>NC_080593.1:93094176-93402778 GCF_027887145.1 Ammospiza caudacuta | reverse complement strand
AAGGCTCCGAAAAACCGAACAAACTCTGACAGACTTCTTTATTCCACAAGATTTCTGCCCATTTTGCAGAAAGATAAATACTGAAATTTATTATTTCAATGTAGTGATGAAAATCTGTGGCATAAGGTGTATTTATGTCTGTAATGAGGTCTGTCCAAGCTAGGGAGACATTCAAATTTCACTAAGGGGTATGAGTTCATGGGGAAATACCGAGAAGACACTCAAAAGTTAATCCATATGTAAAATGCATATATGCACCTCTAGTCAAGCAGAGGTAAAAACGTTTTCCTAGAGGTTTTATCCTCCTATTTGGTTGACCTCTGGAGTTCACACTATCTCACCAGCTGGGCAGTGAAGCATTGGAATTCCTGTTCCAGGACCTTCTCCAGGTGCAGGAAAGGTACAGTTTGCAGGCAGCTTGCTGGTACCAACAGGGACAAGGACTCCTATCTCCTTGCAATCCCTTCCTGCTCTCCACTTCATGGTCTTGTCACATCTAGTACTTGTCACAGAATCACAAAATCACAGAATCACAAAATCACAGAATCACTTGGATTGGAAAAGGCCTCCAAGGTCATCAAGTCCAGTCTTTGTCCAATCTCCAGCTTGTCAGCTAAAGCTTGGTGCTAAGTGCCACGTCCAGTTATTTCTTGAACACCTCCTTGGATGGTGACACTAAGAACCAAGAAAAAACACTAATTCAAAAAATATCCACTATTTGCTGTACTAGGGTTCTCTGCTTTTTAGCTGGTGCTAAAGAGCCAGTTGAGAGCAGGGTGCACTGAAAGCTGAAGGAGGTGAAACCCTTGGCAAGGTCAATTTCCAATGCCCTCTCTCATAAAAGCATTCTTTGAAGAGGGATTTCTATCACATTCAAAAACCAAGACGAATTCGCTCCCCAAACTAAACTACAGTTTTCTCTTCCTGCTCTGCAAAGTTTTTCCAGTGTCATCTAATGATATTATTCAGTTGATGCTTCTAAGATACATGGAATAAATACTTGTTTCACTTCTATTATTTTCCCTTTCATAGCAAGAAATAAGACAGTCTTACTGACCCTGAGAAAAAAAAAAAAGCTGTACAGAGCTTCTGTCGGATGAGTTGTGAAAGAATCTCAGAAACATGCCCATGAAAACAAGGATATTTAACTTATTGGAGAAAATGAGTTTGACACTTCAAAATGTTGGCATTTTCTAACTTCTAAACAGTGGAGGTCTTTGATTTTAATGCAACTTTCTAACGTTAAAACTGCAATAATACACAAAGCTGGGAACTGTATTTTTAGTTAATGGTATATAACATTTTCCATCATAAGATCAAGTTTTAAGTTGCTCATGGTGTGCAGGCTCATTGTTTTCATATAAAATTTCCAGCTGTGTAGTTTTTTAAGAACGAAGCTGGGGCACTCACAGTGTTTTGTTCAGTTGTTTGGGTTTTCTTTAAGTGACTAAATTGTAGCTATTGTATTATTGTGTTTGAGGAGGTTTGCATTCAGGAGCTGAGATATGAGGTGCAGTGAAGGAGGTATGAGTTGCCAGGCTCAGACCATTTTATTCTGCTATGTGAAAATACATCCAATCCACCTGAAGTGTTTAGCTGCTGTAAGAGGTTTATCTGTTAAGTGCCACCAGCAAAACTGGTCACAGGCTCCACCTTTCATTCACTCTTTTTTAATGATGTCCCAGGTGAACTCTGGCTCCAGCATTTTCAAAATCAGTGCTGGCAAACTTGTATGTCTGTCCTACCTGTCACATTCATATGGTCTCAGTGGTCTCCTTGCCCGAGAGCAGAAAACAGTCCGAGTACAAAGCTGAGCATGGGCTGTGAAGGAAACACACCTGGCAGGTACAGCACTGTGGAAAGAAGACCACAGGAATGCCAGAAGAGAGGGATCAAGAGTGGAAGAGGCACGGATGGATAAAAGACAGCCACTGGAAAACATGGGATCCCAGGCCTGAAGAGACAGCCCAGGGTTGCTATGCTAGGTCTTTTCTTTCTGATAAATGTGTGGAAAAATTCCATGTCTGCTTTTCAGGTGCCTAGTTGATAAAGAACTACTTCCAGTGGTATCCATTATGCCATTAATTCAAGTGAGAGGTCTGTGCCAGGATATAATGGTCTTAGCTTTTCTCACAGCCACTTAAAAATCAGTTCATCCTTAGAAATGTCTGTATTTTCCTTAGTTGATAGTGAGGAGGTTTGTTCTCTTTTTATTTTTTTTTTCCTGAAGAAACTTATGTTAAGCAAAGCCATACTAAAAGTGCAAATGAAGTGCTCAGAAACAAGAAAATTCCTGAATTAATGTTATTTGAGCAAATGTAATTTTTATGTTCTTGTGCAATGCTAGACAAGTTTCTGAAATCAGATTTTCCAGACATGTTCACTAATTGGGCATTTCTCATTGTCTGGATGCTTTTTTTCCCTCAAAGCAATTCAAGCAGGGATGCAATAATTCACAGCAGTGGAAGCTGTTCATTGAATATATCAAGTTCTATTTAAAATATCCAAGTATCCATATCCACTATTTCTCAAAAATCCAAGTTTTCACTCAGACTTAAAGTCTAACTAACACAAAAAAACCCCAAAAAAACTGTAAGCAGTTTTCAGATTAATCTGGCCCATGTTTAATTTTTAGAGGTGTTTTAAAACATATACAAAAAAGTTACTGATTATGTTGCCAAGGTGGGAAATTTCCAAATACAGAAATTTCAAGAGCAAAATCATTGTAAAAATCTTTACAATAATGTTCCTAATATATCTTCTCTTTAATATATTTCTAAACCAGGTTTTTAATTCCATTGGTAAAACAGAGTTAAGAAAATAATGCATGGTGGGATCAATCAAAAATAAATGGGACATGGGTCTGAGTGCAGAAACAGTGACCAAGGAGGCCATGGCAGATGTCCCCCAGCCATGGGGATGACACACTGCCAGCATGACAGTCAGCATGGATGGCAGCTCTTTTGTGGGAATGTTCTATTTACAGGAACAGAAAGAAATAGCTATTTGCAAGTTGCAGAACTTTACTACACACAGGAAATGAAACACTGGCTTGCCTAAACATGAGTTATCCAACTAAAAAAAAAATTAAAGGCTGTTGCAGTTAATAGTGGTCTGAAAGAATTTAGTGCCAACACTGCATGTTCTAAAGCTACAGACATTAAAAAAAAACCAACAGGAATACACTTCAAAACTTACTTAGAGGACAATGTACCACAGATCCTGCCAGTCTATATCAAAATTAAGAATTTATAATAACATCTTAAGTGGTTACTGATTTCAAAGAACTAAGTACCTTTTCACTTTTAGAATACTAAATAGAAGTTAATTCCAACAAGAGGGTACTCTCCATGTAAGAGATTAAAATGTAACAGTTAGATCTCATAGCTTTCAAATTAATATGAAAACCTCAGTTTCCTCTTGCACTTCACTCTCATTAAAAATCCTTCAGCAGGATTTTTAAGATAAACTAAAAAAATCATTGTGGTGCATTCTTACAATACACAAGCTTTAGTAAAATAATATTAGATTCCTATTTTGTATACAGAAAAAGGAAATAAATTAACTCATGGGTAATATCCCTGAAACATTAGCAGTATGAATGGTGCTGGAGCATAATTAGGTTTGCAGAAACTCTCTCCTCTGAACACCCATACACTATGCTATTTAGGTATAGTTTTGAAAACTGTAATTAAACAGTCAGAAAACCACTGGAAAAGAAACAAAATAACCAGCCACATAAAAGTCACAGGGAGAAAACAAACAAACAAGCCCCTGGTTGATCATTTAGGTTTCTCAATGAGTTCTGGTAATTCCAGTAAGTTACAGAAGCCAGGAAGAACCTGAGCAGGCAGCTCCCTTCCTTTCAAACTTTAACAACTCTATTACGCTTCAAAAAACCAAATCACTGCTCAGCTTACTGAAATAACATTTTTTCTCCTGTATGCATTCTTGTCAGATAAATCTACAGCTAATAATTCCTCTCTGCCAGCTCGTTTATCCATACTGAAACACCAGGAAAAACACAATTCCCAGAGCTCCTGCTAAGCCCCTTTGCCAGCCTGGAAAGATTTTCAGGGGCTGGGAGTTTATAGTCAGGCTACAGCATGGCATACACAGAGCAAGGAATGCTGTCCTGTTTCATCACCTCTGGCAGTGATGGCTGGCACAGGCTGGAAGAGCCACTGGGTTTGTGGAGAACTGGTGGAACTCCAGCTTGCTGGGAGCTGATGGCATCTCTGCAGCGGCAAGCTGGACAAAGCCACTGGACCTGAGTGGACCTGTGACACTCAGCATTTCAGAGCCAGAAACAAGCCTTTCCTAAGGGACAGGCAGAAGGCCACCTCTTTCTTCAATATATTCATCCATCCCTCCCTGTTCCCATCATGCCTCTTCCAGAGTCCGAAGCAGGTGGAAATTATTCACGGCTGCCGGCTGGGGATTCCCGCGGCAAATGTAATGCTGGATTAGAGAGCTCACGGGTTGTCCTCCTGGGGCCACTGCCAAAATATGCCCAGGGTCAGCTCACAGCTCTTGAGGGACACCTCCTAGTTGCTGTAAATTTAGCTGCCACTACCCAGTGAGCAGCAGAGGACCAAGGAACTTTGCCTTGTTGCTGTCATTCCGCCCTGGCCCAGGTGCTGCAAAAGGACATCTCGACTTTGCCAGGTGTTCAGACAGCTGGCCAAGTGAGCATGGAGCAGAACCTCGTCCTCCCCCCAGGCACGGCCAGTCAGGCCAGGGGGATAGGCTGAGGAGGGGCAGCAGACGTGTTATCATCCCTGCTCTGCACCCTCTCACTGCTGGGGCACTGGGAGACATTGTGCCGCTGCTAATCTTAATTTCATCTGTGTTTTCTCTTTGAATGCAGGGCCACAGCCATACTCACTTCACAGCCTCAGTCAGCTGTCTGTAACAGCACTCCCAAAATGGCAGAAAAAAAAAATCAGCCAGCACAAATCTTCATATAAATATAGCAGGAAGAAAAAAAAACCCAACAAAACATAACAAGCTTACAGGTAAACATGTACATGACTGAATTCTGCCTTTTGTCTCACACCCACATATCTGAAATGGAATAAAAGGACAATTCAGTCCTGGGGTACACAAACACTGGCTGAGGTACAGTTCATGAGTAAACCCAGACTGAACTGGACGCAAACATGTCCGTGTAGCTTGCAGAAATGTAAGCAGTTGAGCCCATGACTTTGGTACAGCTCTGGCTGCAAGCCGATGGAATATCATTGTTTCTACACCTCCAATCTGTACAGCTGTGTCAAGCTAAAATTTACAGGTTCTTACTCCTTACTCTGAACAAAGAGAAATGTGATTTTCACAAAGACCATGATCTGGGAGCTCCCGTTGATTTTAATCAGTGGTTAGCAATTCTGGAAAAATCCTTAGTAGTGGGCTTTGCCCTACTGCTTAGGAAGTCGGACCATCAGCTCCCTTCCCCTGTTTGTAGAAATCTTTTTAAATAAATTATTCATGGAGAAATACTAAGAAATACTAAGAAAATGAAAGACAATTTGGATATTAGATTTGCCTGATCAACATGAGATTTTTGTTATGAGCTTTGTTAGCTGTTTATCAACCTACCAATCCTCACTCCCAAGGAAAAAAAAAAAAAAACAAACCAAATCAGAAAATGCCAAAATTGGAGAACAATATGGCACAAAGGTCTCTGATCTCATTGACTCTTTTCAGAAATAAAAGCATTTACTCACAGAGGACACATAACAGCAGATTCTGGTTGCTTTCCACAGTAGAAAAGAGACAGGTTACAACCTATTTCTTTCAGTTACCTGCAGTCACAGAAATGCATTGATCCCTTAGGCTGGAGAGGGGACCAAAAGAAGGATTTCCCACGGCAAGTGACCCCATACGAGCATGGCCAGACCCTGCTGCTGCCCTTCCTCCCCACAGAACAGCCTGTACCTCATGGCATTCCCCAAACAGCCTATCCTGCACATAATCCTTAGATTAAAAAAACCAAAATTCAAACCCAACAGAAACACCTTAAAAGTGGAAAATGAGCACAGAAGCCACCTTTTCTTAGTCTTTTCTAGAGACTCAATGCTTCACAAGGAAAATCAGAGAAAAGTCATGAAGAGCTTTTGGTGGTAAAACTATTCTGATTTCTTGTAGCCTGAGTAACTGAAAGAGGCATGGGACACATTTTCAAGACTTTTAAAGAAAGATGTAATTATGCCATAAAGCCAGTATTGGTATCTTATAATCTTTCATTAAGTAATTCTGAATGCACTGTGGGGTGACTTTAAATAGAATAGAAATATCTATTACCATAATACAGAATACTAGTAAGTAGCTCCTGTGACAGAAAAACCTATGTATTTGGGAAAGAACTGTGAAAACAGTGAAAAGCTTCACTTTTCCAAATTAACTCTGATCTCCAGATTTTGATGCTGAATTTTTGAGTCATTATGTTTCACTCAAATATAAGGGGCTTGGTATATAATACACCGCTTTAGATTACGTTTATCAAGTGTCTAACAAAGCAGGATGTTCATCTCTTTGTCTTCTGGATGAAGACTCTTTTATTATAGTGTAGTATCTTTTGTTTTAATGCTGCTCTGCAGTGGATTGCCAGCTCATTAATTTTTCTGCTATAACACCCAAATCCCTTTGCTGATCAGTGTGCTGAATGATTGATTCCCTGCTCCCAGACTAATTTTTTACATTGGACTGCATTTACCATCTGGTAGATAAATCACCCAAAACACTCAAATTCGGAGCCTGGTTCCAGTGATTCTCTTTGTTTGTTCAGTCAGCAGCATGAATATCACTTGCAAATGTGGAGATTGTGTTCTCTCACCTGGATAACTGTTCCATATTGCAGACACAGGTTTTAACAAAGAGCAGGAAAAAAAAAAAAGGAAAAAAAAAGATATTTGTTCTTTGTGGTTTTTAGCCAAAATTTTTGTTTCATCCCTACCATAGCCACTTGCTTCTCACATGAAAAAGAGTCTTTCTTACAGCACAGAACCAGTTTTGCACATTACAAACACATTTAACCGTTTTCACAAAGACATCCTTTGTAGGTATAAACACCTGCACAAGTGAAGAAAAGGACATCCTTTGCAGTTAAAAGAGAGTAGAAATACAATGAAATAAATTGCCTTCCCAACCCCGTGTTTTATATGAGAAAACAGTTCTATAACCTCAACAGGATCCTGCCTGTTTTATTTTCACTTTTATAACCTTGAAATGATACTTCCATAAAATTATACTTCCAATCAAGACAGCAAGAAAGAGCTCTGCCTCACAAAATTGTCTCTGCAAAATCCTGGGAGAGGTAAAGGATGAAGAAAAAACTCTGGGAGAGAGGTGGTGCTTCAGGAAAAGAACCATTCATCTGCCCACTGCACGTGGCAATGTCGCTCAGGGAGGGGACAGGACACCCCTTTCTTTAGTCTAAGGATCTTTTGCTGCTCTTTGCTGCTCAGGAAAACCCATTTGGCACAACACACTGACCTCTCTCTCTCCCAGAGGGATCAGGCAGAGGCGGCACACAATCAGAGTCAATACTAATTAGCAAAATGTAAACATTTCATTAGATCAATGCTTCCCTGAATTTTTAAAGCAACAAACTGCTATCCAGCCACAATTTTTTACCAAATTTTCGATGGAAATACCTGTGGAAAGCTCTGTTTTAGTTGTCTATACCAACCAGCTAAAGATTTTATAACTTGTTCTTGTGTTTTATGGACATCCTTAAGGACAAAAACTTGAATTTTCAAAAGCACTCATTCATTTTGAATGCCTAGACTATTCTGAACACTTTTGGCACATGCACGAACACCTTTAACTATCCCATCTCTCAAGCTTTTGTGTTGCTGTGGCTAAGAATCTTGTTCAGTTCAAAATTTCAGAGAAAATAGAGCCACTTCTGCAAATGATGTTTATCCAAACACTCATTCTTTGTAGTCATATGTGAAGTGTCTGTGAATAGGAAAGAAAGCAAGTAAATCTCTTGTGAGGTACAACAAACTCCTCCATACACTTCAGGCTTAAGCAACAGGACACTTTGTCACCCACTGCTGAAATATGTGTGTTTACAGGAGGTTTTCTATAGCCACAGAGCAGCAGATGTGACAGCACGTTTTCATGGAGGGCTGTGTCCCTTCTCCCCTCACCACCTGCAGGGCTCTCATCGGTTAAAAACCGAGACTGGTTAAAACACTTCCTAAAGCAGCATTTTTTGGTCAGCCACAGGTGAACCCTGACATGTGTCAGACTCCTGGAGCTGGGTAGGAACAGTGAGGGGTGAATCTGGGATAAAGCAGTTGGAGCCCCTACAGGTGTGCGTTTTGTGTTCCCTCAAACACAGTGTGGTGATGAAGGGCAGATTAACCAGGGTTTGCACAGTTCCAACTCTCTGGCTTGCCTGACTGCCCCCATTCACCCCATCTGCTTCCACATGGATCCCATGAGACTCGTGGCAGGCACAGGAGATGCCCCAGGGCCTTTCCTACAGGAACACGGCTGTTGCCTGCCAGCAAGCCAGGCAACTGGAATGAGGCTGCCCACAGCTTTGACAGCCAGGCAGAGCCAGATTTCAGGAGGTTTTGGCCTCCAGACAAGACCTGAGAGGAACCATTTCGTGTCCTGAACACCCTTTTGTCTGTTTGTGGACATTGTACCTGCTCTCCTCCTTGGCTGCTCTCTCTGTCTATGCATCTTACAAAAGTACAGAGAGTTTTGCTCCCATTTAAGAGACATAGGAGCACACTGAGGTCTCAGCCTGATGGGAAAAGGTGGAGAAAACCCAGCACATACCAAGACAAGTCAGATGACTTCAGAAAAACTACTGACAGTTTTGTCTTGTTCCAGATTTTCTTCCCTTTAATTTTTACATGTTTTCCTGCTGGTCTTAATTAGCCCTCTTTTTGAACTATGCATGAGGATCCTGACAGCTTGAGCATAGTTACATAATGTGGGTGTTTCAAGACTGCAACTGCAACTAAATTTATTTTTATAATACGAAATCAAAAGAGAGGTATTACAGGGGTTTAATTTTATTCCAAACCAGATCCTTTAAACGCTGTTTCTGTAACACATAATCTATTATCAGAAAAGTCCTGCCTTTTCAGTCCTTACAAATTGTCTACTGTAATGAGAATTTAAATTTAAAATAAATCCAGATTTGCTAGTCAAACACTGCCTCCTCACAAACCACACTATGACACAAACCACACTACTGCCAGTGAGGCAGTTTTAGAGCAACGTAAAAGAAATTGAACACTGATATCAGTGTAACATTAAATTGCTCTCCTAAACGGAGAAATCCACATCAATAGATATGCAAATGCATGCAGAGCCTGATCTGTCTACCAGCTCCCAGCCAGCCAGGTCTGGGATGTAACCGGGTCAGTGAGAACTGAAGACTTTCAGGTACTCTTGTACGAAAGGCTTTCACTGGCATCTTGCTCCACAGAACACACAAGTTCCCTGGAAAGAGTCTTAAAGAGAAAAAATGACCTGGATTTTTTTCTCCTTTAAAATAAACAAACAAATAGTAAAAACATATGATCCATAAATCCTAGATACCTAATGGCTCGACTAATGGCACCACTAGATACTGTCCTAATAATACAAGATTAAATAATTCTGCTTTCACATCCCCCTGAAGCCATCTGTGAACTAAATTAGAACCAAAGATACATTGTAGCTGTTCATCAAGACAAATAAACAGATTTCAGGTTCTCCAGGAAACTTTAATTTCATCAGATCACAGTTTTGACTGCTGAGCTTACTCCTAATCAGATTTTTTCTGTAACTTCTTACCCTTTTGTAGGAGAAAAATATCATACAGAGAAGACCAAGAAATGGTTTAATAAAATTTATTATCAACTGATTTAGTGAAAAAAGCTCTTCCTTACACACTTAGGAGTTCCACAAAATACAGCTCCACTCCTCACACTCTCTCTTTTTCTTCCTCTATTTCTCTATGTTTCTAAATCGTTAGAATTTCAAGATGATCTAGGAATAAACTACAGCAATTAGAGGGAATATTTAGTTTCCAGCATAGTATTTAATTATCATTTTCTTATAATCTAAAGCTCTTTTTGGGATAGAACATTTTTTTAGAGTACTTCTACAAAGAATATCCTTGGTCTTTGGTTCTGCTGAGCATTACAGTCAGTTTAGAAAAAGACAGACCTCCACCTCAGTAATACCAACACATCCCCTATCTCCACTCTTGTTCCACAGCACCTGTGAGCACTCAGTGAGGAGGATATGCAAGAGTGTTGAGTCAGAGGAACAGATCCTTTTTCAACATTCCTGATGCTCAGCATTCTTCCTTCCACAAATGTTACAGGTACTGTTATCCAGGGAACTATTGCCACTGTCTGCTTTGGGGACACTCCCCAAAGTCTGACCACAGCCTGGGAAAGGCACAAGGGCTTTCAGCTGATGGATCAATGGTGGAATGGAATGATCTCTTTCCAGGAAAAGGGTACAGACTCCTGTCAATATCAGTTGGATTCTCTGCATTTGTACCTCTCTATCCAAAGTTCTTGGCCACAGCTTCTTTTTTTTCTAATCCAAGTAAATATCAACTCTCCCCTTTATCCAGTCTACTGTCAACTCCAGAAGAAAACTGACAAGATATAAGTATAAAATATTTATCCCTACATCAACAGGAAGAAAAGGACCAGACTTCTTGTTTTCCCCTTAATAGGAATTATCTGAGAGATCTTGGTACAGGAAGAATGCTTCCTTAGCATTATTTTCCACAACAAACACAGCTTCTTTATTCCTCTTTTCAAAAAACCAATAAAGAAATTGGATTCAATCCAATCCCCTCAGTCAAGCCTCAATTGCTCCATCACACTACCAGTTCCCACTAGTGACTATGATGGAGTGACACCTGTTACAAGATGATTTTCTGCTATTCTGACACTTTCAATTCTACTTTAATTACCTTTTGGCTCTTTAATCAGCATAAGAATCTGTATTGCAAGGACATTTCATGTCTAGGCAATTACACTAAAGGGAAACAAATATATGCATGCTACTGTCCGAGTTTTAATTTCTCTTTTTAATAATTGCTTTTACTTTTTACATGTAGTTGATTTATATTCATGCCTTATGATAGTTTCTCAAAGTGGCACGTAACCTGACTGAGTTTAGATCATTTACTTCAGAAGTTCAATTGGCACAAACACATATCACATTTTATCTGGCCTGACTGTTATAATTCATTTTCAGGAACATAACTCACAGTATCTCAGATAAAATAACAAATTATTCCTGTCTACCATTTCAGATCAAGTGGAACTATGCAAACACAAAACAACATGTAACTCTTAAAATACGATAATTTACCTGAACCTGTACCTCTCTTACATCCCCTGCTCTTAATGTTCTCACCAACATGGCTGCATATCTTTAGCACAAATTGGTTTTGCTCTGTGTAACTTAGAACGATATAGCAAACAAAACCCCTCATCCACTTAATTTGAGCAAAAAGCACAAAGGATATGTCTGTTCTAGCTGATAAGCACAGATGAAAGCCAGTCTTGAGGCCACATCTCATTCTGGTTCACAGAGCCCCCACTGAGCCCAGGCAGAAACCACGGCTGAGCTCCAGAGACCAGCAGTGCCTGAGGTTTATATCCTCCAAAATCCACGGCCACATCTGCCACGTGGACTGGGCCAAGGGAGCTACATGCTTGTGTTCACTCTCCCTTGTTACAGCAGGGACAGCCTGGATCCAGGCTCCAGACAACACAATAGTTTGGAGTGAGAAATAGTGCACATAAAACTCATTTTGGCCAACTCACTAATTATCTTAAGACTTCACCTCAAGTGTAGACATAGGAGATAGGAGTAGATTTAGACCTCATCTTCTCCTGAGGAAAAACAGCTACAACAGCACCATAATAGGTGTCCATCAATAGTAAACCTGGGGGATTCCTGCTACGGGATCTGGGGGACAGACATGAAGGCATCCAAGAAAGTAATGGAAACAAATGCACCATATCTCATTTAAACAGGATCTCATCTTGCTCATTCAATCCTCAATAATCTGTCTTGAAACAACTTTACTTTTACTCACTTCACTCAGAGAGATCTTAAAAAGAGCAGGGGCAGCACACAGTCTGTGAGACTCATAGGTGGGGCATGGAATCAACCCTAGCAAGTCAATTTTATCACACGAGGGAGCAGCACACTGAAAGGCTCACAACACAAGCATCTCCCTGTTAATTAAAATCCCAGGTGCACACACCCACACCGTGCACTGAGCAGTGTCTCTCTCTATGTACCTTCCACCCACATCTGCAGCGTTTGGCCAGCTATGATCCATCTGCAACCCCTGTGGCTGCACAGGTGACCGGAGCACATCTCACACCAGAGACTCAGCCAGGCTAACACTGAAACTGGCGATGTCCACACACAGTTTGTGTCTCCAGAGAGCACCATTGCATTAGGAGCTCAGGAAGGAACTACACCTTGTGCTTACCTTCACACATGGGATGCCCAATAACCCCCTGTAGTTCACAGCCCCTCACTAAGGACACAGCTACCCCAGAGCCCGAGCCCAGCATCACACCACCAGCATTTGGACAGGCAGGGAGTATTGGGAATGTTAGGGAAGAAGACTACAGGCAGCACTGGGAATAATATAACATCTCCAAAACACCAGCCTAGTACTGTCTTCTCCAGAAAGAAATACCTATTTTGTTTATACCCCATTCAGGGTAAAACAGGGATATTTTATTTCATTAGCTTAGGAAAGTATGGATTGACAGATGAGCAAACACACACAAGCCCACATTGTCAATTAACTCCAGATACGTCTTAATTCTCTGTTTCCTGCTCTAATCACTTTATCAAATGTTCTTCCTTTGGCCAGGGATGATGCAATTATATCATAATTTAACAAAAGGCCAAGCTGCAATGCATGTGCCAAAGCAGCAGAATCAAGGCTGAAAAAGCCATCTTAATGTTCATGTTGTCTCCCTGTGTCCTCCACCTTGTAATGTTCTTTTGTTACAGCAAACTCTTTCTTAAGCAGCATATTCTGTAGCAATAAAGGAGAGGGCTTCAGCATTTCTGAAAAGAAATAACAAATAAATAAAGCTATACAGTCTAACAATGATAAAATGTAACCAGCCCAGGAACGTCTCAAGAAGTGCAAAAAACCTGTTAGGGCAGCAGGTCAAACTGATGCACATATTAAACTTGCAAAACAGCAGAAGAAAGGAGAAGCATTTTGCTTCTTTGCATATGGAAAGCAATTTAAAGAGTCCAGTCATATGGAGAAGTAGTAGTAGCATTCTCAAGTTTACCCTTCAGTATAAACAGCAATGTACATCGTAGCAGTCCACTGAGAAGGGTGCTAATGCCAACAGCTGGTCCCACGTGTAAATACAGGAAACTCATCTTTTTCAGGGAGTAGCTCCTTCAGTAAAAGTTAATGAAGCTGTGCAAAGGTAAGTGAGGGGAAAATCTGACCCAGATATGGTGTGTTGACGTTAGTTCTTTCAAAACAAAGTTGAGTACTGAAACCCTGCCATTTTGCATGAAACAGTTAACACACAGCAGAATCTGACTACTGCATTTAAAACAAAATTTTCCTTCCATATTTTTGGAGTTACCCTGAAAAGAGTGCCTGCCACAAATATGTATATAGCACATACATTTGCTTGTGCCTATTTTTAGTAGAACCAAATCATGCTGAATGCCTTCAATATAGCACACAGTTTTCTAATTCCAGGCTGGAAAGCCCTCTTTCTGTGGCTGTTTCTAAATAATGATATCCCTGTGTTCCACATCATCTTGGAAACTTCCTCATACATTTCAGCAGCCTTCCATATTTAATCTCACTGATTTATGCTCATGCCATGGTCTAATGACCCATATGTCTCTGATGGGTAAGCCGCTAACGCCAGTGACACATTAACCTATTAACCTCTCTTTAAAAATAACCATCATATTCCTACAAACAGAACGAAAAGTCAGCCGGCAGCAGCAAAATAGCAGCATTGTGGTACTGTCACACAGTAACACAGTGTACATCTAAACTGGGTAAAATGAAGAGGAGCATTTCAAGAATGTGTAGCAGATTTATTGTATTGCAAGACCGTTTTGCCACAGTTTGCTGGTCTGCGAATTTGATAGCCTGCTTTAGCAGCATTATCCGTATTGTAAAATGTAATTGGCAGGAAGATCGCTCTTCCGTGCACTCATTTCTTGAAATCTCTGGTACAGTTTGGGGACCTTATCCTGGAAGGCACCGAGAGTTCCTCCCAACGTGTAAATTGCCTTCCAATCCCGCTGAAGACAATGGGAGCGGAGGCGCTCCGCGCACAGGGCGAGAAACCTTCATCACCTTGGAGAAGGCACTTTGTACAGCTCTCGCTGGCGATTCGTGCAGTGAAATAAACCTATCATTTCAAAAGGCAAGAGGAGGCTCCACAGCCATTTTTCAGAGAAAAAAAAAAAAAATTCCTTTTTCTAAATAGTAGTTTTAGAAGACAAACAAATCTTTCTTAAAACCTGTAAACTTTATATTGTATGTATTTACTTTATTCTACTTCAAAACCATCTTACCCCTCAAGATCTAAGAAAACGTGCTGCTGTCATGACAAACCACACTGCAACCTTACAATACCAGCACATAATTATGTATATTATGTATGTCGTGCAACCAAAGCAGGAACAAAACCAAGAAAGCTCATTCTGAGCACATCGCGGGGTATTTTCCTGCCTACACCTCACCCAGAGTGAATCTCTACGACAGCCGGCAGACGGACGGGCGGAGAGGCTACCCCGCGGCTGGGCTGCTCACAGCGAGAGTGAGCCCTGAGAAAGAGCCCGTGTGAGCCATCGGGGCTGCTCTCCCGGCTGCCACCCGGCTGGCACCCGCTGCTAGCGGCAGGACGGGCCCGGGGCAGCGGCAGGGCAGGGCGGAGGAGGGGCGGGATGGGGCACCCGGGGCGGCCGGCGCGCACCTGCCGTCACCGCGGCGGGGGACACAGCAGCGGGGAGCAACAAAAGCCGGGAGGCGGCGGCAAAGCCCTTCCCTTCGCCGGGAGACCTCGGAGCGGGGCTCCCCGCAGAGGGGCATCTCCCGGCCGGCCGGGCAGCCGGCTCGCCGCACCCGGGGCCGGGGCGGGCGCCGCTCCTTTGTTTTCCGCCGCCCGCAGCGGCACGGCGGGCCGGGCCGGGCGGAGCAGAGGGGCCGCGCTCAGCCCTCCCTCCACGTGCACGCGTGGGCTGCCCGCAGGGGTGGGCGCGGGCGGGAGCCGGCGGGGCATTACCTGAGCAGTTGATGCCTTTCCCCTTGCCGCCGCCCTGGCACTCGGAGCCGGGCAGGGGATGGGAGGCGCGGCCGGCGGGCAGCGCGGAGAGGGCGAACACCAGGAGGGCCGAGGTGTAGCAGAGCGCCAGCGGGGGTCCCGCCCGCAGCAGCGGCCGGGCGGCGGCCGGGCTGTCTCCCAGCATGGCGAGGGGCGGCCGAGGAGCAGCGGGATGGCGGCGGCAGGCCAGCAGCATCAACCGGAGCCCGCGGCGCCGCCCGGGCGGGACCCTCCTTTCTCCGCCGCGCCGGAGCGCACCTTCAGCATCCCCGCCGCAGCGGCCGCACGGACCCGCTGCTGCTGCTGCTGCTGCTGCTACCGCCGGGGCGCGGGCAGGGCTGTCCCCGCCGCGGCCGCGCTCCGTCCGCGCCCGTCCGCCCCGCGGAGCCGCCGCCTCGCCCCGGCCGCGCTCCTTTGTGCGCGGCGCCCGGCAGCGCCGCCGCTCCGCCTGCAACAAAGGGAGCGGAGCCGAGAGGCTGCTGCCGCCGCCGCCGCCGCCGCGGAGGGGGAGGAGGAGGAGGGAGAGAGAGAGCGAGAGATGGGGGAGGAAGCACACGTGATAGCAGCCCCCTCCCCCGGGACCGGAGGGGAGGTGAGGGGCTTCTCCTCGCTCGGCGGGCAGGGCGAGCGGCGGCGGCAGCGCCCGCCCTCACGGCGGGGCCGCCCCCAGGGAGCGGTGCGGGTCCCGGGCGGACACAGGCGACTGGCGGGGACAGCACCGGGGGTGAACGGGGCAGAGAGGGTCCCCAGGGGCGTCGAGGAGGGAGGACCGCTGGCACAGCGCTTGTCACTGTCCGGGGTGATGTTTTATTATTCACTAATAAGCCGGCGTGAGTGGGGTTGGGAAAGAAAGCAAAGAGATCGTCTCTTCTATTAATTGTAAGGGTTGTGTTTAATTTTTGCTGAACGGAAGCCTGGCATGAATAGCGGGAGCGTTTGCACCAGTCCAAGACAATTAATGTATTTACGGTGAAGGCAGTGAGTTTTTAACAGAGTGCTTTTACTATCTAGGGTTTTCCAGTCTCTTACGTGGAGACACTTCAGAGGTCAGAAGCACCGCACAGGTAGAAGGTACCAGGCACATATCTTGAGTACAGATGCTCAGCATGTAACTGTGTGGCTGAAAGCTTTGTGTAAATTGACAGCACAGTGACTGTCTTCACATAGTGAAAACACAAGACAATGCTTTACATTCAACGAGATTTTTCCCTGTCTCAGTTGGCACGTTTCATGCAAGTTTTTTTTAATCCACTGTGCAAACCATTTGTTTTTCAGGAATAAAACCTGCCTTTTTCCTTGATCTCTCCGCTGCTACACACCGCTGACGGGCTGTAAAGTGTAGAGCTTGTGTGAAGAGATCTGGCTTGCACTAAGGTATAGCTCTTGTGTGAGGAGACCTTTGAGCAGTTTGTTAACCAGAGCAGTCAAGAGCAAGGCCATAAATCCAGGAGTAAGCTTTGGTAGGCACAGTGGTCAGACATATAAAGTCAGATTGTTGTCTGTTTAAATACAGCATTGAAGACTAAGTCCTGTATTACTAAGAGAGCAATTTCCTTTGGGCAGAGGGGGTGCAGCACTGGCTGCCTCTGCCAAGAAAATGTTCTTCTGTAATTACTTAGTGATGCTAGATGCAAGAAGAGCTCTGCTCCTCAGTAAGGTGGGGTGCATTAACTGGAATGGAACTGGTGCTGATGAAACTGGGCTGCTGAGGTACATGGGCCAGGGTGTTCAAAGCTCTCTGGGTTTGCATGCTGCTGTCTAAGAAGATGAACCTTTGGGATCTTGGGTCATGGGACTGGCAGAGATGTTTTGAAGGTAGCATTTTGCAGCTGTAGGAGCAAATGCTCTGTGTACCTCCTTCCCTGAAACACATCTACATTCACTGTACACTAAATATGCTGTTTTACTGTACTTCTTGCTGAATGACTGGACCAGAGCAGCCCTTATCTCAAACACATTCAAGACCAATTCATACCCATTTGTTCTTGTGACATCCAGTGTTCCAGTTAGTCATTTCTCTTTCCCTTGAATTTGAATCTCTAGTACATTTATAGGCACTATTTGCAGGTCTAACCTATCAGTACATTTTATTGCTCTCCTCCTGTAAGTCAGAGCCTCTGTAGCTCAGATTTTGCTGCACTAGATAAGTTTGGATTCAGCTTTCTTCAGCATAGCTGCAGTTTGTAACAGCTTTTCACAAACTATTGCCAGTCTCTGCCATTGAGGTAATCTCTCCTGATTTCTTCCAAAATTGTCATTCCTAATACAGCCAATCTGCTTTTTATATGACCAAATCTCACTGATGTTTCAGGTCATGCTGTGAGTGACAAATAGAGGCTACTCCTCGTATTTGTCATTTACAGTCCATACTAATAATAATAATAATAATAATAATAATAATAATAATAATAATAATAATAATAATATAGTGCTCTTTATAAATGTCTAAGTGCATTTTCCATTGTTGTATTTCATCCCATTTCTTTTTTCCCAGTCCTCAAGATTATGTAGTCATCTTTTCAGTATATTCTGAACCTCCTTTCTATTAACAGTCTTACACAGTTCTTTATGTCCACTTCCACATCTACAGCAATGAAAAAACACACAATTGCAACCTATAGGTCTCAGAACAAATTTTACCAGTAACAGTACTTCTCCCAGGTCAAACATCCCCCTTCCAGGGCAGTGGGTACTCTGCTGTAGGGAGTTCTCAAATTAAAGTACAACTTTGTTTCAGTTCGTCATGTCTTTCAGTTTAGACAGGCAAACTATATGCTGGGTTTATAGCATGGTTTGGTATGAAACTATCTAGTTCCATCTAGTTCTAGTAAGTTCCATCTAGTTCTGGTTCTTGTAAGTCCTATCTAGTTGCCATCCTTCTGCCATGGGCAGGGACACCTTCCACTACACCTGTTGGCTCAAAGCCCCATCCATCTTGGCCTTGAACACTTCCAGGGATGGGACATCCACATGCTCTTCCAGTTTAAAGTTGCTGCCCCTTGTCCTATCCATACAGACCCTTGTAGTAAGACGCTCTCCAGCCTTCTTTTAGGGCCCCTTCAGATGCTGGAATGCTGCTGTAAGGTCTTCCTGGAGCCTTCTCTTCTTCAGGCTGAACTATTCTGACTGTCTCATCCTGTCATCATAGAAGAGATGCTGCAACCCTCTGATCATCTCTGTGTCTCTTTTCTGTACTTGCTCCAACAAGTCCACATTCTTCTTATCTTGGAGGCCCCAGAGCTGGCCACAGTATTCCAGATGGGTTCTCATGGGAATGGAGTAGTGAGGGAGCATCACCTCCCTTGATCTGCTGGCCATGCTGATTTTGATGCAGCCCAGAGCATGTTTGGCTTTCTGGACTGCAAGTGCACATTGCTGGCTCAGGTTGAGCTTCTCATCAACCAGCACCTCCAAATCCTTCTCCCCGGGGCTGTTCTCCATCCATTCTCTCCCTGAATTTGTGCTGAGATTGCCCCAGTCCAGGAGCTTTGCCTCATTGAGCTTCAGGAGTCTCACACAGGTGCACCTCTCAAGCCTGTCCAGGTCCCTCTGGATGGCATCCCTTGCCCCCAGTGTGTCAGTCACACAACACAGCTTGGTGACATTGCCAGACTTGCTGAGGGTGCCCTCAATCCCCCTGTCCTTGTCACCAACAAAGACATTAAACAGCACCAGTCCCAATACCAACCCTGAAAGCATCGCTCTTCACTGGACTCCAATTGGACATTGAGCCATTGTCTGCAACCCTTTGAATGTGACAACCCAGCCAAATTCTTATCCACTGAGTGCTCCATCCATCAAAATATGTCTCTCCAATGTACTGACAAGGATGGTGTGCAGGACAGTGTCAAATGCTTTGCACAAGTCCTGATGGACTGTGTCAGCTGCTATTCCCTTATCCACCAGTGCTGTAACTCCATTGTGGAAGGACACCAAATTTGTCAGGCATGATTTGCCCTTAGTGTGAAATCTTTTAACAAGTCCAGATAGATTGTAAGTAAACCTTATGGGGTTTGGTTTTGTCTTTTTGTTGTTGTTGTTATTTTTTGACTCCTGGGATAAATGACATGCCATTTTTTATCTAGCAAGCCACATCTGAGCAGTTCTGTCTGTCTGGAAGCATCTCTAGCTAGTTTAAAGTGAGTGATACAGTCATGCTTGATTGGCAAATTCACACTATGCCAGCTGGGTCTTCATTTCTACTCTGTTCTCTGATATATGTATTAAAAAAAAAAAAAAAGAAAAAAAAAAAAGAACAACCTAAACACTTTCCTGCCAGCTTTAAAAGCAAAAGCATTCAGAAAGAATTTGAGCAAGCTGCTTCTGGGGTGCAAATTGTTGCAGACGGAGGGAAAACCACACCAACAAAATGACAGATCTTGTGTGTCTTTGGGATCACACTAAACTCTGCCACATTTGGTAATTCCATCTTTGGCAAGTAAATGTAACTTTATTGCAATTATCCATCAATTTCACTTTTGCTCACCTCCAACTTCTCTTCTGTGAAAGTAGGAAGCTATACAGATTGTTGAAAATTGTCATCTTTGGTGAACTCTTGAATACCACCAGCAGTTTTTAAGTCCCCTGCTGATGCACACAAAATTTCTGCCCTCCTCCCCCCTGATTTTTCTCCAGTAGTTGTAGAAATGAAGATGTACAACCAAAGGGAGACAGGGATATGAAGGAACAGAGAGAAGCTGCCAGAACAGCGAGAGTGATTTCATTTGCCAGAGATCTGGATACAATACAGATACACTTAATTGTGAAAGCTCTAGTTTATTTTGTCTTGGAGAACAGAGATCTATAATTTAGTGAAACCATCAAAGCGCTGTTTGGAGCCCCCTGCGGCCTTGTGCATCAGACACACAAGGAATCCTGCTCTTGCCAGGTATTTTGACAGAGAACTGTACTTATTAGTCTTAGCTTTCCTTCTCACCCCCCAATAAAGCTCTTCCCAACTCCTGTACTTGTAAAGAAAAAATCAAAAATATTAAGAGTGTGAATTTGAAGTGTTCACAGACTCAAGGAAACACAAAAACGTTGAGGTTGGAAGTGACTTCTTAAGGTCATCTTGTCCAACTCACGGTGTTCAAGCAGGGCCAACCTGAGCCAATTGCTCAGAGATGTGTCTAAATGGATTTTTAATATTTCCAAGGATGGACACTCCAAAATCTCCCTAGGCAACCTGTGCCAGTGCTGGGTCACCATCACAGTGAAAATGTGTTTCCTGATGTTCAGAGAGAACCTCCTGTATTTCACTTTGTGACCATTGTCCTTGATTTTAAATCAAATATGTTGTCTAATGAAATCTAGAATCAGCCTCAAAAAAACCTCAGGAGTTCTCTCATATAAAGTATTTCACTTTTGTTACTTGATCAAAAGTACTCAGTTTATCCAATAGTTGAACTTATTTATCTGTCTCTATCAGGGGCTTTGTGCCCAAAATCTCAAATGACACTTACCTAAATCTGCCATCTTCAGTATTTGCAAGTTGCATAATACAAATAAGTATCTTCAGTATATAGTCCCCCTGTATTCTGATAAAATAAAATTAGTGCAAAACCAGGAAAGAACCAGGTGGCACTGGCTGTGTCATTTAGGTTCATACATTGCTTATTATCTATTAAACTTTGTATTTAATTAAATTTTCTTTTCAGCACCACAGAATTTATTCTGTGTTACTCCTGAGGTCTTCGGCAATCAGATGCATGGCCCAGGATTTGCAATGATGTCAGATTTGGGAATCTATCCAGCAGACCCTGCGCAGGTGGTTCTTGCCACACTTTCCATGCAAACATAACTGTGGAGAGGTTTTCTTGTCTGGAAGGCTCGCAGCTGAGCAGAAGGAGTGTTTAGCATACTACTCTTTTGCTCCTTTCCATCCAGAACTAAATATGTGGCACCAGCCTCAGATCAATACTTGCCCTCTGTCACAGTTTCACATGTCTAAATTTTGGTCTAGGAGCTTGATCAAGTGATTCAAGTATCCAACCTCACTCAAAGCTAGGGAGAAAAAAAGCCAGTTTAGGCCAAACTGAATTTGCTGTCACAGTAATGAGGACAGAGTGAGGGGAGGCCAAAAGCTCAGCAAAGCTGGGCTTGATGCTGCTGCTCCTGAGAGCTGGGAGAGAGAAGGCTGATTGCTGCTTGTGCCCCTTCCCTGCCCATCAAGGCTCTGGGCAAGCACACAGGCAGTGGATTTTGCTGCCTCCCCACAGCACCCTGATGCTCTGTCCAGCTGTGTCCTTCTCCAGTCCATAAATCTGCCTCAATATCTCACCAATTTTTGAAGCAGCAACTTGCTCAGGCTGGTTATTATTGGGAAGCTGAGAACTCTTTCCCTTGTACTATGCCACTCTATTTCGCATTTTCTATCCCACTCCTATAGTTTTTCTCTATTTCCCTTATTTTATTTTTATCTTTAATTTTTCAGGTGTTTCCCTAGATTTTATGCTTTTCCCTTTTCCATTCACCATGGTGCCAGATCTGTTTCTCTTCTTGCAGTAGTTTTGCCTCTTCTTTCCCAGAATATCTTTATTCAGTCAAAAGGCATGACTAAAAGCCCATTTGGGTCAATAAGATGATTTTTAAGAACCAAGCTGAATATATATTTCTTCTCATTGAATTTCCTGTCACAATGTCCCCATGAGTCAAGAAGTATTACTGAGCCCACTTTGCTGCTGGAAAAATCAGGACGCTGAGAGATTTCTTTTTCTAGCACCAACCACGGGACACAAAGGATTCTGTAGCCATTGCAAAACAAAATCCTTACTTTTCAAAACCCAGTTTCAAACACATGCTTCTCCAGAACACTTTGTTTCCTTCCAAATCTAACACCTTCTGTTGACATCTATTCAGAGTGGTGGCAGGAACAGTAGGGGAGGCTTCAAACCATTCTCAGGACTGGCACAAATTTGTTTGCCCGTATCACTTGTTCTCAGCCACCTATTCCAAACAATTTTTTTCTTGTTTGGTTTATATAAATAAAATATGACCTGTTACTTAGCACCTTTACATCTTTTAATCTTTCCTAATGAATCAATTTTTTAGTGCATTAATCAGTTTGTTACCCTTTTCTCAGTTTCTTCTGATCTGTTGACATCTCTCTTCTTCAAATACTTCCAGACTAACTGCTGATCAGTAAAAGTGATTTCCAGATACTGATAAATGCTTTTGTCACTTATTGATCAGGCTGTTTTGGTTCTTTGTTAGTGAATTGTGTTTAAACTGGGGCTAATTCCCAGCACAGTAACCTGTATGTGCCTGGGTGTACCAGGAAGGTCACGCCTGACTCAGTTCTGCAGATTTTCTGTACTGTGTTCATAAAATCATGACAATTGTTCAATCCTGCTTTTAGCTTTTTGCATCCTCAAAGACAAAAATATAAAATATTTCATTGAGCTTGATCTCCATTGCCCCAACAGCCCTCTGTATTCTGCATCAGATGGGTATTCAGTTTGCTTTAAATTTAATCTTCAGTTAATGAGTACTAGGGCTTTTGTCAATTATGCCCCTTGCTTTGAGAATACCCTTCACATTGTTATCTGCAATTCTTAATCAAAATGCAAAAGCAGATTAAAGAATGACATGTTTTGTGCTGTGTTTAATTGTCCCCAATGACTGGTTTTAGTAGTACATTATATGGTAAAATATTCTCAAACATTTTTGTCAAGGGCTTCTGTAGTGTCAGTTTTATTCTGTTTTAATTTTTGCTGCAGAAGCACACAAGTGGATGCAGCATACAGTTTGTCATCCCACTGAAGTCATATGGAAAGGGACTATTACTTCCCTGTGCTTGTGACAGTGTGTAATTCAGAATTACATAAGCTTGTCTTTATTGTTATATTTCATTGCTTTTCTCAGTTTAATTTTCTCCAGCCTTCTGCTGTTCTCATATTCTGGTTTTGCATAACTTTTCAAAGTTTATTAACCATTTTCATCATGCTGTACATTGATTTCTATCATTATACAGTTAGCCTTCTCAAGCATAGCCATATGCAGTTATGAACAGCTATATTTCTCACCCTTGTATCATTACTAAATAGTCCAAACTTAATTTTCTTAGTTATTTTAATGTTTACACAACACAGACACATTGCATTGTTCTTGATCCACGTTATATATAATGCTTACAAGCCCAAAAGCAATTACATTATCATTATGTTAATATGGAACAATATACTTAGAAAAGCAAAATTGTCAAGAAGGAGAGAGAGGAACTGTATATTTTTTTAACATAAACAGTGATCATGGCATATAAAAGAAGAATTAGACAAGGTGCCAGATCTAACCTAATGCATATTAAGGTTAGTGAGATACTATGGTCTAGAATAATGACCTGCTTAAATTATGATATATTCTTCTCTTGTTTCTCCATAAAAATTGAGAAAGAACTTCTGAAACTCATGGAAGCTCAATATGTGTCCATTAAAACAGTAATATGCTTTTTCCAATGGAGCACATTGCTAAGTATTTGCAAGCCGTGACTTATAAATGGGAGGTTTATTGGATTTCCACAACCTTGTGAAATCTCCTTTGGTGGATAATAAAGCCAAATGAATACATTTCCAGAGGAACTTGTCTAATATGATTACATTTGTGCCCAGAAATATGAGACTATTAGGGATTTAGATTGTCTGGAGCATCAGCTGTCTTGTACCATGTGCTTCTGTCTGTCTGATGGAAGTTTTCCAGGTAAGAACAAGACCTATTGGGTGAGCTGTCACTCTGTGTGACAAGTGACAGCTGATGCACCTTGAATAGGATGTACTTGGAAATATGGCATTTTTGGTTTCTGCATAATAATGTTTTTGTAGTGAATTAGGATGATTTCACAATGGCTTGCATTCTTTTTTTTTTTTTTTTTGAAGGTAACTGCACAAAGCATTTCCATCACTTATACAACTGTAATAAAGGTCTGAATCCAGCTTCAAGCTTTTTGACAGTGATTTAATAATAATCTCTTTATATGAATAGTGAAATTTCTACCTGAAAAGATAGGAGATGAATAAAAATGTTTGCAGATAGAGCAGATCTCTTGACTCACTGTAATGACAAAATTTGTTTGTAGACATCAGTATCTCCTGTCTCAGCTTCCACTCAAGAAATGTTGTATCTCTTTCCCTAGATGGACATATTGAAATGAATATTAACTTGTTTGAAGACCACCTGCTTCTGACAGATAAAAAGTAATTGTTTAAAAACTGAGCTGCTTCTGTGGCATACTCCCACCACAGCTTTGCTGGGTTGCAGTGTTGGGGGACTGCTCTCCAGACTTCCCAGGCTATCAGCAGATTGTAGGCCTTTTCCTCCTTGGGTTGTTCTGCCTCCTGGCATGGGCACAGATGACTCTGCTGTAGGGATGAGACCTCATTGTGAAGTTACCTAAATACCTGGAGTCCCTGCTGTCTCCTAACACATCTCAGTTTCTCAGCTGGAGTGTGGAGGGCAGCCACCTTTTCCTTTTCAGAGGCACATGGCTGGCGGCTGTATGGCATCCCACAGACAGCACTGCATATGTTCTTGGAACAGCATTGCTCTGTGTTTAATGGTTGGGGTTGTTTAGAAGAAAATATGGACAGCATAAGGGTGCAGATTCAGCAGGTATTGCAGTACAGTCTCAATTATACACAGTTTTTAAATGTGGAATTTTGTCTGAATCACAGGATGCTTCTAAGCTTGTAAGGTTCAAAGAAGTCCTTCTCCCTGCCCAAGGATATGTGTTTTGTGTCAGGAAGTGGCACTAATTGCTTGTAAGTAGGGAGCAAGCTAAATTGTCTGAAATATATCAATCAATATGAAAGCAGCAGCTCAAACTATTAAGAGAGATGCACTCTGTCTTACATAGAGAGAAATTACATAGCTATCGTGCAGCCCCAAGAGATGGCATGAAATGTTATTTATATTTGATTATTTCCTCCCTCCCCAAAAGACATGATGTTGTGGACACTGACGTGAGCCACAGTTAACTTCCAGAACACCATTAATCCCTTTGTTCTTCATCAAGTCACGCATGCTTTGCTAATGCTTGAGATGATGAAAGGAATTTTAGTTCACAAGACCCTGAACTTGCTGCACTTCTTCCTTTTACAGAGAGAAATGGAATTGCATCAGAGCCACAAAAAGTGCAGATTGCTCTAAAAAGACATATTTTACCAAAGCACTTTCTATGCCTGCTACCGTGGTCTGTAGTGGACTTATTGTTGACACAGCTCTGGATATTTATATTCCTTCAGGAATAGCACAACATGATTCTGAATGTCGTGTGGAGCTTGACAATAGGATTGCTACCAAAGGAAAGAACTCATTCTGAACCATGTTCTGAATTTCAATCTGCACACAATGAACTTTCACAGGAAGGCTGATGGGAAGTGAGAAATAAGATGCTTTTGATAATTGAGTTGAATTTTATGGAGCATTTTTTGAATCTTGTATTGATTAGTAACCAGTATCACTGAGATAACTCATTTCTAAAAGAATGTTTAAGTGAATTTGTAGTAATGATATAGCATCTAATCTGCTTTTAGGACTCCATTCTTGGAATAAGAAATGTTTCTGTTTATTCAGCATAAGGTTTTAAATTGAGCAAGAGGACATACATCACAGCTTCTCAGTTCCATTTTTCTCTCTGTCATTTGAGGTGTTTGAAATGTGCAACATCTATATTACTTGCGTACATTATTTTGAAATGCATTCCTGCATGCAGGAGAGTGTGTTTTCCAGATGGATGTATCAGGTGCTTTGGTGCCAGTGCCCCCAGGGATGCACCTGGCATGCACTGCTGGGGATAAGGGCTCTTGCTTGAAATAGCTTCCTATACACACCATCTTTCCACATTGTACCCACTCCTAGCAGGAGTCTATCCCTGGGAACAAATGGTGGAAGGGCTGTTAAGGTCTCCTTAAGCTGCACAATGCCACAGTTGCTCTGGCACGGCTGCTGGGGGATGAGCTCAGAGCCAAATACAGTCAGCGTAACTGAGGATAAAATGTTAAACTCTTCTTGTATTAGGAAACAATGCTCTTTTAATTCACCCTCCAGACTGCACATGCACCTTTCACAGCCTCAATGTACAGGAGTCTCCCACACCATCAGGATGGGGTTTTTTTATCCAGGTCCTCTTCCAGGACAAGACCCATCATTTGAGGTCGTGTGCTCACCCATTCATGATTGTGAAAGGAAAGGCTTGCTACCAAGAAAACCAAAAAGGACAAATCATGCTTCATGTCTAGGAAGTGGATTTGGTGTCCTTCTCCTTTCACTGGGCACCACTAGGCAGGATCAAAATCCAACTTCTGTTTGCCTTCTGGGAACCTGCAGTACCTGGAGCCGTCAAACACACATCCTACACTGCCTCCCTGAAAACTCTCTCTGCAAGACAAACAATGGGCCAGGAATAAAAAGAAAACCTCATCTGTCATGTAGGAATTAATTTTTGGAGTCAGGAAAAGTCTGAAAGCTCCTCAACAGGGAGCCTAGCAGATCTCCCCACTCATCTGAGACACTGGCCGTGGCACAGCTGGCAGGGCAACAGGTGATGCTTACCAGAGCCACAGGTTTAAACAACCCAATTTGTCACATCTCTGATTTATTTTAAATCAGAGTACAATTGAAAGGAAAGATGCTGAACTTTGAGGAACATTGTAGTCATAGTGATGATGAAAAGCACAAGTGCACTTGAGCATATATTTTATTAGAGAGCTATTGCTGTACACATTCGTTATTTGTAGACTGATTCCTGTAGGTTATAAACTTCTAAAATATCACTGTCCTGGTGGTGGGCTGTTTGTTTTTTTTTTTTTTTTTTCCTAAATTATTGTAAGCTTAAAAGGTTTCAGTTTGAAAAATCTTCCCCCAACCAATACTTATATGGACTTGGCTTTGTATTTTTTAAAAAGATTATATTACTATCCCTTTGAAAAAAACATCTGTTTCCCTTAAGCATTCAGATGCTATGTTGAAAAGCAGCTTACAAATACCTATGATACAAAACTAACTATCCAATATAATTTTATCATATGCTCTTAGACATCTAAGAAGAAAACAATACAGCTGATTTGCTTCAGTTTTCTATAGACTATTGTGGGAGAAAGAGAAAAAGGCTCCTGTTAATTTATGTTATCTGGACGGAATGTGTGACATGCCTTCCCAAGAAAGGATTAGAAGTCAGATAAGTTATTAATGAACTAATTTTTATTTTTGGTTCAAAAAGTTCTTATTTTTATGGCTAGACAAATGAACATGCATTTCTGATATTAAAAAGGCATTTTTCCACTAGGAGAGAGAAATAAAGTAATACAGCACTACAACAGCATGATGTTGCTATTTCAAATGTCTTATTTTCAATTTGAGCTATCTGACTAATGAGATACAGCAAGAGCTATGTTAAAAAATAGGTAATCTTTTTAATATTATAAAAATGCAATTAGAAAAGGAAATTTAATATGCAATTAGGAGGAATTTAATATGAAGATATAAAAATAGGTTCTTCTCATATGTAGGCTCAAAGACTTATTTATAAATTTGTTGACTCATAAGATACAAAAGGCCAGTCTCATCTAGGAAAAAAACACTGCATTTGGAGATACTGTGCTGCCCTTATCAATGTCCTGACTAGATCCAGACTGGGATTTACTAATTACCGTTTGTTCCTCCAGCTACTGTATATGTTTTGTGTGTGGATACAGAGGCTACTTTGGAAAAGCTGAGCTTGGAAGAGTAGTAACAAGGAAACTGAGGAATGACATCTGGAAGTTTAGGTAAGTCCTCTGACTAGGATATTCTGGTAATTTTTCACTAATGCCTCCAAATGCCCTGGAAGCTAGAGGAGCCTTATGATTGAGAGAGTTGCAGCATCCAGCAGTTCCCACTTTTGGGCTCTCTGGAAAGCCTGTCTGCTTATTTTGAGGTCTAAATGTTGACAGTTTGCCAAACTCTCCTTAAAAATCCAGTGCTTTGAGTCTGCTTCACTTAAAATAAGAGCTGTGACAACAACCGTTCTAATTCACAGAGACATGCAGCTTCTGTTGCAGCATCTTTCCACCACCCCTCAATTGCTCCTAACTTTGGTCATTTATTCTGGGTAGTAATGTTCCAATTATGGTTTCAGCACAGCAACATTTTCTTTTGAAGTGAAATGCCAAGCATTGTTGTGTTATTTTAAACTCTGCATGGTAAGGCACAAAGTAGTGAGCCCTTTATTTAAAACAAGCAACATTTTTTCATTGTGTAATGGCTTGTAGCAGTATTTAAGGAACTGTGCTTTCTCCATGATTTATTATTTGGTGCCAGGATTGGCCTTGAGTAAAAAAACAGGGTCCCTTTTTTTGGCTTTATAAAAACCAGTAACGGGCAAGTTATCAATTTCCAGGCCCCTTGCTCCTTCTACATATAATTTGTTTTGTCCAACCTGAAAAATTGACAGAATCTCTTGAAAGGCTAGAAAACCACTTTTATGCTGTTCCAGCACTTCAGAACTGCACTGTGCATGGAGAAGGGAGAGATGCCGAGTAACCATCCCTCTTTTGCCACTTCAAATCACCCAGATGTTCCTTGGTTGATAGGATGTGTGCCCCAAATTGACTGCGCACAGTGTACCTGCTCACTTCACAGAGCCCACAATTTCTCAAAGTCACATCTGAAGATGCAGAGATAAAAACTTGGCAATAGATTGCCAAGGTCAAGCAAGGTGACCACAAAATCTGTGTTCACATTAGCAGGTATTGCAGCCAGCAAGAGAAGATCTGTAAAGCAGCTGGTGCTGAGGACCTTTCATCCTTGTAATATGCATTTTAGGATGTCTTCTGTCAGCCAGGTTAAAGTTGGTCCCAGGAGCACCACACCTATTGGCATCTAGAATGTGCCTTCCAGTTTAGTTTTCTGCAAAAGGAATCAAATCCACGTGTTCAGGGACCTCTCCATAATGGAATCAAAGCAGGACCATTAAGGAGGACTGGGAGATGCACTCTGTGCTACTGATCCAAACTCAACTAGATATGCCCAAAAGAGAGTAAATGTCTTTGTTTTCTGTGCCTAGAAGGTGTCATTTCTCTGCAGGGAGGTTTGCTGCCTTCTGCTCCACAGGGAGCTGTACTTCCAGGAGGAAGATGATGAAAATAAAATGCTGAGTGAAGAGCTGTGGATCTGTGGTTCCCACACTGCATTGAAGTGCTGGCCAGATGTGAAGTGAAGAGAGTAGAAGGCTAACCTTTACCAACAAACACAATAGCTTAAATTATATCAGTATGAACATTTGCTATGCTCATTTAATGTTTATTAACAACACAATGTGTGAACCCACGGAAAGCAAATGGCACAACTTGTGAGCTTTGCTCTGTTTTGAAGGCAATGGTAAAAAAGCCCGGTGTATTGCTATGCATTTACAGAACACTGTTATTGATCACATTACAATGTAGAATTGCGCAGCAGAATTGTACCAATTTATGTTTAAAGTGTTGTTCTGTGAGGTCTGATCATCATGTCTCCATTGAAGCCAAAGCCCAGCTGACAGGAAGCACAAATACATGGCAGCTGCAGCTGTGGCTAAACCCTCCTTTGATTCTGAACTAACTATTCTACCCAACACCCCTCACCCCAAGCTCTGTTTCCATGATCACACAGGCCTGACTGACAAAAAGGAGCACTGTCTAGAGAACCAGCATTTCTCAGTCACCATAAAAAGTGTTCCTGAAGTGGAAGTTCCCTTTTACTTGAAGCAAAAGTTTTCACAGCCTCGTGCAACACCTCACTAGTGACTCTGCTGATATTGTGAGATGGTAATTATGAAAATGCTTGTGTGATGTACTCATACTAAGTCAGATTGCAAAAACTAAGTAGATATATTCTTGAAAGATCTCATACAGGGGCTAAATGACAGCCATTCACCCCCTACATAAACTTTAATTTTTCCATTTGTCTGTAAAGTGTAATCCTGGATCATTGGTTCCCTTCCTTCACTTTCTCTCTCTGCCCTTGAACTTTTTCAGTTGTAGGGCTCAAACACTGCAGTCTATTTATTATTTATCTTACCATGGCACTTTGGGAGAGAAGCACAGCTTTTCATTCAAGCCCTTGAGAAACAGAACAAAAACATTTCAAGCAGAAATCAATTGCGTGTTTTCATCGCTTTTGGGGTAATTTAGCCTTTCAGGGTTTTAGCAGAGCAATTGTCAATGTAGTTTAGCAGCTCTCCCTTCATGCTGGCAGTATCTTATCTGAGCCAGTTTTAAGCTTTGCTTAATTTTTCAGGTAGCACTTTACCACACAGACAAAAAAATCTGATCTTGGTTTTGACAATTTATCTATGGGATGACTATAAAATCCTGCAGGTGTGCAGGAAAATCCATTTTTTCCCCTTATGTTAACTCCTTTGTTCAGTTGTCTGCCAGGCCATGACACAAACATCAATATCTCTCTGCTCGCAGCTTCTAAAAAGTTTTTGAATTCGACTTTTCAGATCATATTTGAACTTCATTAGGCTTTATATAGGGGCTGCATAAATTATTTAATACCTATATTAAGGCAACTTACTTAAATTTATCAGCTTCAGGTAATTTTGATTTTTACTTATGGATTGTAGGCTACTTGGGCTATAAAATGTGATTTAAAAATACATTAAACCAGAGAATTAGAAAGAAATTGGAAACATAGACGGTGCAGGTGCCCGGGTGCTGGTGGAGGGGCTTCAGGGACCCCTGTGATGAGGGGCCAGGGCTGCTCCATGCTGGACACAGCCCTTTCCAACCAGCTCCAATGGCCCCACCACACGGCATGGCTGGGCCCTGGAGCCAAGGTGGTGGCCCCTTGAGGAAAATGTACTTTTAAAAGGGAAAAAATGCTGCCTAGCAGTGAGTGGTGAGGAAAAATGGGAGAGAAATAACCCTGAGGGGAGAGCTGAAGGAGCAGGAGGAGGTACTGAGGGGCTGAGCAGACACTCCCCTGCAGCCCCTGGAGAAGACCACAGTGGAGCAGGCACGTCCCTGCAGCCCACAGACAGGACTGGGCTGGAGCAGCACCTGGAGGACAATGTGCCACAGCATGTGGATGTTTCCTGAAGGAGCTGTGATCCATGGAGAGCCCACAATGTACAGAGTGGTGAATCCCAAAGGAGCTCCATACTGGAGCTGGTGTGTCCCAAAGGAGAGCAGCCAGTGAAAAGGACCTCACTCTGCATCAGGGAGACATCAGGAGGAGGAAGGAGTGGCAGAGAGGAGGAAGGAGTGGCAGAGAGGAAGATCTATGGGCTGACTGCAGCCCTCATTCCCTGTCCTCCTGTACTACCTGGAGTTGAGGGGAAGCAAGAGAATTCAGACATGAATGAGCAAAGTTGACCCTGGAAAGAAGTGGGGGAGAATTGTAGCTTTTTTATTTGTGTCTCAACATCCAGATCTATTTTATTTGGCTATAAATTAAATTAATCTCCCCTGAGTTGCCTGGCTTGCTTGTGATAACTGGTAAGTGATCTCCCTGTCCTTGTCTTGATGCATGAGTTATTTCAATCTAATTTTTTCCTCATCCTGTTGAGTAGGGGGAGTGAAAGATCTGCTGACTGTGTGACTGACAGCCCTCCAAGGTCAACTCACCACAACCAGAAAGCATCCCTGTCTCACTGGAAGTGAACAATTAGAAAATTTTAGGGAGCTGAGACCTAAATCATATGCTGTCATGAAACCTAATGCCTTCTGAGTTCATGGGAGTTTGATGTTGCCTTGAGACTATGACTGGAAATACAGGCATGCTCTATAATCCAACCTCTGCTATCTGCAGAGCATGTAATGTATTTTAAGGTGAAATAAAGAATACATTAGTTTACCAACAGAGGCTCACTTGAAAGATTTAGTGTTTCTTATAATATGCACTGTGAAAAATCTTAAGAAATCCAAGGGGAAAAGCTTGCAAAAGCCTTTGGTAGGCTCAGTCAGTTTCCAGCTGAACTGAACCTTGGGTAGGCTATTTCCATCCTTCCATGGCAGAACGGCTCAGGGGTGGCTGATAAGCTTTGTGACTTTGTGAAAAATTCAAGAGCAATCCCTGTGCCAGGACTCTGTGGACATGATGGCAGATGGACAGAGCTGGAACAGAGGTTGCTCAGTAAATCCTCAGCAGCACAGGGAAGGGGCCAGCAAGTACCAGAGCCCTCGAGGATCCAGCTGTACAGCAAGGCCACCACAATGCCTCAGCAAATCCTTGGGTTGCCTTCCATTTGTGACTTCTCCTGTAATTTCCGCATCTCACCATCCCTAAGTAAGCAGTATCCTGAAATTGCTGCCTTTATTCCAAGATCTCATAAGGTTCAGACTCAGATTTTAATTACCACACACAGAAAATGTGTTTGCATTTGTTTGCTTATTTAATATTTGACAGTGTTTCATCTCTGCTGGAAACCTAACTTTTCTATCCGTTGGATATTCTGAATTCTCAATGCTGAGTCAGAAATATTGCACTTCTTATATATGAGTCATCATCAATTTTATCATTTTAGATCAAAAGAAAGCAAACTCATCCAAATTTTGTGGCTTCTGTGATGTAAAAAAATTATAATAAATCTGGAGTCAGTTTATGCACTTATACTTTAAGAAAGTTGTGGAGTTTTCTGAAGGTTTTAGGTCATATTTAGGCAACTTTCTTTAGCTGTTTCCATCTTCATATTTTAGAAACTTGTATTTGTGAATGATTCTACTTAAATTAACTCTACCCCAGCCAAAACCAGCACAGCCTTTTATCCACTTTCATATAAAATGTCAATCATCTCTGCCTTCAATGGAAGAAACTGTTATAAAACCTTCTATGGACTGACACAACTTTGTAACATTACGAAGAATATCCTCCTCGTCTTATCTGAAACAAAGTCATTTATTCTGAAAGTGTAGATGTGTGTCATGCTTTTTGTGAACTGAGACATAAAAACACAAATATATTTATATTCAGGGAGATAATTATATTCTCCTAACCATGTGCAAGTTGTACATATTTTGCTTACAGACTAAGGCAGTATTCATCTTAAGAAATGAGAATGTAATACAAAATCAATAAAAAGTATGTAAAGATTATTGATATCTGAAGTTAAAGTTTGACTGCAACCAATTACTTCACAACAACAGTGACCCTTTCACATACTTTTTAAAGATAATAGGGCAAGCAGGCTAGAACTGTTAAATAAATAAAATAAATAAAAATAAAATTTAAAAGTAAATAAAATAATAAAAAATCCACTCATATTTCTATTCTGGATCAGTATCAATACCTGGTGCCAGAAAATCACATTACATTTAATTATTCTCTAATGGATTTTATTGCAGAGAGAAATTTTATGCACATTTCCAGGTTTGGGGTGTTTTTCTTTCTAATTGTCATGACATTCAGAATTTAAATACAGAACATTTTATTGCATAGATGCACAAGTGGTTACTGACTGCCATTTCAGCTGCCTAAGTAAAGACTGTAGCTTCTCAGGGCTCAGCTGGTAATTAGTACCAGAATTACACTTAAGTGCACAGCTATGCTGGCAATATACATCAACTCTGCAAACCATTTCACATGCTGCTAAGGCATTTCTTTTCCATGTCACTCCTTAGGCATAATCCATATAATTCTTTTGATTGTTGGAATTGTTTTATTCTCTGCAAATTGTTCTAGAGTCTCCCCTTGACCCCAGTCCTGGACAGAGGAGAAGTGGAGAACTAAGATCAAGCGGTGCCTGATATTACCAGTTTGCCAGTCATGTGGTGCATGATAATTTGGCTTGACAATAAAGAAAGCTGTGTGGACATATGAAGAAAATCTATACTGGTAACTGCCCAGAGGCACATTCCTACCCTAGAGTAGATGTGATATGCTTTTACAAAGAGACAGACCATCTCTGGTTTACCATAAGGAAATAATGTGGACCAGGGTCACTGCTATGGAGCAGTTGATGCATGATAATTTCTTATCCTTCAGCAAAGTATTTCCAAATCTGTAATATTCCCTCTCAAGTACAGCAGCTGCCAATTCCCATAAACATCAGCAAAACTCCCTGCAGCAACTGTCTCTATACTGCTACCTGCACTCCTGCACAGAGCAGTGGGGCAGGAAGCTTGAAATGAAGAGAGTAGCCTTGCTGGCACATGGGAGGAAGGTGGGGAGGATAAAGAAAGTACAGTTTTGGATGTGTAAAATGTAAGAGGAGACTATGAAGGTAAGAATATGCGGTAAAAATAAGAAAGGACCCTTGGGGCTTGGAAATGGTGAAGTTGTAGCATGCAGTTGGAAAACAGGGTTTGGTGGATGCACTGCAGAGTGGTATGGACTGGTGCAGCTTCTGATAGCCAGAGGGGTTGGAAAGGGATACAATAGCTTTAGAGTTAGGATCAGAGCAGACACTAACAGTGGGGTGTTGCCAGGCATGTATGTAGGGGACTAATCAGCTGGAAATAAAAGTAACTCAGAATCCCATACATTCTCCATATACATTTTAGAAAACAAATCTTTCATCTGTGGACAAAACTGAAGCAATGCAGACCCATCCTGGTATCTAGAACACTGTCTGGGGAGTCAGGGTCTTCCACACACTCTCCCATGTAGTGTAGTTGTGCAACCTTGCTACAAACTACTCTGGGATAGGACTTGTTTGCTCCCTTTTGTTTCTCACTGGTTAAATTGCACTGAACAATTGCACACATCCTGGCCAAGGAAAACATTCTAGCTATAGGAAAGACAAGTTACCCAGACATTGTCAGCCAGAGCAGGACACTGGATACTGATCTTTCATCTCTCTTCTGTGGATCATTACATTTTTGGTGTAATGTAATCCAGATTTTGAATAACAGAATGGACAACACCCTCTGTTTACAGCCCTCTGAAATAAAAGGTTGTTCTGCACTTTCTTTTTTGTTGTAGGAAAGGGCATATGCTCTTCACATTAGGCTTAACATATTTGGGGTCAATGGAACCCTGAATCCCCGCAGTCCAGTGCTGGGTAGCTAAAAGCCAAGGTTGATGCAGCCTAAAAGACATACGTGTTTCCTTCCTGCTAGAAGTGACTCCTGGCCCTGCTCTTAGATATCCTAATCACTTCAAGGAGAAAAAATACTTCAAGGAGAGAAAATACAGCGTGGAAGTGCGTACCTTACATATTATTCTAGCTGCAAATTAGGTATGTTGCAAGCAGTGCCCAGTGGGTGGGTGCCCTTGAACAGACAGGTCACGTTGAGCCATCATTTTGCTGGGCAGCAAGTCCTGAGTCTTCCAGATAAGACTGGCTCTTTCACAGCCCATACGTCTTTCTGCCTCTGTAAGTGCTGCTGTATGAAAAGCAGCATCAAATAGTTCAGAACTGTAGAGAGCAAGAGTGGGACTTTAGGGAAGGGAAACCTTCACAATAAAGATGTCATTCTTAAAGTTTTAAAAGAAAAAGATTATACACTTCAGAGAACTAAGTCGCCTGTTATACCAGCTTTATTAAAACTCACAGCATGCTGAACTCCCAGAATAGGAAATTAGATCCCTGCTAGTGTTTACACACATTAGAATATTTTTAATGAATATAAAGAATATTTTGTTTCTACATGATTAGAGAGAAAACAGGACAGATTGTGTGACGAAACTGATGAAACAATTATTACAAGACTTCAAGGGACAAATGTAGCTCCACTTTCAACTGGTTCCCTCTAAGTGATGGCAAATGGGAAATTCCAAAGGCCCTCAAGGAAACAGAATACTTTTTTTCAACCTTAATACACAGGCAAATCCACAGTTAGGTGCAGCAGTGTAGATTTCAGTCTGAGGTCTAACACCAAGTGTCTCATTTAAGACAATATTGAATCTCTCAAAAGGTGTCAGTTAGACATCACACATATTTGCACATGCTCTCAAGGCTTTCATACTTACAGCCCTCTGTAAGCATGTTTTTGTCTTTAAAAGTACAGCCAGACCTCATGCATTTCCTGCCCAAGGATATCCTATATGAACATTTTAAAGTGCTGCTACTTGCTTTTCATTCCATATGACAGTAAATGTAATAACCTTTTCTAGAGGCAAGGGGAAGGTGTGTGCCTGTGCAGTGGTGAGAACTTTCTGACAGTGTTGCTGAGCTCTCATTTTCAACCAGTTTTACACAATTCTCATTTCTAAGACTTATGTGCATAATGACATAGCAGTAGAATAAATCTAATGTAGGCAAGCAAGAAAGCTTTCTCTGTGCTCTTAATCATTACAGAGTCTGTGCTGCATTGACAACTGCAGCATAAAGTTCATTTCTTGAAGGTTATGAACAGCTAACCGATTCATACAGATTTTTCTTTGATAAATCTGGTATTTTTAGGGGATACATATTTTAAAACAGGGCCAAGGACCATTCTTTGGCTGCATGAAGACACATTACACAACCTGGTTCATCTCTGGATGGCTTTTCTTCTTACCCTAAACAGAGTGGCTTTGTGTGAGCTGCCACTGAAGGATTTGGCACAATTGGAATCCTGTGTTACTTTTTGGGCCCCTCAATACACCAAGGACACTGAGGTGCTGTAGTATGTCCAAAGAAGGGCAGTGGAGCTGGGGAAGGGTCTGGAGTACAGGTCTGACAAGCAGTGACTGAGGGAGCTGGGGGTGTTTACTCTGGAGAAGAGAAGGCCGAAGGTAACGCTATCACTCTCCACAACCACCTGAAAGGAGGCTGTGGCCAGGCGGGGCTGGGATCTTCTCCAAACAGCAGCAGGACAAGAAGAAATGCCCTCAAGTTGTACCAGGGAAGGTTTACATTGGGTACAGGGAAATATTTCTTGCCATGTCCCTCACATCTTCCCCTCCAAGTTTTGTCTTCCTCCCTTTTTCCCCTGCTTTTGCAACATCTGTGAGCTTAGTTTTGGCATGTTTTGGTCCTCTGCAATGCAGCTCATTTCCTCACAGCCTATTTTTTGAAGACACAAAAACTCCCGATTTTCTGGTTTTTTCACTTGCATTTCATTTGATCCTATCTCCTTTCCGGAGTGTTTGTTCATGAAAAGGGTGGTCAAGCACTGGAACAGGCTGCACAGGGAAATAATGGAGTCACCGTCCCTAGAAGTGTTCCAAACACCTTTGGATGTGCTACTTAGGGGCATGGTTTATTGTTGGACTTGGCAGTGTTGGGTTAAGAGTCTGATTTGTTCATACATGTGTGTCGCCCTGTTCTTCTTAGTTCTTTTAAGTGTTCTTATGTTTACCTTTTTGTAATAGAGTTTCTCACACACTTTTCATGTAAATAATAATTGTTTTGCATTCCTTCCTGGAAGAAAAGAGAATTGATGAACTGTTAGTTTAATCAGTGTAGGTAGAGAAGTAGCAATTGCCCCCTCCAATCCATGGTGACTTTTAAAATCTATAAATATTAGTGTTCAGAAATAAACTGCCCTCTTTTTACCTTAAACATTGCAGTGTGTGCATGTCATTCATTTCGTGTTGTATTACAACACGGGTGCTTTTCAACCTTAATGATTTTGCTATTTTACCGTTACTTCCAATGCTTCATTTTTTTATGCAGTGCTATTTTTGCTGATTTTTGATTGAGTTTCTGTTGCTTTGAAAGAACTTGAGTCAAGTTAGTATAAAATTTTGTATTTCAGTGTTTTTTTCAGTTCATTAGTCATTCCGAAGCAGAGTTGCGTTTCTAGTACTGGTCTCATCATGGTGCTGCAAGGTATTGTGGTTTAGGGCTGAGCACCTCTTGCTTCATGTGCAGTCCATTCACACTCCAAAACTGACAGTAACAAGAATTCAAGCTTGAATTTAGCTATCACACTCTGTATATCATGCCATGCCTTAGCCTGGGCTCCAGTGCGTTTTTCAGGACTTGGGTGTTACTCAAATAGGAGCTCAAATGCTGGCTTCATCTTAGTTTTATGTGTGTCCTCTCAAAGATAAGTGGAAACGCTGAAGAATCCATTCAAATGTGTTCAGGGATTGTGACATTTGCTTTAGGGGTACTTCAGGAGTACCCCTAAGTAGACATGATCTAGTTGCTTTTTTACTCTTTTAGTTGTAACACAGGATTGTGGCAGGGGCTGGGTATATCCAGAGATGTTTCCACAGCATAGGAAATATTGGTTTTCATTGAGCTGCTGCAACCTCCTCTAAGAGGTCTTTACCAAAAAGCAAAACAAGCATTAATTAGATAAGCCATTAGAGGCTGGAGGGACATAAGCCATTCCCTCAATTCTGTCCTGACTGATCCTAAGCATATTGATGTCATTGAAGGTCTTTTTATTGATATTCAGTGAACTTTGGATTAGATCCTGGCTATAGTTCAGTTATGGCAAACAGTAATGACATTATGCTTTTGTGATGATGTCATATCATTATGCAATATTGTAAACATAATGTAATAGCAGTGAATGCTGTTTGCACTTTCAAGCTAAGTATATATATAACAAACACTGCATCTGGTCCATTCTGCTTTCTTTCATATCCAAAATAATCCCATGCCTCAGCAGTAAAATTTTGTAATTCCCTTTAAAATCCTGCTGGACTTTTTGACTCCATTACATTTATCAGTAGCAAAGTGTTCATGTTGTCTGCAGTATAGCCTTTGACAATTTTAAATATCGTGCTTTCACCTTTTGTGTTCTGCTTTGTTACTTTCTCAATGTTCACTAAGTCTTACTTTACAGTATTTGATATATGGAACTTGCTCAATATTCATATTTTAAAATTCTTATTATATACAGGTTTCTCTCCTCTCCCACATTGTCTTAATTTTCATCACCACTGTCAAGCTTATAAAAAAAAAATTAATATGAACCAAGGATTGAGACTGCAAATATGGTGTAGCAATATAACAAGTCACACTTTTCTTAGGTAGTTTCAACTCTTCTGCTTGTCTTGTAATGCTAAAGGGATTTTGATCTGCTTAACCATTGTGAGGCATGACAATATGTGTTGTAGGTCATGGTTGTGGCCCAGCACTGCTTTCTGCCCTTTATATAGTAAGGCAGATCACACATTACTGTTGAAAAGGTAGGTATGCTATGTCATGTGCCCCAAAATCTTTATACTCACTCAGACTCACCAGCCCCACTGAAGAATGTGCAGGAGATGCTTTTCTTACACTACCTCAACTACAAAGTCCTAAAATTCTATTTTCCTGCTCTCAGCAGAACAGAAAAAATAGAGTAGATTGCCCCTTCCTGTTGCCACTGCAGCTGTTTTTAGAGGGAGAAGATTGTGTAAAACAGTGCAGGAAAAGGTGGGTAGAGAAGAAGACAGAGAATGCTGTGCTGTGAAAGATGTAGGATGAAGTTAATCTGTGGCTTAAGCCTCTAACATCGTCTTATCTTAGAAAACAGTGCAGTTGACTCCACAGGGAGTTCACTACTGCACTGAACTTCACAAATCACTGCTCAGCCCAGTAGTGTGTGGCATACTTGAAGGAAAAGAGGGCTAGAATTGGCAGATGTAGAAGACAATCCTTCCAGCATCTCAAATGCATCTATGCTCCAACTTCTGGAAAATATAAGGAATCACTGCTGATGCAACACAATCATCTCTTGACTGTGGAGGATGCTAGAACACGTTCAAATTAGGAACTGTTCATTTTGCTCACCTTTTCATCAGTGCATAGGAAAAGAAAGATGTTAAATCTAGGCTCTCAGTCAGTGAAGGCACAGTTCAGGGACTGGTCACAAGTCACAGGCTTATGCTCACTGCTCCTTGATGATACCCAGGCACTGTGTCAGCTGCAGGCAAAGAAAATTGTATTTCTAAAAGCTACCACTGTTAATCTCTCCTTAGAAAAGTTCATTAAAATAACCCTCATTAATCTTTTAATGAACTCCTTTAGAATTTTTCAAAGAGAACATGTATCTTCTGCAGGAATTTATCTCTAGTACATGGTCAGGGTCAGTTGTATAATTTGGTTTTCTTTTGCTTTCAAAAGTTATGCTTCTCTTTAGTTTTCTTGCTATCTTTATTATCATATATGCTGACTTAATTTTTTGTGTATAGTTTTAAAGAAAATAAGTAACAGGTATATAATTCAGATATTTCATTCTACATTGGATTTGTCTTTTGTGTCTCTGTAATTTTAATAAGTTTGGGGGTGAAAAATATACTTCTCAAATTTCATTAGAAGTATGATATTGTGGAAAATGTTAGTAGACTTACCTGTGTCAAATGATATAATACAAGCTATTTTTCAGATTATTTTTCAGTTCGCAGTGTTTTTACAGAGCTATGTTCAAAAGACACAATTAGATAAATATATTTCTTCTGGTGTGCTTCGAAAACTTGAGATTATTCAGTTTCTGCTCAAATTAAATGCAAAATCCTTCTCACTGGCAATTAAGGAATTAGATGGCACTTTCTTCTTACTATCACAGCATCTGCCATTCCTTTCTTCAAATAACTGATAGAATTGATGGTGTAAAATCAGCTGTTCTTCAGCTGTTTATTTTTCCTGCTTAGAAGAGGAGACTATGGGTAACTTGTAACTGTTATTAATTTTTTCCCTAGTAATAACGAAGCCAATTGGTACTTAAGCCAAACACATTTCCATTACATCAGCAGCCCATTGGCAGATGCTAACAGGCAGCACATTAACTTACAGAGAAATAACTATGTTCAACCAGTATTAATGGATAAGGAGTCATTAATATGAAGGTCACTATAGCATGTCTAATTTTTAGCAATGACAATTTTTAGCATGTCAGGGGAAAAAAAGGTAAAAAACCCTGTAGCACTGGATGGCTGCCCCAAGGAAGCCATTAAGAAAAAATAAGCAACTCCAGAAGGGAAAACAAACAGACTGAGCCTTAGAAGTGCTCATGGAAAGAAATCAAACTGCTTCACACAGAGGTAGAAACACCTTGCTCTGCAGTATAGTTCCTTCATGAAGACAGAAATTATAGACATCTTTTGCATATGATCCCTGGTCAAGAGATCTAGAGTGCTGGGGAAACTTTCTGCTTGTCCATGGCCATCAGTCAAACTGTTTTAAACTGACAAATTTATTAGCCTCATAACTAGAGGAAACAAGAGTGCTCATGTAAAGAGATAGTGAATATTTCTGCTTTGGATTTATGAGATATTTCAAGAAATGGAGAAAAAATACTATATGTTCAGCTGAAAAGTCACTTGCCAAATCTCAGAAGCATAATGGGCTCGTTCACTTGGATATTGTGGATTATTTAACTGCTGGTTTGTTCTACATGGGGGTATATATATATATATATATACAAATGTATAAATATGCATATATATATTTATATACACAGATATGGATATGGACATAGATACAGGTATATACACAAATACATATAAAAATATATGCATGTGTGCTATTCATATGGGCAGCACCACAGGTGTAGTTAAAGATGTTTCCTACAGAGAAAAAGAGGGAATAAAAACCCATTTGATAAATCCTTTGAAATGGAAGAGTGAGGAGATTCTGCCACTGATTACTCCAAATGGTCAGGTTAAAGGGCTCACTTATGAAGCAACTTCCCAAACTTCTTATTAATGACATGTTCTAGGAGGGCTTTTTTTATTAATACTAGAACTACAATTTTTTTCAACAGCTCAGTTTTTAAGCACATACCACAACTGTCATGTGACTTACTAGGAACAGCTGTTGTTACTACACTAATGGGAATGCTTTTCTCAACAAAGCTTGTGAAGCCATGGTTGCATTTGTGACATTGTGACAAGAAGCAAAGAAAGATTTTATTTCATATAAATTCAATTTTATTTAGATGCTTGCAATACCTGGTCAAGTGAGTGTTATAGCTAAGATGACAGACATTAAAAAAACCAAAACAAAGTACAAAGGAATAACCATTTGGAAATCCAGTCTTTATTTTTATTTCATAACTTTCTTAGCCCAGGTAAGTATTTGAAGCTCTCAAAGATATAATTTTAGATTGTATCTGGACAACAACATGAAAACCATGATTTGGTTTTCATTTCATTTGGTCACACACTTCACATGTGAAAGAATAACCACTTTGACTGTTATTAAATGGGAATAGTTTAAAAATTCTTTGATTAATTCTCAAGTATTTCACAAAAGTCCTTACTTTCCTTGGTGTAGATTTATAAATCCCAAGTTTATGGCTGAGTCCAATCTACTTGATGAGTTTACACGATCCATTACTACTTACTGAAGTCCTAAAAATTGAAGTGCCCTAGAACAGTGTTCTACGTTACAATTTAAAAACATACAAACAACCATACCTCTGAACTTTATTGTTACTGGGCAGAATCTGGTATCAGGATGCTAGAATGCATTTATAAATAATGCATGAAATTGCCTCATTTGAGCTATTTCCAGATCTTTATGCTGACAGATTCCAACAGTCTCTCACTAAGTTCTTTTGGATATTTCACACAGGGAAGGTTTAATGCTTTAACACAGAGTTTGCTTATTTGATGTATTTGGTATTAAATGCCACTTGGGTTTAGAAGCATGAGGCAGCAACAGGCAAAATATCAAACTCAAGCATCCTACCATATTTGCAACACACGGTTCAAACCCCAGACAAAGAGCACACCCATTGCTGGTCCTGTGAGCTCACTGTCATCAAGCAGAGCCACTCCTGTGAAGAGTTCAGTGGCCTTTCCTGTGAGACCTCCTGACTTTCCCTTCCAGGTCATGGTAAACCAGGGCTCAGGAAGCTGCAGACTGTTCCTGCTCTGCCAGGCCTAACAGGCACATGGAGGCTTAAAGGCATGAGTTTGGTATTTTCCTGATTTTCTGACATTTGACTTTACAATCCAATTGTCCTCTCACACCAGTATCTCAGTACAATTTAAAATTTACATTGCACTAATACTCAGAGGAACCAAGTACCTTTGTAACCTCATTGTATTAGGCACTGTCTGAAAGCTTATGAATATACATTTCAGGTCTGTAATCTTAGGGAAGAAGTGACTAGGATATAGATTCCTTGCAGACCATATTATGCTAAATGTATGCATTTGCTTCCTAGGCACTTTCTTATTTTCCCTTTTGCAGAACATTATTCCTCAGCACTGAATTTCAATCCAGTATATGTGCAGAAGTTCAGTTTTTTTAGCTTCATGGGCTATCAAGATGCATTATTTCTGGAAAATTACCCATGTTTTTCAAAGGAAAAGTTAAAAACTAAGAGTCCTTTCTCGTTTTTTTAAGGACTTGGCATTTTAAAGCAATTTAGAGTGCAAATTGTATTTTCCAGAAAGATTCATTCCTCAATAAACTTCTTGATCTGGGTCAATTCTCCTCCAACTCTAGTGGGTGGTCAGGACTCCACAATTTCAAGAACAAGTTTGTAGATCAAAGTCCAGCGACTCTAACCTGTAGTCAGTTCTGCTTCAGCATCAGCCAACAGCCAGTTAAGCCAAGTGATGCCTCTGCCTGTGACCTCCAAGGCAGCCTATATTCCTCTACCTGTCTTTAATTGAGATTAACTTCCACTTAAACCAATGGAAACTAAACATAACAAGCAAAGGTCCCACAGCTGCATTTGCTCAAGGGAATAGAAGTTGTATGTCAGAGACATTCAAGCTCCTCTGTCATGAACAGTCTTCCCTAGGGCAACTTGTCATTCGTGCAGCTTCAATGATGACTGTTTTCAACATCCTGTTTTCTGGTTTGTGATACACCATCCTCATCCACAGGTTTCCTCTCTTGGCCCACATTTCAATCACTTTCTCAAAATTTTTCTTCTCTAGCAATAGTTTTGTCTTTTCCCACGTCCCACATCTTTATCCAACAAACCCTTAAATTCAACACAAAAAACCCCAAAACAAAACAAAACAAAACAAACAAAAGCTGAACTCAGCACTCCATTCCTCACTTCCTGTTCTCCGTATCTAATGACAGGGTCACATTTTTGCTTTAGAAATCATATGGGTGAAACTCAGTTGGAGTCAAAACCAAAAAAAATAGAGATGTTATTGAGTTGCATAGGAATTATCAGCTCCAAATAAGACACACTACCAAAGACACATATTATGAAAACACAGTGGGGATGGGTTGAGGGCAAAGAGTTGGGAGTTAAACTTTTCTGCCCATTTCACAGAGCCCAGGGGGAGCTGAGAAGGGAGAGCTGGGAAGCTGTCCCACAGCTACAGCTCTCCTGGGCTGCCTCCAAGACACAGGGAATATGGCCAGTCCTGGTTTACAAACTCCTGGCCTCTAAAAGGTGAAAGGGGACCTCATGCTGCCTGCCAGCCTATGCCTGGTCATTTAATCAAACCTCCTGAGCTGAGTCAACTATGAAATATGGCTGGTGGAGATGCACTTTGTATCCCTCCCCTTTGCCCATCTGCAATGACACTCTGGTCATTTTTCCAGGCCTCAGAAACTCCCCCTGCACCACCAATTGTGGTATTTGCTGGGTCCCCAGGACAAAGGAGGAATTGAGAATCTGACTCCATGTTCTTAGAAGGCTAATTTATTATTTTATGATATTATATTAAAGAATGCTATACTAAACTATACTAAAGAATAGAGAAAGGATACATCAGAAGGCTTAACAAGATACTAATACTAATTAAAAACTCATGACTGACTCCTCAGAGTCCTGACACACTGGATGGTGATTGGTCATTAAGTAAAAACAATTCACATGAAACCAATCAAACTAACACCTGTTGGGTAAACAATCTTCAGCCACATTCCAAAGCAGCAAAACACAGGAGAGAAAATTGAGATAATATTGTTTTTCCTTTTTCTCTGAGGCTTCTCAGCTTCCCAAAAGAAGAAATCCTGGGCAAAGAGATTTTTCCAGAAAATATAACAGTGGCAACCATTCTAACCACTTTTACCCATGAGGTCAGAAAATTCCATGTAAGACCTATATAATCTGCCTCACTGAAATGTCTCCTCTTGCCACACAATCTTGAGTGTTTTCCTGCAGTGTTGGGGACCAGCCCCATGAGCAGTCTCGGAGGCATCCCTGCTCTGGCCAAATTCCTAAAGGGAATCTGAACACCAGCTTCCAGGCCCCCCTTTTGGTGTCACCAGCAAATTAGAGGATCAAGAACCCCATTGCCTCCTCCAGATGTTCGATGGCACAGTCCCCAAGACCAGCCCCTGAGGTATTGCCTTTCCAAGGGCACCAAAACCCCTTCTCCACTCTTTGGAGACCCATCAGCTGGCCCCATCAGTGTCTTGTGGCAGGGAACACAAGGGTAGAGCCCTTTGTGGTGTCACAAATGGCTGGGGAGAGGGAAGAAGCAATTTTCCCTGCCCTGCTGGCTCCCACCTTGTTCACTGGTGGCACCTGGATCTGCTGGCTGAGCCTAGGGGAGTTCAGGTGTACGGCTGGTCCTGCACTGTGGGCACCAAGCTCCCCTTCTGTGTGACACATCTTGTGTTGACAGCTAGATGGAAGTGCTGAAGTCTCTCAAAATGGAAATAATGCTGGTAAATATAAGTAATGTAAAATGTAGGATGAAACCCACATAAGGTAAATAAGACAGACCTCAATTATTTTAGCTATGAGGCTTTAGGAGAGCACACATCCCACACTCAGCCTGAGGGTGCACCTATACCCTGCTAGCCTGAGTGAGAAATCCATCACAGCAGAGTGCATCTACAGAGGTGCTAATTCATGTCTGGTTGCCTGGGAAATTTCACTCTTTCTTTCCATGGAAGCACATTAGTCCTAGCTGTTGCTTCCTCTGCCTCCCTGGTGCTGGTGGAATTTACCAGTTCAGGGTCTGAACTCAAATATGGGTAAAAAATTGAAGAAACAAAAACAATCAGGCTGACTCAGAAAAGAGGAGAACCTGAACTTTTACCCATCAGGTAAGAAAATTCCATGTAAAACCTATATAATCTGCCTCACTGAAATGTCTCCAAATCTTATATATTTACATGAAAAAATTTGCTTTGATAAACAGAAATTTTTAACTAAAATAGCTTATGATTGTAAATACAACCCAACCTTTCTTCACTGATTCCTGATGAGATTCTGTGGCTTGCAATGTTTTCATCTTAATGTTCCATTAAATTAATGGGTTAGTCCTCACCCCAGCTACATTATAGAGTGAAGTGCAGTCAGCAAATAGCTACACTCCTATGGCACTAAGCAGATCACAAAGCCAAAAACAAAGTTGTATGAGACCCAGAAACGAGGCAATAGCTGTCCCATAAATCCACTAAAGGCATAATACTACTTACCATGAAGATGGTTCCCATAGTCAGGGGCAGTACAGAGCTCTAAGTGACCAAACCAGCCCCACCTCTGGCTTGTGTCCTTGTACATGTTGCTGCACATTTTGACCCTGAGTTGATCCCTGTGTGTACAGAACAAAGGGGAGCTCCCCAAAGGAGCTTTTCCAAGGTATCCTGTAGGAGATGATGTGCCTCTCTCAAACTGAACCTACTTGTCTGGGGCAAGTTTCAAGGGCTATTTGTATTCTCCCTGAATTCATAGTACAGTACTTGTGGTGTAAACAGTGAGCAGCATGTAAAGAGGTCACACTCTAGTCTTCAAAAATTTAAATAGCCCCCCAAAATGAAAGAATTTTTGAGTAAGTTAGGCTGCTTTAAAAAAAATGTAGGACATCACTCCTTTTCCATAACAGAGACCCAAACATATCCCATACTTGCCCTTAAAGTGGTTTCCATGATTTGGCTCAATGGTTCTTACCCTGATCACAGCAGAAATGGATCATGCCTACAGGCCTCCTCTGTGTCCTGAAAGAATCATGTTTGAAATGCTTAGTGTAAGGAAATTGAAGTGCAAGTATTTTCTTCATATTATTATTATTTAAAAGAGTAATTGGGAATGTCAGTGATGGTTTTCCCCTTTAATTAGCAATGTATAATGCAACTTTAACTAAAATTTAATTACATTATGAAAGCAGAAGGTATTTTCTGAAAGCTCTTGAATTTTTTTCCCTTGGTCCTAGGGAATTAATCCCATTAGTATTAATAGTTTATCTGCTTAAAATCCTCATATATTAAGAGGAGTGAGCTAAAAGTTTAACTATTCTTAAAAATTGTAATGCTTGTAAATTAGATATGTTCTACTAAATCTTAGAGACATTAAAATGGAAAAAAAAGATGTATGGAATTTCAATATGGTTTTGGCTCTGTGAGAAAAACTGGACTTTTATTTATCTTAAGAAATATTGCAGTAATGTAGATGATCAATTTTATCAAATTGCAAATAGCTAGTATACCACTCTCAGGGAAGATTTTGACATTGACAGAGAACACCTCTTTCCTCCTCAGAAAAGAAGCATTCTTATTTAGACTTCTCAAGAAAATGAGCTGTTTCTTCTCCCCTTGCCTGCAACAGGAAAGTTTCTTCATCTTAGCTCCTTGGCATTCAGATTTAGATTGTCACATGTCACATTCTGCAGTAGGGAGGTGTCAAAGAAGTGGATTTGATCCTTGTCATGAACGATGCAGTTCACCTGTCAAAGCAGCTGTTTCAGGCTATCTGACATCTTAGGCAGATACATTTATTTGGTTATACAAAGGTCATGGTTCCAACTAATCTGAAGGCTAGAGATCCATATAGAGATCCATAGAGAAAAAAAATAATGGAAGTCCAACAAAAAATCATGATTTTCTGATACAAATATCTCACTTTCAAAAACAGCACAAAAAGAAACAAGATCCTAAAATTCATTCTAATCTAACCTGCAGTGGAAACTCAGATAGCCACAGCAGGCTATAACCAGGTCACTAACAAGCCCATTACATCCCCTCAGAGGAAAAATCCTTGAATAAACACCAGAGGCAAAAGATCAGCAACTTGTTATGCAAAGTGGGAAATCAAACTCTAGTGAAAATTTCAGTTTCCTTTAAATGTACAATATGCAAATGGATGTTTTGAGAACGAATATATTTGCATTCTGAGTCCAAAGTTTGGGCACAAACATTGAGTTGTAGAAGCAGAGGAGTGAAGAAACAAATACTGCAACTTTCTCAGACAAAAACTGTGGAGTTAGCCCACCTTGGATTCCCTAGCTGAGATCAGCTAATGTTAAAAGGAAACAGGCTAACTGGTGGAAGACACTCTGGGTTTAAATGAGAATGAGAAGCTCGTGATACATATATTTTTCAAGGAGATTGATTCAAATGAGTGGTTTCCTACCAGAAACCTTTTTCCCTTCTCAAAAACAAGTTCTATGAAAAAAGCTGAAAGAGCTCCATTCTTTGTGCAAGCAAAAGGCAAAGTACTACTAGAGAGACATTTATCCAAAACAAACTTTCCTTCAATTCCTCTAGATACACTTGAACAATTGCAACAAATACAAATTTGTATTTAGTAGAATTGTAGACTTTGACAGAAGTTCAAAAAAGGAGAGAGCTGTGATTTCATGCAGGCAGGATTCCCTTCAAATTTCTGATCCCACTTCAGAGGATTTTCTGTCATAAGCAATGTTGGAACCTGCAGCAAGAAATCTGAGTAAACTCTGGTGACACATTTCCTGCTGAACACCCCAGTAAAAGTGATTATGAATTAGGTGGGAAATGGCCTCCACAGAAGAGAGGAGAGGTCTCCAAAATAAGCATGCAGTGAGCTGTGACTTTCCATGTCCCGGTGGAGCCTCAGTCAGCTTGTGTGGCAGGAAGTTCTTACAAACCTTACCTAAAATAGTGGCATCCACTTTTCCCACATTTCTGGGTGCAGAAATCATCTTAGTTATTTTTAAGCAGAATACTTTAACTTAGTGACCCTGGTGAATGTGTAACTGGGACACTCAGGCAGAGTGGGGAAACAGGGAGATTTAAAGCACTGTTGGCCAAGCAGCTCTTGTGGAGTAATCAGTTTGGTACCTGCTTTTTGTGAGCATATTTTCTGAATAATGCCAGTTTATGGATGCCTAGCGGAGGCCCTCAGAAGAACTGACCTTTCTCCCTATAATTTCTCTGAGACCTCAGGAGAGAGCCCTGAAGGTAATTTGCAATTTTCCTGCTGCCAAGAATGTCTTTAGAAATGCTGCAGTACACATCCAGGGAGCCTCAAGGCTATAATGATTTAGAATAACTCAAGGTTTGTGACGCATTTTTGTTTAAAAATTTCTTAAGCCAAGTCTTTGTCAGTTTTGAATGTTTCTAATTTACAACCTCCATCACTATCCAACGAGTAAAAAGATGAAAAATGAAATGTACATGGGATTTATGAACTCTCAGGTAGTACAATAGTTTTCATCAATAAAAAGTAGAAAACCTTTCACTGGATGCATTCAAAACTATACTGAAGGAAAAAATCTAGGGATTAAATTTCATGACACACAGAGTTGATATTTTCAATTTTCAATTTTTCTGTGATTTGATTAACACACATTCCCTGCTATTACCTTATATATTCTACATTAATTTTCTGTGCTTATCATTCAGCCTGTGTCTATACTAATTAAGTACGTAACTATCCAGAAGAGTCTCTAAATAATTTGGGTGGATGGTTAAAGCTTCAGTGAATCCAATGCAACTGAAACCTAGAGCAACTGATCTGCAATTTAATTGCAGCAAAAACTATACAAAATGTATACAAAAGAGGTACCTTAACAGATTACCTTCTTATAAGTCATGGGAGCACTAAAATGAAACTTGACTGTAAACCTAACACTGCTTCTTTTACAAACAGATGTGATGAAAAGACAAAATAAGCCAACTAAAGTATCAGCTGAGTATAGTTAATACTTCCAGATGACATTGCAATCATAAATGACTAAATTTTTTTTTGTGGTGGCAAAGAATAAAAAACATTCTAGGATAATAAATGCAATAGAAGACTATTTTCCTTGTTTTAAGTATCAGATATATATTACCTGAGAATCAAAGCATAAGGCATATAAACCTCTATGACATAAAAACAAAAGCAGATACAGCACTGAAAACAATCAAGAGGATTTTATTTTTAACACCAACAGAAAAATTAATCAAGTTTCTATTAATTTGTGAACAGCTCATACTCTCAGGCCAAACTCAGGCAATCTTCTGGCTTCTATGAACAACATTGCTGAACGAAATTCAGCCAAAAAAGGTGCCTGGACAAACCATCAGTTGAAATGCTTAATTCAAGCTAAAAATATAAAGAATGGTTCATATGCCCTCCTGAGCTGCAAGAATGAATTACCAAATTAATAGCAGTTCTTATTTCACTTTTGTGAATACAAGGTCTTGGGTTTTTTTATTGTAATGGACACCATTTACCACTTGCTTACCCCACACTATTTAAAAACTCTTACTTCTAATTTGCTAGTAACGTTGCTTGAAGATACCCCTTCTTGTCTTTAATCTTTGCAAAATCTCTTCAACAAATTGTAACCCTTCCAGAACAGGGACTCCGAATCATTGTATATTATTGAAATGAGAAAAAACCAAGGCAGAAAATATTGATTTCAGAGATATTTGAATAGAGAGGGAAGAACAGAATCAGATTCACAAGAGTATGTGAATCTGTATTTGAATCTTTTGTATTTGTATTTAGAAGCCTTATTTTCTGTGAAAGCAGGAAGTGGCTGGCGTTAAGCTGGAGTCAGATATATAAACATATTCATAGGCATTGAGAACTATAAAGAATGTGGGTTGTAAGATCTGAGTCACCTCCTCAGACTTTATCCCTCTTGTACAGATTTTGACCATGTAATACTGGAATTAATTATTCTAATTTTTTTAATTGCTCATGTACAATTACTGTATGATTCTGTCCTCTCTCCACTGTCACTTTACAAACACCTAATAATTACTTAACATTTCCTCCTTCACAATCCAGATTTAGTCAAAGCAACATTTTTCTGAATACTTACTGTTTTCTTGCCAAAAGCACTATGAAACTTAAAGCTTGTATTGACTAAAGCACCATTCCTACTTCAGCCAGTGTCACCCCTCACCATTTACCAGAATGTCAGGCAGAGGCACAGTTTCCTCTCCAATTTAACCTTTTGAGAATGTCAGAGAATAACTTATACTTCTCCTTGAGTTACATTTCAGAAATTAGCTTTTGAAAACAGTTCACTGGAGCAACTAATCCTTGGAAGTTCAAACATCAATGTTCTAAGGTTCCCTTGGTCTCCTGCTTTTTTCTTACTCTCCGTCAAAGCTAAACAGAGATGGTCAATCAAATGCCTGGTTAACTTTTGCATTAAAGATAAAAATAAAAGATGAAGGATCTTTGAATGAAGTACTGCAAGCTCTTGAAACTGAACCAATAAAAAACCTAGGAAAAAGACAACTGGGTTTCTAATTTAGTGAATGATGAAGTTAGTCAAATTGTGATAAATGCTGAATTTCAGGAGACATTTTCAAATAATAAGATCTATTAAAATGTGCAGTGTCTTATGTGTAGGAAGAAAAGCTTCAGCACTGTAATTAAACCTTGACTAATGTAGAGAAAATTATGTCTGTAGATGTAGAAGGATTATATCACTTCTTCATATCCCTATGCAAATCAATTTATGTATTTCAAGAATGTTTAAAAATCCAAATACATACAACCTGCAAAACCCATAAATCAAACCACAAATGACATGTGGTTTATGAACTCTCACAAATGACATGAATTCAATTAAAAGTTTATATTAATCTGGCTGAAGTTTATATTTGTCTTAGTTATCAAAACTGCTACAAAATCTGTTCTGATGCACTACTGGTACAGAGAAACTGATGGTTATTTAGATTAAATTTCTGGAAAATAAACTTAATTATTGTAATATATTTCTTGAGTCTTTGAGAAGATGTAGTGGGTGAAAAACAAGTCTCTAAAAATGTTCAATGAAATCATGATTAAGTTTTTTGGTTTTTTTTTAATATATATAGTTGTAACCAGCATCTGTTAAGTACAGGAACGATCATAAAAATTAAGACTGGACAAGAATACAAGTAGATCTTCTATGAGAAATAGCACTGAATTTCTGGAGAAGCATGAACCTGTCACAAGCTGCCTGGAGACCAATACTCTCTCCAGTAAAGTTATGGCCACATATGCATATTTCACTTCAGCACATCAATGTTTTTGAAACTCTCAGCCCAAAGAAGTAGAGAAGGGAATGCCTGGACTTTCAAATGGACCTCACTGTGTTATCTGTGTCATTCCCATTGAAATCTATCAATTAAGTGTCCAAGCTGCTTGGGCCTTTCAAAAAATAACTCACTGCACCTCTTTCAATCTCTCTGTGTCCAAAAGTAATTGGCAATTTATCCAAAATCAACTCTGTAGGCAAGAGTATATGCTTCCAAATGAGAATTACAATCTTTAATTAAATAAAACAGAAAATTATTTGGTGACCTCAAATCACAGAATCACATAATCAACTCTGTAGGCAAGAGTATATGCTTCCAAATGAGAATTACAATCTTTAATTAAATAAAACAGAAAATTATTTGGTGACCTCAAATGCAACATTTCAGAGAAGAAAAATAGGTTAAACATATCAGACAATAAAGCACTAGTGCAGAAGACATATTTTTGGAATTTTCTTTATAAATAATAAACTGAATTGGTAGGAGCAAGAAAGGATTTCTCAAATGGTGAGGTTTTGGCCAAGAGTTAAGAATTTTTATAACAGGAAACTGGGTTTAGCTCATACATTAACTTCTAAAAAATTGTGCAGCTTTTGTAACATATTGAATTTCCTTAGGTAAGGGTTTAGACCAGTTTCAAATTGCTTTGATTTGAAAATTGTTAATTTAGATATGAAAAATGTTCAAACATTTGATACATATCACTACCAATACAATCTGTGACAAAGGGGTTTTTTTGTCCCTTCACATTTCACATAAATTTTTTGTGATCTTTTGCTGTCTTGTAATGTACTTGCTGCTTCTTGCTGCTTCTGGGATTCAAAATGCTTCACAAATTCATCCTATATTTTAAATTATATCAGTCATCATTTTAGCAGTCCTGTCTCCCAGAACTATGCTTACTACATTCCTGGTGTTTATTTCCATATTATGTTACTTCACAGCTCCTGGGTTGGTGTGTGATTCACTGGTGAGTGATTCCAGCCCTGGTTTCAAGCCTGGCTGCTGCACTCCCATGAGTGACTCTGCAGAGCTCCCCTGCCAGCCAGCCTCAGCTACTCCACAGTTATCCTGCGTGTTAAATACACTGGGCACAAGAAATGAGCCCCTACTGCTACAACAGCTCCATGGTTTTATGACATCTTCACAATGATTATGAAACATCAAATCCTATAATTCAGGAAATCCACTCCATATTCAAGTTACTGGAAGTTTGTTGATCAAAATTGTGTAATGCTATCAGATAGAAACTTTTGTCAGTGGTGCATGCACTGACTGGTTTAACTCAGATTTCTCTAAATGTCAGATTGACTAATAATAGTCTGCTATCTCCCTCAATCTTTTTTTCTGTTTTTCTTTCATCAGCTGACTTAGCTTCTTGGTGTTGTAGGAATAAATATTAGTGGAATATAAACTTGGAGATCTGCAGAGGTCTATGATGCCATTAGTTTAAGATGGGAAATTAAATCACTAGTGTTCTGGAGTCCTACAATGACTAGTTATTATATCCACAAAAAGGTTTCCAAGCCATGCCACACTGACTGTGGGTTTTTTCCTTTTTAAAAGGTTATTTATATCTGACCAGTCTTGTTTTAGTGGGCTAAACAACCAAGGATCTCTAAGTAATGCTTTCTTTGTGTAACTTCATAGGTAGCTTGTGTATCTGTCTTAGATGTCTTCTTGCTCAAGCTCATGCATATTCTTTGTTAACTAAGAGATATTTTTATTAATAGGCAGAGTCAAAGGTACAGATCATACAGAAGCCAAACGTCAAGGTACAGAATTAATTATTATTTGATCAGTTGCTATCTCCTACAGGCTTTCTAAACAGGAAAAGACTCCTGTGGTTCATGATCCATTCAGACTTTGAATTCTGCACAGAGTGATGATTTAGGATGGCTTCCTGATATGCACGCAGCGCTCTCAGATGTCAAGGGTTTTGGCAGGAAGCACAAAACTCTAATCTGTACAACATACAGTACATGGGAAAAATTATTACTCCTGACAATTTGAAATTCTGCCAATGCTATAGAAATTTTCATAATGGCACTAAAAGACACCTTTCTGACTCAAAGACTCTTTCCTGACAAGCTCCCAAAATATGCTGCTAATCATGATGGAAGTGGAGCTGTTAAAAGTTATAACCATTTTACTTTATTACAGAAAGCACTAGACAAACTGTGTTAGAGGCTGCTACTTCTTCTATCATAATACTTAAATGGTAATGAAATAATTATGTCAAGCAATTACTTTAAAAAATATTCTTGCAAATTTTGACCATATGCTTCTAAAAAGCTATCTATATTGAAGACTGAAAATGCAGTGCTTATATTTAGTTTGATAAGTTACCAAAGACTTAGAAGCTTCTGACAGGCTGGAATTTTTATTTTTCCTGGGGAAAAAAAAGGGCATCCTCTTTGTAGCCACCATTTAAGTACTGGAATGCTGCAATGAGATCCCTCCAAGCCCTCTTGTCTCCAGGGAGTGACTAACTCCAGTGTTTCCTGAGAGGTCAGGTTCTCCAATCCTAATTCATCTTCTTGGCCCTCCTCCAGACCCTCTCCTCACAGTATTCCAGGCTTAGCCTGATATGTGCTGCATAATAGATTGCATAAATTTTACAGGTTGGAATAACCCTTATTAATGAAAATCTTTATTGTTGTGACTTCAAACCCCATTTTTAATTACATAAAATTATGGAAAATGCTAACAGTTGCTCATTTAAATCAGTGGATTTTAGGCTCAAGTAAAGAGCCTGTGGGAAGACAGGCTATGCTTCAAAGGAAACAGTAAACCACGCCATTTGTAGAACAAAAACCTACAGTTTATATAAAAATTTACGGAGAGAAAGTTTCCACTGAATTGCAAGTTAAAGATTTGGATCAACGCACACCATAATCAAAACTACCTTGGGAGCAGAAAAGATAGAAAGGAAGAGAATGCTGCTTTGTCCCTTTTGGAGTGTGAAGTGTTAAAACCATCAGACTTTCTACACAGAGATGTCATAAATTATACAGTTGTAACAGTAGCAAAGGGACTGATGTTTTTAGGAGAAAGAGTTATTAGCCATGTTTTTCCTTTAACTGTAGAGCAGAAGCTTTCAGTCAAAGTAAATGTTGCAAATGTGGTTAAAGACATCACAGATAACCTGCTTTTAGAAGACTTACTTGCAAGAAAAAGAAATGGAGTTTTAGATATTAACAGTGGAGACCTACTAAAGCTTCCACAAGATTACAGTATCCAAAATATTAAAGATTGGCAGTTGCTTTTTTTTTTCTTTTCTTTGATGTACAATATGTATCTTTTTTCCCCACTGTTCAGAAATAAACCTTCTGGTCTAAAGAATTCATTAGTCTTACCATTCTTAAAGCTTTCAAACCTAGCAACTTTTAAAGCTTTCTGGTTTTGCTTGCTACTTATCTATTTTCAAGGAAGACGGTAGAGTTGTTTAAACTGCTTGTCAGTTCCTAATTACAAGCTTTTGCCTTGTTAAAATGTTTGCATACGTCTCCTTCAAAAATTATTATTTTTCCACAAAAAGGACCCTAAATATAAAAATATTGTGTCCAGAGGCTGTAAAATTTAGTTTGTGAAAATAACATTCAAAACATCTGCGGAGAGATACAAGGAAGAGAGAGAGCTTAAAATACTGTATTCTAAAAATTAAAAGACCTTGCCAGTAATGGAAACTGACAGTTAACTGAATGATATGATGATTTTGCAGCTGCATTCTCAGCTGTCCATAATTAGAGTGAATACTACACATATATAGAACAATAATTATTGAGAAGCTGTCCCAACATTGTGTCTCAGCTTCAAACGAACAATATCTATCCTACATGGACTTTTAGGATATGCATTCAAGCACAAAATTATCACCATAGAAAAGTGAAAATTAACATCTTAAATTGTGAGTTGCTTCATGATTAACAGTGTTATTTATACGAGGATTTGGAAAGCTAGGGTATTCCCTAAATAATATGCTATTAAAAAATGCCATTCAGTTGCCATTATTCTACTAGCAACAGGGTTTTCTTCCTCCTCCACTTGGTAACAATGTTGTGTATTACTTTATTTTAGTAAGTTTGAGAAAGACTGATGTCCAGAACCTGCTGTCATGTGAGTTAGACAACCAAACGCATCAGATAACCGAGTGGTCACCATGGAGCAAAAGTTAAGAACACATATGCCTGCTTACAAAAGACTTGTTCAAAAGATTGTGGAGCAAAATTGTGTAGGGCTTGTAGGGCCCAGGAAGACTTCAGAAGGCACCAGACTTCTGAAGTTAGGGTAATTTCAGATTCTCCACTTATTTATTTTATGTTAAGTAAATGCTCTGATCCATCTCTTTGACTACTCAGCAAGCTACAAGTTTTTGACAAGTTCTGGGACTACTACCATCATCTTTCCCTACCCTCACTTTGATCCCTGACTAAGGCACAAGATAAATTTCTGCTGCCAGAAGGCACAAAGTCAAACACTAGGGCTTCCATTATTTTGGTACTTGAACAAATTTCCAGTAATAATTTCCAGTGTTTTAACCCCTTGCAGCTCACATAGGTGACAGGAAGATCTTACCTAGAGTCAAGAGGATATTGGCAAGTTAATTCACACCTTTATGTCTTCAATCAAATCATCCCAAGCAACATTTGTATGTATGCACATATGTATGTATGACTGCTTACTTACATATTTGACTGTTCAAATTGCTTCAGCTCCCAAACCTACTGAGCATAGCGTGCAGTGCCTGAAAAGGGCTGCCTACAAAGAAGAGTTTAGTTCTAACCTTTGTGTGGCCTTGTGGGCAGATGCAAGCTTGTTTTAAAGACATAGATGTGACTGCATTACTATCTGGCACCTGATCTAATAAGCTCTTCAAGAAGTTTGGAGAGACAAATTCCAACTTAGTGGACTGCTAATGCAGTCCCTGGCTTTTTGACTAGAGTGGCCTTGTGTGCTCTTTACTCAGAAAGCAGAGAGCTTGTTCCTACCTGCCATCCATGCATCAGAACAACTCAGATAAAGAAACACAGAATCACAGAATATCCTGAGCTGAAAGGGACCAACAAGGATCACCAAAGTCTGACCCCTGACAAAGGACAACCCCACAATTCACACCATCTTTGTATAAGGAGCATAAAGCAGGTATAATAGAGGACTGGAACATGCAGGTCACAAGACAAAGTGATGAAGGAAATATCTGCAGAAAATAATACAGCTAACTTTACTCTAAATGCAGTATTAGATCTTTCTGCATTTTCCATCTTTCTATCTTTCTACAGGAACCTTCTCTGGCTTCTGACTGCACAGCTAGTGGGGATTTTATGATGAGTCCAGAAATACATGATAAAGTGTGAAATATGGTCCAGAAATACACGGTGTTCAACTTTGAGTTATTTGAAAAAGACTATTTTGAGTTTCCAGGCTCATAATTCCAAAAAACCTGAAAGCAGAGATTGCTGAATCATCTGATATCAGAAGGCAGATTTTATTATTATTTTAGTCTTAAAAGAGTGGAGACTTTTAGTCACTCAGGCCTGTTTTCAGTATTAGGCTCACTGTTTTTTAACAATTATGATTAGTCATATTTGTCCTTCTCTTTTCCATGCTCATTTCTAAATTACTAAAATGCATGTGAATCAAGTTTTCTTTTTTTCCCCTGGAACTGCAAGCATTAGAAATGTATTTTAAAGACACACTGATATACATTTCTAAAGACATTAAATTAGCAGTACCTTAGGGCTTTAAAATAAACACCAGAAAACAAAGTTCCATATGGAGTAATGAATTCACAACAGGTAGGTATTAGGGTTTTTATACCAAACACACACATTAAATGTAAACTCTTACATGTCTTCATTCCTCTCTATGACTTAAGCTGTAACTGCTTAGGAGACAGAGCACACAGAATACCTGAAGGCTTTTCTGATCCACCAAATTTAAGTTGGCAGTGCGAGAAATGAGATCATGAAAAAACACCTTTCTCCTTTTCTCACAAATTACACTGTTAAAACATTCTCCCTGGAGGACGGGACCTCTTCCACTTCAGATCTCACTTTTGCTCCATCCTGTCAGCAACTTGTAAAAGTTAGTACAAGTTAATTCTTGGGCATTGAGTCAATGGCTTCAGGTAAGCATCTAAAACACCCTTCAGTCAAAAATCAGACTTAACAGTGCTGCACTAAATTAGTTCCCATTCCATCAGGGACACCCACACACATAGGACTGGCTTCAGCAGATGGGATAGGGAATGTTTGTCATGTACTGTGGTGTCCGGCCCAAACATCTGATCTCTGCATTTGATGAATGAAGCAGACTGAATCCACCACCATTTCTTGGGACACCACTTAGGAGGGAATTATTTCCAGGAGGCTCAGAGACTACAATTGGATTGTGTAACAGCTACACCTTTTTTTTTCTTCCCTGGTAAAAACATTCCAGTGAAATGTAGAAAATAAACCTTTATCAGCTATGGAGGAGGGTGAAGAGATTTGGTCATTGGGTCAATGATTATACAATAGTAATTTTCTGGATGCTCACTTGCTACCTGATTTACAGGGCAAAAACCTCACACAGGATCATTTACCATCAGTGCAATTATTTCATTTTAAGAAGTCGGTCAGAAAAGGACTACAAACTTGGTGCCTAGACTATTTTGCAGCAAGGGTAAAAATACTTTTTTTCTGATTGTTACCAGAGCAGCAGCTCTGCAGGAGTTCTCAGTGTTGATAATATTGTTGAGCAAAATCAGTGGAAAAACTCAGCACAGAAAAAATTGCAAAGACTTGAACTGAAATTCTTACATACAGGGGAGGATTTCTTTTGGCTGTCAGTCATGCTCTATTCTCATTTTTGTTTCTCTGTTTAACTTTTGCACTGACATCTTAAAAGCATATATGGTAGGAGAATTAGTATCTATTATCAGTACATAGTGTTATGTTACCTTTTGAATGTAAAAACATTAATACATTTTAGTAGCTTTGTGTGATTGACACAGATCTGTGAATAGCAACATCCAGTTATACAGTTATAAATGTATTACTATGGAATTTTGTGAAGAAGATTGCTCTTAAACTGGAGGAAGAAAAACAGGCAACTGCCTTACAAGAGGAAAGTTCAAGAGTAGGATGAGAAACATGAGAAAGCTAAAACCTGGGAATTCTCTTGTTGCCCAAACAGAAGAGAGAACTGAACTGCCCACACCTCACAGCAGAATATGAAGTGTAACAGCTCAGAGAATCCGGATGACTGAACCCAGACAAACTGTTAACATCTTAAGTAATGCACCAGCACTCACTATGCAGGGCTGAAGAAAAACCTTTCAGGGCATTAAAGGACAGGGTGCTGTTTTTCCTGGAAAAGATTGTTAAGAACTTAACCAGCAAGCACAGCTGAAAGCAAAGGAAAAGGTACAGAATTTGACGGCTATGACATCAAAAGTACTGATCTACTTGAACATTTCAGGCAAATAGCATTGTATCTGAAAAGCTGAAGTTAGGAGCCAGAGTTTTAGCAACAGCTCTCAGGCCATCGGGTCACCTGAAACAAGGCAGAATGAAAAAGTGAGTACAGCACAGCAGTTAGTGTGCTGTCAGTGCCCAATAACAGATACACTACTTACTGAGCTGTGGTTGTGTTGTCATTGTCTGGCAGCAAGATCATTTGTTTTAATGACCTTCTGCCATCATGTGAAAGCAATAGCTCTTTTGATTGGACGTGTGGTAAAATTAAAGGCTAATTGGTATTCCACTGACAATATACAGTAGGTGCCTCATTGTGCTGCTGACAAGATCTGATGGATGCTGCTTCAGGTTGAAAGGAAATTAGTTTGATAGGAAAAAAACCTGGCCGTGCCAGGTTTTCAAGTTATCTACTAGTATTCTATTTCACAAGAGATATTATACCATCCAAATTTAATACATACCAGCCAGAAGAAAACATAATGACAATAATGCTAAATATTATTGTGGCATCTGTCCGCTGTATGAGGTTACTTTAGTATCATAGATTTGAAACAAGCATTACAACTTAAGAATTTAAGAGAGTTGAGGACATCAGTGTAACAGTTTACCAAAACATCAAGTCTTGAGACCAACAACAGGTCTCCTACTACTGGAAATGTTATGGGAAATCCTAAAGAGTAGAGCAGGGCTGCTCGATATTTAGAAGCCCTACACATGCCAAGTAGTTGCAAAGGAGCAGCTTATCTAAAGTGTTATAAGTGCTACATGCAGTTTTAGAGTTTATCTGCTTAGGTGCAATTAGTACAACACACTTTGGACACTGTTCTGCAGAATGTAAACAAGCAGCTGTGGCAGGACCCAAGAGCTACCCAACACACACGTTGCTACTTCTTTCCACAAAGTGACAGAGAGAAATACAGCAATACTTCTAATGTATAATTATGCAGTAAACAACTCTATCTGTGACTCAGCCTTTGTGTCAGAACAGCTTTACTGCTTACTTTACCTTAATGGCACTCATCAAAGCTTTACTGGTCAGAACTCAAGCTTACATTAAAGACAGGCTTTTAAAATGGCTTGGGAACACTGTATCTGGACTGAAGAATATAAAGAAGCAGGCTTAGATTCTGAGATGCTGAGTACTCATTAGCTTCAGTGATTTCAAAGACATCTGGGCTTGAAAACTTTGATTTTAAATTTGGGATTAGGAAGACAACTTCCCAAATGTGTGCCTTCCAATTATCTTCTGTGCTCAGCAGAGACCATAAAATACAGCAAAAATTGCAGCGCTCATACACGCTTTTTGAATCCAGCTTTTAACTGTCCTAGCTCTGCAAAGTAACATGAACTCCAAAAATTTATTCCAAAATACCTTCAGCAGCTATGGCTTCCACTATTACAATCCATTTTCAAAATACACGAAGTAAAGAGGCATCATTTGTTAGGACAAAGCAAAGCAGGGTACAAAAAAAGAAGCAGGCTATGTAAAAGGGAAGGGTGGCCAGCCATAAATCCAGTCCTGTGTTCAGCCCAAATAAAAGAGCCACAACAGAAGTCATCCTAGTGCAACATCCCTTTTACAGGACACTGCACCCAAAACTGGGGAGAATATGCTGCTACCACATTCTTCACCACAAATTTTCTCATTGCAAGTGAGTGTTGCAACATTAGCTCAGGTAAAAAAGTGAAGGCAATGAGTATTGAAAGCCCAGTGCTAACTCAGTGAAGCTGGCAGCCCACCTTTGCTGACTGAGCCAGGGCATTTGAGATTCAGGCTTCTATTTACACAATCAAATGTGTGAAAAAGGAACAAAAAATGAGGAAGCTATTGCTTCTGTGTTGTTTAAATATAACTTTTTCTAACTAAGCTGAAAGTTGCTGATTAAATAAGTGCTACCCCTGTATTTTAGATACACACGAAACATGCACATTCTATGATGCAGAATCTCTTTGGCAACTTCTTGAAGTAAATAAAAGCTCTGACACCACATGATAAACTGTACTGAGACACTTTAACTATTATATTTCTATGGCACAAAGGAACAGAATCTTCATCCTGGGATACCTTTTAATTATGCAGTAAAGTCTCCTGTGAAGGTACATAATAACATAAGCTATTGAAAAGCAAGCCATGCATGAATAAATGCTGTTACACTCTTCCTTCAGCATCTTTCAGTCAATAGCACCTAGAAGAATGTATAAAATTATTGCATATTAATGTACTGTGTATATATAACAAAGTACATTTTTCTGCAATTCTGAATAGGTTTCTCTGAAGTATTTATGTAATTTTTTCTATTAATTTTCTCCATATTCTTTTCTGGTATACTTTGCTGCTGCTTACACTCTTCTCCTGAAAACTCAGACTCTCTGCATCTTAGATTTAATGCCACCACAACACCCAAACAACAACAATTACCCAGTAGTGACCAGGCTGCTGCCACTCTGATTCCCACAGCAGTGAGGCTGAGCATGTTTTGTCAAAAAAGGGTGGAGGTGCACTGTACCCACACAAGGCCAGCCACACAGATACACAGACCAAAACACAGCCCTCGTGCAATCACCAACAGCACTGGCACCCACATCCTGTTTCCCCATCTGGCTGATTAGGATGAAAGCCTCTGAGCAAGGAATGCACACATGGATATAGCACAGCTCCCTCCAGCAGCTGCTCTTAGACTCTCCATCTGTCTAGTTACTGGCTGCCTGATCTTCTGGTGTCTCCAGTTGCTGGCACCTGGACACAAAAGCCCCTGAGGCCTGTAGCCACACAGGCTGCTGGCTCCCAGACCCACTGGAGCATGTGCACACTTGCACACACTGACACACACACCCTGTGGCTCTCCCTGGGCTTAGCAAATCTGTAACCAGCTTCCCAATCCCCTGGCCTGACACTTGCTCAAACAGGCAAGGTACAAACAGGCTCTCTCACAGCCTCATCCCTAATTCCATGGGTCCCTCCAACAGCTGGCTCAGACCTCCATCTGTTCATTAGTAATTAATTACACACACTGATGTTCACACCCACCCAATATGCATACACTCCAGCCTTTCCAGTTGCTGTCACTTCAGCACACAGACACCTATGCCACACTTATGGCCACCTGTCCAGCTGCTGGCACTCAGACCTCCACACATTTGTCTTTCCAGCTGCTGGTATAATAAACAAGGGCCCCTGAAACTCCTGGTGTCCTCTCCAGCCACTGGAACTTGCTCATCCATCCACACAGAACAGACAGACCCTCATCCACAAAGTTACCAATGGAGTTCAGTAACAAGGCTGGGAAAGCAGCAGACCATGTTAAACTACTTACTACCACCCTTGCAATTGGCCCTTATTGTCATGTCTTCCCTATCTTGTCTTTGTCCTTTTTCAAATCACCTGGGTCCTTCTCCTTAACATTTTATATTAAGCCTTGCATAATCCCAAGAATCTGTCCCTGCATCCCATAATGGCTTCAATGTCCCTCTCAGGGTGATGGGATGTCTGTAATGATCCAGCCAGCTTCTTCCATTAACTTGTCTGGCGAATTTCACACTTGGTCCCAAGGCTGATCCCTCTCCTCTGACAGTCCTGTATGAAATCAGGGCATTTCCCTCATGCTTGCCCAGTGAATTGGTAACTGGAGTTTCCCCTCAAGTCACTGCTCCTCTGTGCTCATGGCAATGAGCCTCTGATAACCCCTCATACAGCTTATGCAAAGACACTTTGCTGTGTTATATCATTACATTATCAAGCACAGCTCAACAGTTTACAAATTATTTTCAATACTGATATTCTACATGCATCATAAGCATTGAAGAACACAAAATATAATCAAAATTACTGAAAACAAAAATTGCAGCAGACCCAAACTGCAAGGTTTTTGGTTTGTAAGTATCTGTGATCATATGTTCAAATCCCTAGGGAGTTTTTCCACAGACTTCAATAACTGACAGATCAGGCTAAAGGCAAAGGACCTTCTGCAGGGGCAAATAGCCTAACTTTAATATTTTATTTCTATTCTTTACTATTTCCATCATTTCAGGGCTTATTCTTCAGAAATTATTTGCAAGCAGGTCATGTCTATAGCCATGCTTTGTAAGAAAATGTATGACACAAGTCAGAGCCCCACCCTGGCAGTTAGTGCCTCCCCAGACATCTGCGCAGCTAAGCACAGCACAAAAGGATCCAATGCTCTTGCTGTGAAGCTTCCAGAAAATTATTTCTTCAGCTAAAACCTCTCTGTTTCAGAGAGGTCTTCAGAAAAGAATTTGTTGACATGAGAATGAGCCACTAAAGAAAGGCAGGAGCACAGAGGAAGGTCATGGAGATTCTTACATAAAGAATTCTGTACTGCCATATATTCATATATGTTTTTTTTTTACTTAAGAAATTACAGTTATGTATTTATGCCAATTAAAAAAACCAAAACAAAACCAAAAGAAACCAAAACTCCCCTCCAAAGCTCAGCCATTTGGGAGACATGACCAGCAATACCAATTTTGTTTCTTCCAAACAGAATTCTAAGGACTTTGAAAACCACCATAGAACACACATACAAACAAACAAAGGACATTGTTACATTAAAATGTACTTTTAGGGCTTAGAATACAATAGCATCAAATATGTAATTGCCAACTTGTTGTTCAGCACAGTACTGAAAAGAGGAACCTATTAGAACACTAACAAGGAATTCCTGATTCAGGGATTTCTTTACAATTGTGAAGTGTTGTTTATAGAACAGAAGGATTACTGGAGATTTTAAAGAAAGAGATGGGAGTTTTGTGTGAGGTTTCAGCTGTCCAGAAATGTTATGCTAAAAACTTTGCAGTTTAAACTAAAACCGAATTTTTTAACTTTCAGAGCTCTCATTTATTTTATAAAACATTTCATATCTCTAATCACATAGCTGTTCTCCATAAAAACTTAAAAGGCAAGGAAATAAAAAACTTTCCAAATCTCAATAAAACTTTTAGGGGTAGAAGCTTAGAAGGGCCACTTAAGGGTGGTTCCCAGCATCATGCTCAGGCCCACTTCCCCATCATCACTTCCATTAAGTGCATAATGTTGAGCTCACACAAGACAGCTGTGATAGAGCCTTGCTAAGAGACTGGAACTGCACCAGCTCCTTAATGGTTCCTAACTGGTAAGTCTTGAGGCATTTGCACTGGCACACAGCACAACAATCAAGGCATTTTTGGGCAACACCAATCACATCAGTAAAACATTTGGTATTATTTCACAAGCTTTTCCACTTCCATCCTCGTCTTCCTCATCCATTTTCCCTCCTGAAAACAAACAAACAACCCTCCAAAAATCCCAGTGAAGACGATAATTTCAATTCCAAACATACCCTTATTGTAACAGGGGCCTGGAGCTACATGCTATATTAAGATGCAGTTCTATGATGGACTAAGACAGCAATCAAGCTGCTGCCTGGTTTGCTCTCCACCAACTCTCTAATTAATGCTTCCCATTTGTCCACAGGGCTGAGAGATTTTTTTTACACGCATTAAACCATCCACAAGGGTCACCAAGACCTTTGTTTTATGTAATCACTGTAACTACTCCAGAGCCCATGGCTGGATATGTATTCAGACTAAAACACTAAATAATAGAATGGGAAATAAAGTACTTTAATTTTACCATAAGATAAACATACTGGGATCAGTTCAGGTAAAATAGGCCTGACCTCAAGTTTTACTGCACATAAGTGTTTTAGGTGAATTGTTATTACTGTAATGGATTCTGTTTTTGTTTTTGTTTTTTTTTTTTTTTGCCTAGTTGATGGATGTTAACTACTCAAATTAAATAAAAAGGTAAAGAGCACTGAAGATCTGTTCTGTGTGACCTAGGCTCCAACACTTAGGTTTGCAAATGACCTTGACAAGATGTGAGGGGACACTCCAGATTTGACACAATGAAACAGAGGCAGTCGATGCATTCAGGAGGCTAGAAAATGAGGCTGCATCATGTAGCAGCTGTAATTTCAAAAGATTAAAAAAACAATCCACAACAAAATGCCTAACATTAGCATCTTAGGCATAAATGTTGTCTAACTGAAATAATAGAAAGGCATCTGGTAAATAGTATTCATGCAAAATGAATTAGCATTAAACAAAAAAAAATCTAAACACACAAACCCTATTCACTCCTGCATTTATGGCCTCCCTCTCTTCCTTCGGGAGAAAAAAAAAGACTAGGGTTGAATGACACAGAATTTTTTTCAATACTTCAAAAGTGAGTGCATGGAACAAATCCATAACCTTCTGACGTGCTGCTCTCTATTTCTGAAGTTGTTCACAACGCATACTTCCCTTCTGTCCTTCAGTCAGCTGAAGTCATGAACAAAGAGGTTTAATTCAGTCAGCGAGTGGGAGGTATTAGACATAAAGAAGAGACATCTGTCACCTCCTGACTGGTGAGCAAGGTGGCATTGTCAGCAGTGCAGGCAGCAGGAGAAAAATGGCTGAGAATGGTTTGGATGGTAAGTTTAAATCACTGTCATAACATTCCAAAGTCATCAGTAAAGCCAGATACCAGGACAGGATTCAGTGCTGCCTTCACACTCTAGCAAGATGAAAAACCTTGGCAACTGATCACACAAGAGAGGCCAAATTCAGAGGCAGTGGGCATGGGTAAGCAGAACTGCACCCACTTTACCAGCAATATTAATCGTGAGGTGATAGAGAGAAAAACCCTGGAAATGTTGGAGAAAGATTCGGGAAGTGTAAGAGAGCCTGGGACTCAGGGCGGTGAAGGCCTCATGACCAGTGACGCGGTACAGCAAAGGAACATTTGAAAAATACAGTATGTTTTTTCAGAAGAGAACATCATGTTTTTAGTAAGTTTCAAGCCTTTCTCCATGGTGATCTCAGTCCTTTCTTACTGTCTTTGTCCACTGGTGCACAGAGTGATCCTTCTGCCAGATCATTAACTATAATGACAGGTTTGAGCAAACAGCGCTCACCGCAGAGGCCCTGTGGATGCCGTGGAAAGCCGACATCCCTCGCCACTCACCGCACCCTTGGCTCACAGCCGGCCAGCCCGATCCCGGCCCTGGCCTGCCCACACACGCACTCTTTGTAACACCGGGAATCCTTGCACGAAACCCTTTCCAAGCCCCTAGGGAACGCTACCACACCCAGCGCCATCATCCAAACCAACGCTGCCAGCCCTAAATGACTCGCGTTTTCTGGGAGGAAAAGACTTCTCTGACTCTCATCCTTTCAACTCTTTGGGGATTATTCACACCTCTCGCGAAACCCTAAATCCAGACGTCAGTGACTTCTCAAACAGGGAACCTCCCGGGATCTAGCCTTCCTCCCGGGCCACCTCCTCCTTGCTGCGGGCTCTGTCCCGGGCCCTGGCGGCAGACAGGAGCTGTGGGACGCCCCTGGCAGGCTCCGGGGGCGGCTCCGTCGAGGCCGCGGCCGCTCGGGCCCCACGTGAGGCGGCCCCGCCCCGCTGGAGCCGCCGTACCCGGAAAAGGAAGGGAAGCGAAGGGAAGGGGCGCGGCGCGGCCGGCGCGGGCGGGCAGCGGCGGTGGTGCGGCTGAGCCCGGCCCGGCGGCGGCAGAGGTAACCTCGGGCTGCTTTTCCTCCCTCTCCTGCTGCGGCGGCCTCTCGTGGGGCGGTGTGTGCCGGGCCCGGGCCCGGGCCCCGCGGCAACCGCCGCGCTCAGGGCAGCGCGGGCGACCGGGGCCGGCTCCGCCGGTGCGGGGTGGCCGCGGGGGCCGCGGGCGCTGAGCGGCTGCTGCGGGTCATAGACCGCGGGGTGGGACAGGTTGGGAGGGACCAGGGTGGAACGTCTGGTCCAGCCGCGCTGCTCCGGGAGGGTCGTTCCCGAGCACGTGGTACAGGATTGCGCCCAGACGGTTCTTGAACTCGTGTGTTCCATTTCTCCCGTGAGGGAGACTCCTCACCCTCTCTGGACAGTCTGTTCCAGTGCTCGGTCACCCGCACAGTACAGTTCTTCCACATTTTCCGAGGCCGCTCTCTGTGCATTAGTTTCTGCGCGTTGCCTCTTGTCCCATTGCTGGGCACCGCCGGGAAGAGCCGGGATCCATCCTTGTGGCACTCCTCTTTCAGTCACTTATGGGCAATGACGAGATCCCCTCGTCTGTTTCTGGCGGCGGCAATGGGGTTTTCCAGGCTGACTAATACTTTTGAAAACGGACGTTCTCCTCATTGCCCTGAAAAGGGCTGAGGCAGCACTGCCCTGCTCGCAGTCTCCATAGCTGTTAATTCGCAGCCCTGCTGGAGTATTTGTGGAATGAAACACACAAACGCTCACACTTGTGAGCATCTGGTCCACAGCAATGGAACAAGTGAAAGCCTGCCTAGTGAAAGGAGCCGTGCCACACTAATGTTAAAACAAAGGCAGAACGTGACAGCCTAAAAAGCCAAATTTTTGTGGAGTGCTGGAAACACTCGCCCAGCTGGTTTGCCAAAACCTCTGGGAAATCCAGTGATGAAGGGTTGGGAATTTCGATTCTTAAGCAGGAATGTATAATTTATATGACTTATTCATTGCTCAGTCAGAAACTGCAGGGCTTTTTTTAAGCACGGGAAAACCCTAACTTGGAACTTAGTTGGTGCACCCTTGAGGGTTTTCATGTCAGCAGTGACTCAGGCAGACCTGAACAAAGGTAAGCTGGCACCTGGGGAAGTGTTCATGGCCAGTGACCTCACTGTGGTATTCAGCTTCTTCTGTGCCCGAGGCAACACATCTGGGAAAAGCGCTGAATGTGTAAGAAATTTAAATGTCTCTTGCTGCATTGGTACTTTGAGCAGGGTTTGGTTTTGTCTGTTGTGGTGTTTTTTTTGTTTAAGCAAATTATGATTGTGTGTTACAGAGGATAACGTGATTGGTTTTGTGCAAGCTATTTAAATTTTCCTCTTTTTCCAGATTTTCAGTGCTGAAAAGGAACTGCAATGGAGAGTACAGTATCAGTTATTTTCCTTGTATCGTTTTCCATACTGCTGTGTGAAAGTTATCACCATGGAGTGGAGATGGCTACTGTTGTGCACACATCAGAGAGAGCTTTTCCAGAAAAGACAGTGGGTGTTAATACTGACTTGGCAGGACTGATACAGAAATTACACCTTCAAGAACTTTTTAATCGTTATGGAGAAAACAACTCTCTGTCAATTGATGGGTTTAGAAAACTGCTACAGAACATAGGTATAGATAAAATGAAAAGGATTAAAATAAGCCACGATCACGATCATGACCACAGTCACGATCATGACCACAATCATGATCATGACCACAATCATGACCATCACGACCACGACCATCACTCTCATCATAATCACGTTTCATTGAGTAAAGGCTCTGAGAAGACTGCTTGTCCAAGCCACGAGTCTGATGCTAGCAAAGACCACAGGAGCAGCCACGGGAAGGAGCCGCACAAGGCCGAGGGCGTGGAGCGGCAGCAGAACTTTGTGCGCAGCAAGAACGCGCTCCATGAGATCCCGGTGTCCGTCATCGCTGCCGCGGGCGGCCACGCCGAGCTCCAGGACGTGCAGCCTGGGGAAGCCAAGCCTGTTGTTCGTGTGGGTGCGGCTGGCCCTGGTGCCCTTAATGTCACAGGGGGCCGCAATGGCACCTGGCCAGGTGCCACAAAGGCAAACGAGTCTCGTGCTTCTCCCAAGGAGCTGGAGAGAGGGAGCTACCTCTATTCCAAGCTGAAAAAACAGAACACGCAAGAGGTGAGACTGGTCCTGTTGTATTCTCAGGAATCCAGATCCACCAGGAATGTTGTCATGGTTTATTTTTCAGGTGCTTATTTTTTACCTGGGTGCAGATTTTGTGGTGTAACAATACCCATAGCCAAACACATGCAAGCAGCTTTTCTTGGAACTGAACATTTTGAGGGGAATATGGTGTTATGTTCACAAGCTCAGAGGAAAATTAAGCATAAACATACACTTGGTTTAATGCATTTATTATTTATATATTTAACTGTTACTAAATATTAAATAAATTGATACTAAACCTGAAAAACATCTACAGTTTTAAACTTGCAGTTCTGCCTTAGATCAGGAATCTGTCTTGTTTTCCTATTAATGGAGTGAAAGTAAAAAAATCAAGTTAAGGTACTGTGATTCTTATCAAAGCTGTCTCACATTGTGATAGTGTAGAACCATCCTCCTCTAACACCTTCCCTCTCCATCTAAGAACTGTATGTAAACATCTCTGAAAAAGATTGTGGCAAAGTGTCACATGTTACTTTAAAATAGTATAAAATTAGCACTGATAAAGAGTGTAGTTGTGTTGTAGACTGATAAAGAGTATAGTTGTGTTGTAGACATTTTTCTTAAATAGTCAGATCCTTTTCCATTAAAGGCTTTAAAAAGCAAGTAGGATCTTAATGTTTGCAGCCATGCCAGGTAACTCTGTGGGTGTTGTGTGGCATGTGGTGGTGGGTGCTGAATTCACAAGTTGTTGCTGTGTTCTGCACTGTGGAAGCAGAAGTTCTGCTGTTCTTTAAACCCACTGAGACTGTGTGTGGGTTGTACAGTGGGGAGCTATTTACTCGAGGGAGTTTATGTACAACATACTCTGCACAAGACCTTCCACAGCAGTCACTGCCACAAAAGGGTATTTGACCTTGGTAACGCTTAGTTCTGTGGCCTTTAAAACTGACTGAAAAGTGTTAGGCTTTTTCTGTTTGTACATCAAAGCATCTGACCCATTTGTGCTGAGAATGAGTAATAATTACATGTCATCTACCCAGACTCCCAAACCAGCTTTCTGGGGCAGGGTTGGGGTGGAAGTACATTTTTTACTAAATGGGTTTGTTAACAGTTTTTGAGTTGTGTTGATAGAGCTGCTTTCATGTGGTGCCACTAAATTTCAATTAATGTGGGATGTGCAGTCCTTTTAAGATGTATCGTGGTATTTTGCTTCTAGTTAATCTTTAACTTGTCTGTTTCCACAGTGCTCCAATGCATCCAAACTGATGCAGTCTCATGGAATAGGCACTCAAGTATTGTTGACTGCTACAGAATTTAGTTATCTCTGCCCAGCTCTTATTAACCAGATTGATGGCAAGTACTGCATAGTCCATGCTACTAGTGAAAAAGCTGAAACTCCTCCAAAAAGTTTTTCTCTGCAAATAGGTAGGCTGGGTTGTTTTTTTGTAACATCAAAGCTTAATGGATAAATGTTTATGTTGGTTATAAAATCCAAGAAACTTATTTCATAGTTGTAAGAAGTGTTGTTTTCTTCTGGTACTTCACTAGGATTAGAGAGAAATCTTTGTGGCATACCTTTTGTTAACATCTGATGAATTGAATGATCAGGTGTGTTCGATAACAGAAACATTAAGCAAACAAAGTCATGTAATCAGCTGTTACTTATTGTTGTTGCCTTTTTTTTTTTTTTTTTTTTTGCCAGCTTGGATTGGTGGCTTTATATCCATCTCTGTCATCAGCTTTCTTTCCTTGCTGGGTGTTATATTGGTACCACTGATGAATCGAGTGTTTTTCAAATTTCTTCTGAGTTTTCTTGTGGCGCTGGCTGTGGGGACCTTGAGTGGAGATGCCTTCTTACACCTCCTTCCACATGTAAGTATTAATTACTGTTGCATTTATTATCTCCCAGCAGAGAACTTGACAGCTCTATGTATTAGTGCCCTATTAGTTTGTACCCATTTGATGAGTCATTTCTCAACCTTGTTATGCAGGTTGTTTGATAGAAAGGTTTTCCATTTGGAACATCTGTATTGTTCATTTCACAGTCTTTATAAATTCAAGAGCTTCATGGCATTATCCCACTCTCTATTTCCTGTTCTTACTCATATGAACTGCCACGTCCCTGTATTGTTCCTTGAATGCAAGAATTTTGCATAAATTTTCCTAGTGGTTTATTGCAATGCTGCCCCTTTTTTTCCTCCAATTTAATAGACTTCAGAGGTAGTGAAAATGGCTCACTGAATGCTTTAAATGTGAAATGAATAATCAACTATTTTTTGTTACAACCCACTTATGTTGATGGCTTACCCATTGTGATTTTTCTTTTTCTTTACCAGAATCCATAATTTCTGAAGTCCTGGGGAAAATACTACTTGATGGATTTTGGAATTGCTGTTATGTAATAGGGACAATGAAATGGGAATATGATTGCTAAATTTCTGCCTTTCTTGAGGTTCTTAAACAGACCTTCTCCCCCTGCAAAAGTAGCTTGTTTCAGCTTTCAAATAAAATGGATAAAAGTGCAGATTCTGTGGTTTCTCAGTCCTGCCTGTAATCTACCAGGTGTTTTTTTTCCTTTCAGTTAATTTTGCACTTGCTGTGTAAGGTTATGTAAGTCAAATCACATGTTAATGAGATGTGCAAAAAGGTTTTTTATTTTTGATCATACCTGTATTCAGTAAGGACAGGGAAAGTGTCAGACTTACTTTAAAGAAAGAAATTACAGCCAACTTCCTTGTAGAAAAAATTGTTTTACATCTATGAGATTTCTTAGATGGGAGGCTAACTGGTGTGCTGGCTATGACCACTGCTTAAAATGTGGATTCCTTGATGGTGTCAGGAGTTTGTGTGGGAGCAGCTGTACACCTTGGATTAAGCAGTATCCATGCAGCTTCAGTGTGTAGGCCTGTGCTCAGTCCTTGCAATGTTTCTTCCTATCAACAAATTTCCAATCAACAGATTCCTTTGTAATTGAGTCTGTAAGCAGAGCATTTGCCCTGTGAAAATTGTCAAGTCTGGACTCCAGACATGAGGAAATTATGTGAAGAATACCCTTTATGTTTCTTACATTACATTTCTTTTTAATATAAGGACTTTCCCCTTTTTGTTCTCCCCTTAGTCTCATGGAAACCATCACCATCACCATGAAAAGCCTCTGCTTGACCAAAAAGGCTCTATGTACAAACATCTTGTTTTTCAAAGTACAGAGGAGAATGCTTACCTGGATTCTACATGGAAAGGACTTACAGCACTTGGAGGCTTGTACTTCATGTTTCTAGTGGAGCATTTGATCACGTTAATAAAACAATTTAAAGACAAGAAGAAAAAGGTAAGGAGACTATTACTCTGAAACTCTATTGTATTACATGCTCATTTCTGAAAACACTTATTAAAAAACCTCCCATGAATATCATATATCTTTTGATTTAATAGCAATGGCTGACTGGGTTAGTATTAGAATGTCATTTTTATTAGGGACACATACACTTCTAAACCTTTTATTAAGGGCTCTTTGCTATCTCCATAACCAGACAGTATAGTACAGGGTTTGACATTGCAGTGAATTGTTTAATAAGAAAATGTCCAGTTGCATCTTCAATTTTAACAGAGTGATTTAAGAACTCACCTCATTACTGACTTCTTTCTGACATCTTGAGACGTTTATAACTATCTGAACAGTTTTATTATTATTTTAATTCTAATCCTGGATTCAATAAGTTTGTACAGTTACTGTACTGCTGTTGAGGAGGGTACTTGCAGAGACAGGAAAGGGTTGGCAGTAAGTTCTTAGATAAATAAGAATCCAAGTATACTCTAGAAAGTGACTTTATGGAATAGCATTCCATGAGGAAACAGTCTGTCAAGCCCCTTGGTGCTTTCCCTTCTCTCCCCCAAAAATGCAGCTCTCAGATTGTTATGCTGGTTTTTATGTGTAAGGTATATAACTGAATTTTGGCAGGTCATTAGTGTTGGTAACTTGCCAATTACTCATAACAGTTCTTTAAAGACCTGTGTAGCCAGGAATAAAGAATTATATCAAAATTGACTCAATATGAAAAATTAAGCAGAAGTTAGTGACAGATTAGAATCATGGAGTGGTTTGACTTGGAAGGTATCTTAAAGGTCATCTGTTTCCAACCAATCCTAAGCCTTGCTTGAGGAAAGTTAGGAAATACTAATTACTTAGTTTAAAAATAGCTAATTGCTAGGCTAATTCAAAGACTGATAATCTCAGTTTAGTTTTCTCATTAAATTGGTCATTAAGGCAGTAGTTGCAGGGAAGATGTCATGTAAGCTCTTTGATCATGGGAGCTTGTGTTGGTGTGGTTTATACTGAAGCTAAACTAACTGTGAGGTTTCCCTATCTCTAGTTAAATTTGTTTGACAGGAAAGAACATGAAGAGTTTTAAGCAGAGCAAGAATTTTGTCTCCTCCCAGCCACAAGGAATGGAATGGAATTTCCTGTTACACTAATTATGCCTTCCAAGATATTGAGTCACTGATCACAAATTGTGATACAGACTTTAGTTGGCAAGGAGGAGAGATTTTACTTGGTTTTCCTTCTGTATATTATAAAAAAAATTATATTGACATTATCATAGAAAAGAATGAGCAGAATAAATTAGTCACCATTGAATGCATGTCACTTCTCAGATGAGATGAAAACCTTCTGCTTATTTCTTGTGAGAAATGTAGGGCATTTGTGTGTGTGGGCTGGTTTGTTTATGATCTTCTTTGTTTTGTTTTGTCCCCTCCTATGGAGCCTGAAGAACCTTTGTCATCCTACTTTAATAGGTTTCTAATATTCCTCCTCTACACTCTTTATATGGCGTCCATGTTGTCCTCTTTCTGTGCAGGCTGCATAAATGTTGTGAATATAATGTTGCTCATGTATATCCTGAAAAATAAGTAAAATATTTGTAACTGCAGTATTTTCTTTTGGAATAAGAAAAAAAATGAAGATAATGGAGAAAGTAAGAAGTTTTCAGCAAATGAAGAAAAGTTGGATACGGATGATCGTAAGTCTCATTAATAGCACACAGTTGTTGCTTTGTGGCAGCACTGTTTAAAAAACACCTGATTGATGGCAACTCGTAGATCTGCTTCTTACTGTAGGTTGGAACACTATTTGAATTATTTTCAAAGCAAAACCTGTCTATCTGCTGATATGTGGAGCACTAGGTCTATTTGCTGCTTTCCTTTGAAAAGGATCAGTGGGTTACAAGTAGTGAATTTGCAGTTTGGGAACTTAAAGCCTTTTCATTTTAGCAGCAGAAGCTGAAGTCATTCTGTGAAAGCTGCAATACAGCTACACTTTCTACACTTCTGTTTAGACTGCTAGATGTTATATGCATCACTCATTATTTAGATTTCTGGGTTTTGTTAGTTTATTTATTTATAAATGTAATATTACAAAATTGGAGACAATACTTGAAGCTCAACATTCAGAGTGCAAATGACCATGTTATCCCCAAGATCATGCTTTAAACCAAAACACACCAGACTAGTTACTTGTTAGGTGTTGTTGATAAAAGAGATGTTCTGTTTTTCAGAGTAATTTTATAAGTAATAAAATACTTGTCTGTGATGTAGAAAAAAATATTTATTCATTTAATTGCAGAGGAAAAATTTATCAAGTTTCAGCAGTTAGTTAAAAGAACCAACTGTGGTGTGTCAGCAATGTTTATATGAGGGTATTTCATGGTCTATATTGATAACTTTGTTTTTTAGTGTTTATTTTCTAGGTGTTAAACTCAAATGCCTGTATATGTTTTGAAATACAGGAGTTTCCAAAATTATCTGTAACAATCTTCTTCTGCATCCTTCAGCCCTGAGATTACTAAATGGCACATGCTTCTCGGATACTTGGTTTTTCTGAAGTAATTGAACTAACAGTCTTCATGCTGTGAGACTGGGACTTGGAGCCTTTTGCTGTTGTTTAAATTGCAGTGAGTCTTAGAGGAAAAGATCTTTTGCCTTTTAGGAAGCATTTGTGTCTATAATGTAAGAGCTGCTTCAGTAGTAGGGGACAGAAACTAAAAGTTTTCCTTATTTCACCTATTGGGAATTATCTCTAAAATCTGAATAAGTTGTAGAAACGTTTCCAAAAAATCTTGTGATTCAGGAAATTGGATTATCAGTCTCAACTTCTAAACTTCTTTGCTGCTTCACATAGCCAAACTGTTTATTGTATCTTTGCTTCTTTGATGATTTTAAAAATGTGTAACATTGTACTCTGGATTTTTGTAACAGGGCCTGAGGGCTATCTAGGGACAGACTCTCAAGATCCATCAAACTTCATTTCTCAGCAGCCAACGGTACAAGAGGAGGAAGAAGTGATGATAGCTCACTCTCATCAAGAGGAGGTTGACAACGAATACGTGTCCAGGGGCTGCAGAAACAAATGCCATTCTCACTTGCACGATACTCTGGGACAGACAGATCACCTTAGCCACCACCACCATGACTACCATCACATTCTGCACCACCACCACCACCAGAACCACCATCCCCACAGCCACAGCCAGCGCTACTCGCGCGAGGAGCTGAAGGACGCGGGGATAGCAACGCTGGCCTGGATGGTGATCATGGGAGATGGGCTGCACAATTTTAGTGATGGACTGGCAATTGGTAAGTGCCAATGCGCATGCTGTGAAGGCAGTGAAGTCTTCTAGCTGTCTCTTACCTCTGTTAGGGAGGTAGCTAATTAGCAGAGGATCTTTAAAGTCTAAACTTTTTTCTCAGAGCATCATCTTAATAAGTAAGAAAAATCTCTAGCTTAACAAAATGGAGGTAAGTAATATGTGAAACAGAAATTGTGTTTGCAGCTCTGTTTCTTTAGAAAATCTATAAACTGGACTTCATTTCCTGTTTTTGGAGAGTTAAAGCTAACATGTTTCAAAACTAAAGCTAGGCTTATAAAAAATATTTAAGATTGGGTTTGTGCCTGCAAGTGCTCAGCAATTTTTTAAAATTTTAGTTGTTTTTGGGACAAGCTTGTATCTTTCAACTTAGTAACTGTGTTTTTTTCACTTCTGTCAGGCCACTGATACCATTGCCTGATTTATTTATTTTTCTCTTTGATCTGCTCTTGTGTTGCAGCAGGGTCAGGTTCTATACTTGGCATATCTGCCTGCCTGCCTGTACTGGGCCCTGGTTACACATCAGGATTCCTCCAGAGCACGGATGGATAGGGAGATGAGGCCCTGGTTTCAATCTGTTTTAGCCTGAAAATTTTATTTTCTGAAACAGTGATCATACTATACTCAAAACCTTGTTCCTAAAGTTGAGCGTAATACTCCATTTTTTAAAAAATGGAACAGGTATAAACAGTTATTTTACTTGTAAAAAAACATTTTGTTTCTGCTGAGTTCATGCCCCTATTTTCCCCTTAATGCGTGTGGTTGCTCAGTCTTTCTTGATAATGCTTCAGTGAAAATACTTCTTTATCACAAAAATAGTAGATGGAGTGTTTTGTTTTGGACTTCTGTCTGGGAGGTCAGGTTTGGGAACTCTGTCATGTTTTTCTTAGAAGGAGAACTAGATTACAGGTATATTGAATTTAAAAGGTTAAAGTAAGTCACAGAAAGTGAAGTCAAATCAATAATCTTCAGTACTTATGCTAATCTTTCCTGATCTTGACTATTGTATTTAGGACTAATCTTTACAGGTATTGGATTCATTTCCAGTCTGTTTAGCATACTGGAGGCAGTTCAGCAGCATCAGTCTTTCTGTACATTTTATTGTAGGAAAAAATTCATTCTTGTTTGAAGAGGAAACCCAATAAGAACTATTTTCTCACAGCAATATTTGCAGTTGTTCAGATTCAGTCAATTCAAAGTGTAATGTGAAAAGAGACTTTCTGATTTAATCTCATTTTTGATGAAAGTTGAAGCATGAAATGTAAATTTTTGAGCGGATCAGTAGTGAAAAATGTGGTAGAAGGAAGATTTGCATACAAATGACACAGAATCAATTACCTCTTGGCATTAGGGAGATTTGGGAAGGAGCTATGACTTTATAGTTATGAAGGGAAAAGTATGAGAAAGGTTAATAAAGGCTTATTGAACAAGTGAGAGCAATAGCTTTCAGAAGTCCTGCTGTGTAGCTTGTTCAGGCTAATGGAAATATGGGTTTCCTTCAGTTCTGTATGTGCTTAAAAGTATTATGGGAAACCATCAATTTGATGGTGTTGTGAAAATGCCAATGCTACTGGTGTAGTAGTTAATCTGTATTTTAAAGAAGACATGAACACTTCTGTAAAGATAACTTTAGCCAGCATAACCCTTCATTTAAGTTCATTCACTTCATGTGATTTGTTGTTCATAAGTTCCATTTGTTACTTTTTGCCTCAAATCTGTTGTGCTAATTATGTAGGAACAAGATTTAAAAGTGCTTATTTTTTTATTAAGGCGTGGAACTGTTGCATCTGACTCATTTGTGCAAAAGGATCATCTGTGATTTGAACTTTTAGGTGTAATTACAACTAAATAAGTAAAATGCAGAACACTATTTTTATACTAGTCTTGCATAGATATTTTTTTCCTTCAGCTTTTGAGAGGAGTCATGTCTTAAAAGTATATTTTAAGATAAATCAGCATCTTGAGAGGGGATAATGCCAGATATATTAATTTCATCTTCAATTTGTTAACATTTCAGGACCTCTTTTTAGCAATGAATAAATAAAAAGAGATATTCTTGTTATTTAAGCTTGTACTTTAATTACTTACTTTTTCTCTTTGGACTTCATAAGAATTAAGTCTGCTATGGTCTTGTCTAAAGCTCTAGTGCTTGGTGTGTCACCTCAGCCCTTACTTTCTCCCTGCTTTCCCTTAAATTTTCTGTTGGTGCCATCTGTTTTATCCAGATCATTAGTGAAGATACTGAAGAAAATGGTTGCAGTTTTTGTCCTGGTGAGCTCTATTTCTTACCAGCCTTCAGGCCCTGTTGGCCCAGCAGTCCAGTCATTGTGCAAGCCCATATTTCCTCTTTGCCCAGAAAAGATTGCTATAGGAGATAGTGTCAGAAATCCTGCTGAAGTTCTGTTGTATTCACCATCTGTATGATCAATTATTTCCTCAAGCTGGATGCAGCTTTTGGAGAGGGATTTAAAGAGCATATTCCACATGATCTTTTCAGGAACTGAGATGACACTGACCACTCCTGAGTCCTTTCTTAAAGATGGGAATAATGTTATCCTTTTCCCAGAGCTCCAGTGGGGCCTTCTATAGCCATGGTTTTCCACACATGATCAACAGCAGCTTTTTAGTCACACTAGTAACTCTGTCAGTACCCTCAGGTGAGTCCCATCCTGGGATGCACCTGAGCATTTCCTGGTTTTTCTGCATTTCTCTGAACTGTTGCTTCTGTGGTTTGCTGTCTCTTTCTTTCTGGAATGGAGCTGGGATCTGGCTTTGTTGACAAAGACTGAGGTGAAGGCTGTGCTGGTGCTTTGCCTCATGTTATGTCTACTGTTTATTCCCTTCCTCATCTATCAACAGATGCGAATTTTTCATGAACTCTGTTTCTCAGCTGACATTCTTGTAGAACTGTTTCTTGTTATCTTTGGAGTCTTGTTAGTTTTAGTTCAAGCTGGGCTTTGGTCTTCTTCCCTTTTGTTCCACTGCTTTTGGCTTCTTTGCTAAGTTCCCAGTCTTTGTTCCTATTTCTTGGGTGCTTCCTTTTTGAATCTTAATTACTTACTGTTATTAAGATTCAAACTATAATTTAAATCTTAATAACACACTGCTTAGCAGGGCACATCTTTTGCAAGTGTTCCTGCACAAACAGGCTTGTTTGTTTGTGTATTTCTGTGCTCTGCAAACTGGCCACCCCTTCTGGCCACATTATCTCTTTTGACTCATTCCCTACACTGCAATTCCTTAAATAAGTCAGAATCTGCTTCACTAAAGCCTAGAGTCTTAATTTTGCTTCTTCTTCTTCCAGCCTCCTCCTGTGTCCTGAACTCAGTTACCTCATGCTCACAAGATGTCATTTTTTGCTGTATTTGCCATCAGTTTTTCCTTGTTTTTGAGCAACAGGTCAATTGACAATGCTAATCCTGGCTGGTTTTTGTGTCCTCTATAGTAGGAAACCATGACCAATACACTCAAGGAACATCCTGGTTTGTGTGTCCAGTACTGTGACCTCCACAGCTGAAGACTGTGTGAATGGTGATATTCTGTGTTCATAGGTAGCCTTATCCACCACCTTTCCTTGGTTAGATGATTTGTAACCTTATTCCTAGTGTTACTCTGGTTGACCAAGAAACTGAATAGACATATGGAACCACAATTTACTCATACTTTTTATACTGGAGCTCCCTGTGGTCAAGGAACCCCTTCATGGAGGTAGCCAAAAAAAACCCCAAAGTGAATTGTATTCTGTCTCTCTAGAAAGCTGGTATGTCTAGCCATGGCAGGCTAGACAAGCTTTGGTGTCTCCACAGCATCCTTCAGGCAGGCTCTGGGCAACCCATGGACTTCCCTTGGCAACAGGTCAGCAGGTCTGTCTTTGTCCTGCATGGCAGGGAATCTCCTATCACTAAAAACAAAATCTTTCCTTTCATTTTGTGCTTCTAATCTGATGTACTGAACTGCTGGGCAAGGCAGGACTCACTCACCCTCTCACTGCTGCCAGGGTCATGACCATGTTCTTCAGACCAGTAAGCTGCAGTGGGGACAGAAGAGTCTTCCTGTTGCCAGACTTCACTGTTTTCAAATGTTACTCATCTCAGAGTTCATGTTTCCTGTTCCAGTGCTACTTTGGTCTTGCTTCCCTCTGTAGTCTGATGGGCTTGGCCTTTTGCCTCTGTAGAACCTCTTCTGAAGACTCTCTCCATCCCGTTTGTCACCACAAAGGTGCCTCCTCACCACATCCTGCATCCTCTTGCCTGGATGCCACAGCACACATCCCAGACAAATGGTGCTGCTGTCATCATCACTTCAGGGAGGAGCATCGGTCATTTCTTGCACTTGAAGACCTGGATAGCTGTGTGTCCCTCAAGAGTTAGGTCAGCATGTAAGTGAAAAAAAGGATTGTCTCCAGTGGAGTCATTGCCATTGTAGTGCTTCCTCTGGGAGCAGTTCTCCTGGGTCCCTTGTGTGCCCACCGCTGTGACGTGGCTTTGTGCCTCTTTGACTGCTTGTTGGCAGCATCTTGTGTGCTGGCAGGCTCCTGGTAGCAGCTGAAGAGGAAGCTGGATGTGGCTCTGCACCCTTGGAGAGGCTCTCCATGCAGCTGGGGACCTGACATGCCGTGTGTGAGCTGTGCTGCAGCTCTGCAGTGTGCTGCGTCCTCCTGAGCTGCTGCCAAACGAGAAAAATGGCAAGCAACAGGAGGAGCAGAGAAGACAAGAAAGATGAGGACTGTTGGACTAGTTTAAGGGGTTTTTGTGGTTCTTGGGCTTTTTTTCTCCACTTAAAAGCAACCTGCTGTCGTATTTACCTTAAAGCAAGCTGCTTAGAAGTTGATCCATCACTGTGATTTTGTAGCCTCTCTTATTGTTGTCTTGACTTTCCTTTCCTAAGGTGTCTGACTCTTGAGCTGCTTTGTTCTCTTTGTATCTTAAATAAAAAAGAATTTTTGGACAGTATTTCCATTTATTGCATTTTTGGGGAAGGATTATGGTGAAAGGTACATTTGGCTTAGTTCAGAAATAAGGTAGTGAAATGTGGTTTACTTTAACAGCAAGATTCTGAAGAAGAATTTTGTGACTTAAGGATCATAACGGTTCAGTTAAAGTTTAAATGCTTCCACAAGTTAAAATTTGAGTAAAATATATGTTCTAATATAACACAAGCATGTGCAACAGTGCTTCTGCACTTGATGTCTGAATTTGTAGTAATGTTTTGTTTGCTTTTTTTTTTCCTGTCTCTTCATAGGAGCAGCCTTTACTGAAGGGTTATCTAGTGGTTTAAGCACTTCTGTGGCTGTATTTTGCCATGAATTACCTCATGAACTAGGTAAGACCCCAGCATTTCCATATGCTGTGTGTCTATGTCCTTACAGGTGCATGTGGGAGAACAGAAATTTGATCAGACAACTTATCTGTATCAGGTTCTATATTCAAGGATACTCTGATTTACTTAAAGACTGTTTAATCATTTCTAAATTGAATTAGTAGTTTAAAAATCGAAATATTTCAGCTACTCTGTTAAAACTGTCTCTTGCAATTACAGCATTTTCTGTCTACTTTAGTTGTAGTTTTTATTCTTCTTGTATATAACATAAGCTGTGAATTGCAGGAGAATGCATGACAGAATTTTCTCACATCTCTCCTTAATTTTATTCTCCTGCTTGTGCTGCTAAAAAGAAGGTCACGATTAGTCAAAGTACTTTCTGCATAACATTTGCTGCTTTTTCATTAAGTCTTGCAAAGAACTGCTGTAGCTCTAAATTAAACTTGAAACTACTTGGAAATCTTTCTGGAAACAGTTTGTCTTTCAAGCTCAAGTGATTTAAATTCGTGTGCAGTCCCATGAGAGATTATTGTCGTGTCTTACAATATGAGTTGAGTATTTGGCCCTTTTGAAGGGCAGCTGGTGAGGACAGGATGGATGTGCTTAGTTGAACTTCAGACAAAGCTGATCTTTCCAGTTGTCAAATCATTTTGGGTGTGCAACTGGTGTTTATTTCTCAGCTGTCATGGTCACAGTCACACTTGGTGTATAGAATGAAGAAAGAAGAGTTTGCTTTCTTTTTTGAAGGTTTTATTCCCCAGAGGGTAAAATGTTCAGTTTCATTTAATGGAGCTTGTAAACCAGTATGTGTAAACTTTAAACTCTCTCTATATAAACAGTTTGATATATTTATACAATAATGTTATACAGAAATATGTTATTATGGAGAAAATATACCTAACTTTATGGGTTGGAAGGAATTGAGTCTCGTTCATACTAATCATGGAACTTGTATTAATTACACGTACTAAATGCTGTTAGTTCAGATATAGGAAGTAAATTCATCTTGTGAACCTTATAATTTTAGATTCAACTGTTCTGTTGGTTTTAGAACTTATAAAATCTTTTAAAATTTAAATCATACTTCTTTAATCAGAACAGAAAACTTGATAGGAAACACCTTCTTTACCAGAGGACATGAAGTGGCACAGGAAAATTGAAACAAATGGGAGTAGTTCAGGTTATCTGGGAATAAAATTGTATCATTGTTGTTAATGCTAAGCAATGTTTTTTAATATACTGGTTCATTTTAATTGCAATAGCTTGTAGGAAAGCTGTTGTAACAAATTACTCAAATCAGCTTTGAAAATCGCTTTTGTTTACTTTAACTGGAGATAACTTATAAAGAATCCATTTTATTTTCAAATAATAAGCTTATATTACTCTGGTTTAGAAAAAATATTTTCTGAATTACAGAAAATCTGTTTCTGGATAGTGGCTTATCATTCTATCAAGTAAAAATGAGATGTTAAGGATCATGTACAGAAATTAATAAAGAAATGTTAAATTTATAAAACAGATTAAAAGTAAAAAGAGCAGTTACAGGATGATAAATTGAATATGCAATTGAGTGGGAATATTCTACTGTAGGAACACTCAGGCATATCAGGTACTACAGCGTTTTACAGTGGTGGTTTAAATTCAAACTGCTTGAGGATGTGAAGCTATTCAAGACCATCCAAAGGAGGGGTACAAAGATGGGGAAGGGCCTTGAGGAGCAGCTGAGGTCGCTTGGTCTGTTCAGCCTGGAGGAGACTGAGGGGAGACCTCATTGCACTCTACAGCTTTCTCATGAGGGGAAGACAAGGGGCAGGCACTGATCTCTTCTGTCCTGTGACAGGATCCAAGGGAATGGCCTGAAGTTGTGTCAGGAAAAGTATAGGTTGGATATTGGGACAATGTTTTTCACCCAGAGGGGGAAAACCCTCACCCCAGAGGGTGTTTGGGCATTGGAACAGGCTCCCCAGGGAAGTGGTCACAGCACCAAGGCTGAGTGTTCAAGGAGTGTTTGGACAGTGCTCTCTGGCACATGGTGTGATCTTGGGGCTGTCCTGTGCAGGGCCAGGAGTTAGACTTGATGATCCTTCTGGGTCCTTTCTAAGTCAGGATGTTCTGTGATTCAGCAAGAAGCTGCTTCTTTCCCAAATGCAGATACTTTATAATTATAAACTTACAGTATTTGCCGCTGTGTTGTTGTTCATGTGCACCCTTTAAATTTCTGTCCGTCAGTGATTTCTGACTTTATGAAGGAAAAAAAATAAGGCAAACAACAGCATAAATGTAGCTTAGTACATATGACAACACTGCAGTACCTGCCCAAGAATGAAAACTTTGTCTTGGCTTTTTTTTCCCCCTGTTATAGGAGATTTTGCTGTCCTCCTAAAAGCTGGTATGACTGTCAAGCAAGCTGTGCTTTACAACGCTCTGTCAGCTATGCTGGCCTACCTTGGGATGGCCACTGGGATCCTCATTGGTCATTATGCTGACAACGTTTCAATGTGGATATTTGCACTTACTGCTGGCTTGTTCATGTATGTGGCTCTTGTGGATATGGTAAGTGCTTAGACCTGTTTGAATTTGTGTAACACAGCTTAATAATTAATGATTTGAAGCAACTGTTTCTTTTGAAGGTATTTAACACCTCCTTGTTTGTTTAGGTACCTGAAATGCTCCACAACGATGCCAGTGACCATGGATGTAGCCGGTGGGGATACTTCCTGTTACAGAATGCTGGCATTCTCCTGGGATTTGGGATAATGCTGCTTATCTCAGTATTTGAACATAAGATTGTATTCAGCATAAACTTGTAATCCTGGTTGCCAGGAAGACACCTTGGTGTCAAATTATAAGTGGTAGAGGTTTTTTCTACGAATTTCCTTATTGGAAAGGTACATTTGATATAGACTAGATATTTTTGTTGGTGTGCCTTGTTGTTGTGTACTTCCCTCCCTTCTTGCCTGATAGAAAGGAACACTGTAAAGTTTGGGGTTTGTTTGAGTTTTGTTTGTTTGTTTTTAATTGTATTTTTTTTACTTGGGATTTAGCATTGCTTATGGTACTTGGAAAGTGGTACTTAGTAAAACATGGCCAAATCTATATTATTTGTATTGTTTGTGGGGGGGGGGGTAGGTTATTTTTTTACTGAATTTATTTACTGTATGTAATTATATGTGATGTTTTTTACTTCATTGGTTTTGCTGGTTTACAGAAGTAAAACAACAGTGGTTTTTATTTTAGCACAGTTAAAATCAGTGGATACAAAGCACAGTGAGCAAAGTAAAACAAGGACAAGACATGTAGTGGTTAGCATGTATTTATTGGTAAAAACTCATCTCTTCTGCATCCACCTGGTTTATACAGAAAGGCAGATAAGTCCATTCTATCCTTTGTGGTGGTGCTGGTTCTCTCAGTAGCTTGTGGATTCCTATGTCATATTCCAGTTGGTTTCTACTGCAAACAAATTGATGTAAAACCATATCCTAAGTGTTTACATCAAATGTTTGACTTGTTTCATCCATTCTGATATGAGTTGCTCTTCACTGGTTTCTCAAATCAGCAACAGAAGTCCAGCTCTTAAATTGCCAAAGCTTTAAGGTATGTGAATCCCATCAAAAAGACTTTAAAAGCAGTGCTGTATCCCACTTAAGCTGCCTGAAGTGACAAAAGTGTATTAAAGCCTGTTTGATTTCAAGGTGGGGGAGTGCTACAGGCTCTTCCTACAGTCATTTCCTACAAAAGCTTCCTGAAGTAAAGTGTTGATTTACTTTGGGAAAATGAGCTGAGTGGGAGAGCTGCCTACCTCTAGTTCAGTGTGATTGCACACAAACCTGTGCTATCTTTTTTTGCAAGAACTAAAGCTGAGAAATCCAAAATAAGAAAATTTCTTTGGTAGCATATCTAGAGAAGCAAGGTGTTAAAGATAATAAGTGTATGTAGTTTAAGCCTACAGTCTTAATATGTTTAACCACCCTGAATGTCACTGAAAGAAGAAGGTTGAAAAAACCAATAGTAAAATAAATCTGCATTTGCAGGGAAGGTGAACACGTCAAAGTTCTTTAATGATGAATAAATAACAGAATTATGCTATCTTACTAGCTAGCTTTAAAAACCCCAGAAATAAAACAGTTAGCACCTATTTCTGATCCACTCCCTCAAATCATCAGCTGAATAAAAAGCTTGAACAACAAGATAAATGTTTGATAATACCATGTGTGACACATTAAAACAGTTTGTTGGTCTGTCATACAGTGGAAGCCAGGAACCATTCTATCACCTCAGAAATAGATGTTTTCAATTAATTGAGAGATTTGAGAGGTTTTTAAGAGTTGGGAAATGGGTACCACATAAGTGGACTTAGCTTCTCTTCCTTCAGCCTTTCCTCAGGTTAGCAAGATTGATATTTACTTTTCTGCTCACAGTAATGAAACCCTGTTCTGTGCCTTCTTTGAAGCCAGGGTTGAGAAAGGTGTACTTCCTTCAGCTCTCCTAATGCACCCCTGTGTTCTAGCAGGCTTTTTAGGGCTTGGGCATGGTGTTCACCTGTGGTGTGGGAAAACTCCATAAATACAGTGCACTTCAGCCTGTGGGGCTTCCACCTTCTGCACTGCAATCCTGGCTGCTACAGAAATCTGGCATCTCTGTAGTCCTGGGGGATTTCAGACGTGGACGAGCTCAGTTTGCTTTGAATTTTTCACTGCTGGTTTCTGTTAGCCTACAGCCATAATAGCTGCCAGTTCAGCTGGATTTTTCTTTTCTGGATATGACACAGGAAGTGGGCAGGTAACCTGCTGTTGTTCAGGAGATTTTAAGATTAATGACTAAATAATGGAAATACATCTACAAATTTCAGTTTTCCAGTGGGTTCTTGGCTGGCTTTTGATTATTAAAATATCCACATATCAAAACCCATTGCTAATTTAGGAATAAAAAAAAAGAATTGCCTTTAGTGCAGAAATGTCTCTATTCTGTACACAAACATTCCATCCATTCAGTGCTCTTTGATCATTGATGGAGAGATGTCCATGACAGGGAGCTGTCCGAACTGATAACTGAGAATGCTACAGACTAAAACTTGCTGTAGTTATTTATCAGCAGGATGAAAAAATGTTTGTTGTTCTGTTTTTTTTAAGCTGGTTTGTTTGTTTTGTTGTTTATCTTTGTCAGCCTTACAAAGTAGAATCTGCATCTGTTGCAATGTACTCGTGTTGGAAATACTCAACGCTTGGCAAACTGGTGGGGCAGTGCCTCTAAGCAGCCCTTTATTTTTTTGTTCATGTTTTTCTGCAGCAGTTTTTAATGTGCCTGGCTACTCTGGATAATAAATGTGTCTGCTTTGTGCATCCATCTGTAGCTTAGTAATGGTACAGACTGTAATTTTTATGCTGTTACAGCTGCCTTTAATGCCTGTGCTAGGTGCAGGTAAACAGAATAGGCAAAAATGCTGGAATCAGTTTTGGTTTGGTTTATTTCTGTAACATATTCTAATGGTTTTGGCCTGTGTTTGTACAGAAGTGGTTTCAATTTTGGGCAGCAGGAGTTCAGAGCAAAGGTGTGGAAGTTCTCAAGTTCTCCCCTGCCTGGCCTGTGGGGATCAGGTGCTGGTACGGTTTCTCTCATCCTTTGTCCCTAAATGTGATGCCATGTGTGCTGTGGGAATGCAACTCCTTTATGTTTATATAAAACACAGCCCAGGCTGTGAATTCAAAGGCTGAAATAGAATCACAGAAGCTCTCCTGCTGCCTGAACTGAGACACACGTGCAGTTAAAATCTCTATGGAAAAACTGGGTCGTTCTATTTTCCACAAGCAGGAAACAGTTGTTTTAATAGAATGTGGGTTGTTTTTCTTTGTTTGGTTGTTTTTTTAAATTTAAAGTACGTTTTTGGTGTGTGTGTATATATGGTCACTGTAGCTGTTACTGTATTGCTGTGTGCTAGACAAAATAAACCACTGAACCAAACCGCAGGCGTCTGAGCGTTTTTCTCAGTGATGCAGCTATGGCGAAAGATGTTTAGAGCCTCGAGGGAAAAAAAAAAAAGGTAGCAAAACTGAAGGTTTGGTAAACTGGTGGGGCAGTGCCTCTAAGCAGCCCTTTGTTTTTATGTTTATATATTTCGGCAGCAATTTTTAACGTGCCTGGCTACTGTGGATGATAGATGCAAGGGTTTCCTCAGACTTTCCCGTGCCGGGGCGGGGAGAGGGCCGGGCTGGGGCTGCCGGGGCCGCCTCCCGCCGTCATCGCGCTGCGCCGCCGGGCCGGGCCGGGCATGGCTGAGGGGGCGGCGGGGCCGGGCGGCGCCGAGCGCTACTTCACCCGCTGGTACAAGCCAGGTACCGCCGGGGCCGGGCCGGGCCGGGCAGTGCCGGGGGGGCGGCGGGGCCCTGACTCCTCTTTGTGCCCTTCTTGCAGACGTGAAGGGGCGGCCGTGCGAGGACTTCTGCGTGCTGCAGCACTCCAACAGGCGAGTGGCCGGCGGGGCTCCGGTGCCCGGGGGGCCTCGGGCTGCGCTCGGCCAGGGCGCTGCCGCAGCCCCGGGCCTCGGCCTGCGCCCGGAGGGAGCGGCGGTGGCTGCGGCAGCCGGGACGGGCAGGGTCGGCCTGGGACACAGCACCGGGCGAGCCTGCGCTGTCCGGGAAGGTGGGAGTAGGGCAGAGTGACAAATCGGCCTCCCCATCCTTTAATTGCTCCAGTGAGAAACAGAGGCTTGGCCTCTTCCCCCCTGACGGCCCCCCACAGCCCCTCGTGCTCTTCAGCAGGGCCCGTGGTGCTGTCCTCGCTCCCTCTCCTGCTGAAAGGGCCCATACACCCTCCCTAGGGATGTTCATGGAAAGACTGGACGTGGCACTCAGTGCCGTGCTCTAGTTGACACGGTGGTGTTCGGTCATAGGCTGGAGTCGATCTCAGAGGTCTTTTCTAACCTAATTGATTCTGTGATCATCAATATCAGAAAAGAAACATTCCAAAAGGCCTTTGTGAAATGATATTTTGAAGGACTTCAACTTGATTTAGAAATCCTTCCATTTGAGCAAACATTTAGCTTTTTCTAGATAAAACCTAATTACTTTTCCATGCACATGTACTAATGGATGGTGAAGGCAAGATATGAAAGTGTCTTGTTTCTGCTTGAATGTAGCTGGATATCCAGTTATATGGAGTAAAATAACCTGTACCTGATGTGGAGTCTCCTTCCATACCTTACCTCCCCCTGCTGCAGCCTCTTAGGGCATCAGGAGCATTTCTGGGGTGCTCAGTCCCAGAGGGAAGAACATAATCTGCTATCCACACAAAAACTGCCAGGGCCAGTGGCTCATGGGTTGAGGGAAGGTGAGGAGCATTTGCATTCCTGGTGAGTTGCCTGCTCTAGAAATTCAGAATAAAAGGAAGAGTATGCTTGGCACAGGCTGGAACCATCACCTTGCTGCAGCCTTTGGAGTTGGAGCTTCTCTGTGGCTGTTTCCTTCCTCCATTCTTTCAAAAGGGAAACCAGAGTACCTTCAAATAACAGGTGACAGTAACAGCAAGGAAGGACACCCATTTGTACTGAATACTGAATATAAGGTTACTAATCTCAGGTGTCTGATATAAACAAGTTTAAATGCCACTGATCTGTTCAATTGTCCATGAAGACTGTTCTCCTGCTTTGAATTCTGAAATATCAGGACCCTTGGAGTCCACAGCAGCTTAGCCAAATATTCTGTAAAATAATTGACCATTATTATGTATGGAGCTGTGGCTCAGCTTGCTGTTTCTATGCAGTGTGAAGTTGTCTCTTGCTTTTTTGTTTTGCGAGGTCTCAGCTCCATCAGGTGACAGCTCAAAGATAATTTGTCATCTTCCCCTTAGAAGGCGGCTGGGGTGAAGGGAGGTAGCTTTGCTGCTAGAACATGCTGGATGCATTTACCAGGATCCAGCTCCCTCTTGTGGGAGCTGTGCAGCCAGAACTCCACAGGAGTGTGGGGAGATGGATGCAGCATCCACAGGGAGAGATCTGGTTCTGTGCCCTGGTTTTCTCTGCAGTCACTCTTGTGTTGATTCTGGTGCTTGCTGCAGGTTTTATACTCTCAAACAGAATAGCTTCCCATCCCTTCAGTTACTGGCAAGTCATGCTTGTGCATTAAGCACAGGCAGGCAGGCAGGCTTGGTCTCTTCAGCTGGGCTCATCTCAAACTGTGCAGTGTCATGGTAAGAAATAACCCTCTGTTAGAAAAAATGAAATGCAAGCAGCAAGTTAACTAAGGCCCAGGTCACCAAAGGATTCCTCAGCTGTTCACTGCACAGGGCCTTTAGCTGTTGAGAAACACTCCTTTGTGTGACATTTTGTGACAAAAGTACACCGTGCTTTACTTATCTTAACCTTAGTGTCTACTTCAACTATTGGCTGAAATGAACCAGCCATGCTCTCATGGGGTGCAACAGATAGAACAGCACTGGCTTATTTACAAGCAGTGGTTTTCTTTCAGTAAGAAGTGTAGGGCTTTTGACAGTCCAGTCTGGTATCTCAGAATGAAGCATTTTCCATGGGAATGGCTTTAGGTCAGAATGCCATTTTCAGTTTGGTACAGCAGGTGTCAAATAAGATCGGCAGAAGAGGTTGTGGGATTTGCTTAGAGCATGAAGGAGTGGCTTCTTAAAACTACAGTGGACTAATTATAATTTTTTTTTTTTTCAGAATCTGTGTCATCACCTTGGCAGAAGCCCACCCTCTTCTTCAAAGTGGAAAAACAATTAAAAATGTTAATTACCAAATCAGTGCAAACTGTAGCAGACTTCAGAATAAGGTCTCTGGGAAGTCAAAAAGGGTATGGCTTTTTGATTTCCTTAGTTTTCATTTTAATCTCTCACACTGCCTGAGATTTTTCTGTCCTTTCTTGGAGAGAAACCCAGCAGGTTACTTCTGTATTTCACTTAAAACCAGCCCCTCTGCACTTGAAGAATTTAGATTTCCTCAAGATGTGCTTGTCTTCTTGTCCCAGCCAGGGTCTTGCAGTGCTCCTACAGCACTGGTGGTTTCCAGTGTTGCTCAAGCACACTCGCTTCTAGCAGTTCTTTTTGGTAGTGTAAAGAGGGACATAAACATCCCTGAAATAATGAAAGTTTATTTCCAAGAAGATGTGAAGGATTTGGAAACTAGAGAGTAGATGGGGCAGTTCAGTGTACTGGGTTTTTGAAGGTGCATTTGAACTTGCTTTTACTGAAAGCCATGGTGCTGTTCCTCTCCTCTCTCCCCTGACTCATCAAAATACAAGATTGCTAGTCTGCAAGAAACTCAAATCTGTAGGCTTGTAACAAGCTTCTGTTTTATTTGTGCACATAACTAAGTTGGCTTCTTCCCTTCTGTAGGGAAGCACAGCTCTGGAACTTGGAATGACCTGTAACTATCACACATCCTTCCTTTTAGACATTGCTGATGGTAATACTTTTACAAGTCCCATGTAATTAAAACCACAGACATGTTTGTTTGTTTTCCAAATGCAGGGAGCTCAGTTTTTAACAGAACTTGCCCCTCTGTGCAGGATATCTTCATCAGATGGAGAGGAATACACCATTTACAGGTAAGATTTTTCCCATTTTTTCCCTACCTTGCCATACCCCCACATCTACAGAATCTGAACACTTTTGCAGTTGCATACGAGGGCGGCTGATTGAGGTGAATGAGAACATCCTTAGCAATCCCGCTCTTCTGCAAGAAAAGGTAAGACACTTTCTTGTTCTTTATTTTTCAGCTTTTATTTCACTGCTAACTTCAGTCTCACTTTTTAGCCATCAACTGAGGGGTACATTGCAGTGGTTCTACCCAAATTTGAAGAAAGCAAGAGTATAACTCAGGGACTTCTGACGCAGAAGGAGTACGAGGAAGTTTTGATGAAACGCCGCAGTTCTGCTTCATGAAATCAACTCTACACTTCCCATCTGTGTTCGATACTGAATAAGTCACTTTTATTGTACACTGTTTTATAGTATGGAAAAGGCCCAGTGCCAGTTTTTAAAAGGAACTAAACTCCTTAATTTGTAAAAGAATAAACCAGTTAAAATAGTTTGTATATTAAAATTTCTGTAAAAACTTCACGTAAAGTTTTTTTTTTCTCTGAATTCTAACACTACAGGTTTTTAAATAAGCTCAGAATGACATGTTGGAGATTATTTATGTTCCACAATCAGCTTTGTGTCTGCTTAATGCAAGCATAGGACATACAGAAAAATCATAGTATTTAGCTATCATGTAATTTAGCTAAACTAATACAATATGGAGTTTGACACAGGTGAATGGAAAACAAAAATGCAACAAAAGCCTGTGTACAAGGAGCAGATAAATTTGAAAATACATAGTTCATACCAAGTTGTATTTTCATGGTATCCTGAAGTTAAATAATGCCCTTTGTACAGAATTTTGTAATAATCACTACCTATTTTCTTCAGTTTTACATGGCATAATGTCAAGTCTGCATAATACTTTAGTGGTTCTACAGGCAACTCAAATTCTGCTCAGAAAGTTTTAATAAAAAAGCAACAACTGAAAAAGCAACAACTGCCATCTACAAATAGGGTAAAAGAAAAAGGGCTTAAGTCGAAACTATTAATCACTTAGAAATACGTTTTTTGTGGAGATAAATCTTGTCAAGATTAAAATTCAGAGGTGAATTGATTGAAAGAGATTTTTTTTTTCCTAAGACGACTTCATTGCAGGTATAACTTGTAACTAAGGTAACATTTCAGTGCTTCAGGCCACAGCCTTTCAGACTATATTCCTGATTCTGCTTTATCAAATACACAGACTGACATAGGCCAGAGATGAGTTTACAGACTTCAACAGTAGTGTTACATGTAGCATATGCAGCACAGGGGTCTTTATGTAAAATGTCTATTTAGCAGCATCTTTGGGTTGACACATCCATTAAGACATTCAGAAGCATTAATTACAAAATCGGTATCAACAGCAAGCATAGGAAAGGCATTCACATTATAAAAATACTGAATATTTAGACTAGCTTGTGTTTTAATGGCTAAGTAATGGGACATCTATTAGATGTGACAAAGGTCAACAGTTTTATATCAAATTAACCTGGCTTGACTTTCCACAAATGAAAGCAGTATTGAAACTTCAGCAAGTGTTATTGTCAAATGGGAATTCCTGCATTTCTCAGTGCTATGATTACTTGCTCTCTAAAAATGTCATGTTTGTTACATGATTTTCTAAAGACTTGATGCCAAATGTCTCCACTCTTCTTTCTGGAGTACGTGCATTTGTACCAGTTCGTATTCTGTCTTCTTTCCATGGTGGAGCAGGCTTAAGACAACCATTTCCCGCTTTACTCTGTGTATGTATATAAGAAAGATTTCTTAAAAACAACCAACCAACCCAAGCAAGCAAACCTCAAAAGTTTTATGTAGTGCAGATTAAGCTAGTACTCACCTTTCTCAGTAATTTGCAGCAAAGTGGAAGAAGTTGACATAACAGAGTCATCACATTCCTTGTTTTCAGAATGCATGCATCAACCTAAACAAGACAGTAAGTAGAGTAATACCTATTACTCAATACTTGTGTTAGGCAGTTTTTTTTGGCATGAGATGATCTGTTTTGAACTGGGTAAAGTAATACTTATCCTGTTAAAATATCTCCTAATCAAATGGGTTTGCCTACTTTTTTTTAAACTTCTCTGTATAGTACATGTAAAACAAGAGCATCCCTTCTGTTAAGCACAACTTGAGCAGACATATCCCAAGAGGATGAACTACTAAGAATATTATATTAAACAGTAACAGAAGTCTCTTGGAAAGGAGCTCTTAAGATCTAAGTATGAATCATCACAATTCTTTATGGTTTTCCTTTTGTCAGCATGATTTAGAGAGCCAAGCATCATTTAAGCCTTAGTTTGATGTTACACTAAAAGTTATCTTAAATCTTAACACTCAGCACAGGCCACAAGTCTGAGCCCTCGGACATTAATTTGAGAACCTGTTACTGCTATGTACTGGTACATCACTGTAGAAACAGACTGGAGTTCCCATTTAATTCAGAGGGTGTGAAACAAACCATGCAGTAGCCCCAGGGTGCTCAGTTTGGTTCTGAGTGGCTTGTATGCTTCAGCCAGTTTCACGCCTGCTGTAAAACTGAAACACCTTTTCCACAGCCATGTGCAAACAAACATCCAGCTGCATGGAAATGGTCTTGCTCAAATTGATTGCCTCTGGCTCAGGGATACTGATCCTCTCTGATCTTTGCAGATCTCCTCCTTGTGTTAACAGTGATGAAACTTTCACTGTCTATGTATTTATTTATAGCAAATATGAATATCAGAAAAAAACCTGAGCAGTCCAGGGTAGATGCTGCCTATTGAGAATCAAATGTGTTTCAGTAGTGGAGTTGGGGTTTGGAATTTGTTACATTTATGTTAAGCATCAGTAACAGTAACAACAGTAATTATTACAGTGGCAGAAATACATATTACCTTCATTAAAATTTTGATCCCTGAAGTCCATGCTGAGGTACACCTAATTACAGTTCCTGTTTATCTGAATGGCATTCTAGTGGATTACAGTACTACTGCAACCTAATTCCATATTTTAACTGGAGCATAAATTAGTAAATTACTTTATTTCAAAACAAGTTAAGTGTTACTTTGAGAAATATATATAGCTTTTTACTGTACCTTTGTAAATGTAGCACTTTTACCCTGAGCAGAAGCTTTAGCTGTTGCCTGGAGCTGCTTGCACATAGTGATGAGTTTTTCAGCCTCCAACAGAAGCAAAGGCTTGTCATCACCACGTACCTGGTATGTTGTCCAGGAAGACAAAATAACTCTGTGTTAAAGACTCCAGCATAAAGGGAGCAGGGAGCATAAGCAACTTCTAAGCAGTATCACTGATGTCATAAGATACATCACCTGATCAGAAAGAGCATGAAGAGCTGAAGCAAGCTTTGTGCCCTCTGTGGCAAAAATCTGAAAGAAGGAGAAAGCATGTAACAAAATGAATCACAACAGAAGGTTAGGCTTTTCCCCTCCTGGTTTAATAGTGTGCTTTTAAGTAAAAAGGTAGCAGGAAATACTTGTAATAATTGTATACATCTACAATACACAAGTTAGCAGTTTGCAGTGACTTCTGAAATAACAACTACACTGCCATCCTCACAGATAAGCAGAGTTTAAAGGCTGTCCCTTTACATATAACAAAACCCCCAATTTCCAATTATTTTTTGCACCTGGCAGCTCACAAAAGTTTTGTGATGACACCTGGCCTCTTTGTTTATTGTCCTTTCAAAGGTAACAAGTCTCCTGTTACACACAGGTATGCATTTTGGAAAGAGCATTCCACATCCCTTCATTTGGGCCCTTCTGTTTACACTGTGCAAGTTTTTACATCTTTCTTTCCCACGAAAATCCTGCTGCTCAGACTAGGATTTAGTATCTGTTAACACTACCAGGGACTGAGCTGCGTGACACAACAAATATTACAGATGTGCTGAAGTCCACTCTATTTGCCATAATGCCAGTTTGCTATCCCTCCTCCTAGCTGGAATCTATCAGTGTAATGATCCTGTCTGAAGCTATTACTGGAACACTGGAAGCTCACTTTCAGAATATGTATCAGAGTTAGGCTGCTCAAAGTCTACAACTGCCAGTCAATTCATGGTACATTGTACTTATGTGTAAGGAATCAGACACTGAAGTTCCTGTTTGGCTTCACTCAGAGTGTCTATGTCCTATTTTGTTAAAAATACATTACCTCTGCCTGATGAAATAAATCTTGAGTAGTTTTCAGAAGTCCTTCTCCTCTGTGAGAAATAACAAAAGCAGAAGACATGCCATTTACAGACTGCAGATTATATTGCCTACTACTTACAAAAAATAGTCTCACCACTGAACATCTTACAGTTCACACCAGTGAACTGTAAATATCAGTCTTTTAGAAGATACTAGACACAACTACCTACAAGAACTGACTTAAATATATTATACAAACACCTCAGTAGCTACAGCACTGTTGGGGAATTAACAATGGCTCAGTTCTCATAAGCTGAACAAGACTAGAAATCCACATCTCTGGCATAATGAGTATTACTGGACTAGCAGGTTACAAAAAAGAAATCTCAGCTCTGGTAAAAAAACCGCAAGCAAACCTAAATTCTTCAAGTAAGAAAGCTGACATTGCACAGGCAAGTTTCAGATAAACACTTTTCAGTACATGGATCAGTAATTCTCATCTACGGTTCTATCTCATCTACAGGTATATACTTGTGCTTTAATTCCCTTAATTTTCAAAGTATTTATGAACATGATTCTTAAAATGATTTTTCCGTACCCAAGAGACATTTAAATAGATGCCCTCCAACAAAACAGATGTTAAGCCCTTTAAAAATAAAGGGGTGTTTAAAATTAGGGGTTTTTTAAACAGTTCAGAAATTTACAAAAGTTTATAAAGTCTACAGACAGAATCAAGTTCCTTTCTAAAACAGTCCCAATTATTATGCTCTGAAAATGAAAATTTGTTCTTTCTTATAAACACTGTTAATGCTCTTTTTCCCACCAAAATTTGCCATGTGTACTCAAATTACCTGGTAAATAAATACATGGAGTAGGCCATACTTGACATGCCTTGTCCATGCTGCACAATCTCATTCTCCTGGTCCTCCCATTTCTCTGTCTCAGAATCCACATCAGATGTGAGCAGATGCAATTCTAATCCAAGCTTTGCAATTTTCGCCTGTTCCTGTAAATAGCAAGCATATTTATAGCACTTAAAAACACATTGTTCAGACAAGATAAAAAGATGAAAGGAGTTTTTTTACTAAAATGATGCCATCTTACCTCAGAATCTAGTTTGACTGGCTTTAATGCTTTCAGATTTGCATTATGCTTCTGTTTCAAACAAAAAATAATGTTTTTAAATAAAAGGAATTGGTAATAATTTTACTTGCAAATCTTAAAGAGGTAGCTCTATATTCAGAGAAAGACTTTGCAGGAGAGTTCCAGAGGTTCAAACAAACTTCTCAGCAGAAACTGAGAACCTGTACTGATCTGTCTGTCCTGAAATGGCAGGTGCAGATGCCCTGAAATTGCAAGGAAAAGACCTCTTCCACAGTCTCCACTTCCTAATGCAGTACAGTCTCTTCCCTTTACCCTGTAAATCCTCAATAATACTCAGGACTAAACAGTCTTAAGCAAGTACTCCTGCACTGATTTTTCTATCACTGATGGTACTGATATAACAGGGATGCTGATTTGGCTAATAGCAAGCTGACATAGACTACAACCCATATGAATGCTGCTGTGAGGAGGCAGCCCAGTATTCTGTGTCACTCTGGAGAAGCAGCTGTAAGCAAATACTGACACTGATCTTTTCATGGGTTTCCTTCTTTTTTTTTTAAGTCATGAACTATTTAAAATAAAAGTCTGGCTGCAAGCCAAATATTAGCTCATAATTAGTGGTACTGATGTGAGTGGACTTCCTGGTAAGGCAGGGCTTGCCAACTGCATGACACACTTAGGCAGTAATTCATAATTTATTTTGTAATTATTTGCTGGTTTTGGCTTTAATTTCATGTGCTGGTGCTGTCACTGTGCAAAGACAGCAAAATCATCAGATGTGGGAGGCACAGTCCACATTCAGAAACCACTGGACTGCAGAGGAGTAGCACAAAATTGGTATCATAACTTGGAGAGGTGTGAGGCACAGGAGGAAGCTGGATAATCTCAGTGCTCAGCTGAGAGCCTTGTCTGAGATTCTGAAAAACTCTGACAAAAACCTGCTGCTATTCATTCGTGGGAGTACTTGGGCAAATTAGGTTCAGTAATGCATGCGGAAAAAAAACCCAACAAACCAAGAAACAACACTGTTCATTGTGAACAGCATCAGAAATGAGATTCTAGTTCCATTTCCATTTCTCACTTCAAGAATCTGAGCAAAAGTACTCATACTGAAGTTCCTAGTGTAATTTAGTGCACAGTTTAACTTTCTGCCATTTCTCTTTTCCATCCAAAAATGTTTAAATATTCTGAATCTTAAGAATGACTACCCAGATTAGACACTGCAATTCTGCCTATGTATTAGAAATGCTGATCTCATATCAAAACATTTAGCACAAAGGACTGTACTCCTAATTGTGATTTGACTATACTGCATGTTAGAATGCAATTTCAGAAATACTGTTTTCAAGGCAGTGTCTTAAAAGAAGAAAGGAAGACAAAACCAAACTAGATTTGTTTGTAAACACGAATTTTGGTCTAGAAGGTATGGCAAATATTTAAGCTGCAGAGTCATGGAAGGATATTCAAGAAAACCAGCACTGGTTACAGCAAATAAGGTTTTCAATTCACAAATAACTAAAGGAAGGTCAGAATGTTTTTGCAGTTTTCTCCACTCTAGTGTTTCCTTGCATTATTTTAATAGTACTATTATTAAAAGTCAGATCAGTAGATACGTTATTCTGCTTTTAAAACATGATTCAACACTTTAAACTGTAGAGAAAAAATATGCATTAAGTACACACATGAATCATCACTGCTGCTCTGGTCCTCATCTACAGCACGGTCTAGGGTGCCACTCATTACCAGCAAACAGCAGAGTGGCAATTAAACAGATGTAACAAAATATGTGATCTAATTAGATTGGCAGGAACAGCGCGGCCTCTGTGCAGGGACAGCGTGGGCGTCAGCCAGGCACAGCAGATCTGTGGTGGCAGTGGGGGGAGGAGAGGCTCTGCTGAGAGGAACAACACCGGGAACAGAGGCAATTCCAAAGCTCAGAGCACCAGCTAGGCAAACAAATCACTCTGTGAAGAAACTCTGGTGTCCTGTGGATGCCATCTGTATTTCCTGTCTACTTTGAAACTGTGCATTTGTAACTCCCCACAATATTAAGTATCTTGCAAAACCCAAAAAGAAGGCAGAAACCTTTCAAACAATGCAAGCAGAACTGTTTAAATGCTGATCACAAAATTTTATTTAATATTTTTAAAAATATTTTAATCAATGGGACTCTGACTTCAAACATTTAATCTCTAAATTATAACATCCAAAAGCTATGTGTCTTAGTCAAACTGGTCAGGGAGAGAAACCCTATCCAGAGTTTCAGTATCTAGTTCCATAACTAGATACTGAAATTCACCCATGCTCATGCAGCCTAACAATTTAAATCCACAGATTGGCTTTATAAAACTTTTAAAATAAATATTGGATTTATAAAGGTTTTATCTTTTCATTAAGAGTCAGAAGTTGTGTTGTGTTTGAACCTCTAAAATTGCACAACAGAAGACATGGAGACAGAGGACCATTTCAAACCCAAATTTCTCTACAGGTTAAGGAAAAAAAGCAAGGAGAGAAAGAAGCAAGCTAGAGCTTACTGTACCTTTTTAGACCATTCTTTCCCTTTTTCCTACTCATGGAAAGATTCAATTTACAGCAGGTGAATCAAATGACTGATTGCATGACACTATCAAGATTTAGGAGGCTTCCTAACACACAGATGCTCTCAGAAATAGCGTAATATCAATTATAATCAGCTGCAGATATTAAATTACCTCATACCTAAAAACTGGGTATTTGGTGTACCTTTTTCTCAACATTAAACACTTAAGATCAAGGAAGGAAACAAGAACTCATTATTTAAAAAGGCTACAACACGCTCGGAACATGAACCCTTGTTACAAATAGGTTAACTCAGGCTACAATGTTAAGTCTTGGTAGTATGATTTATTTTTGTTTTAATTTTCAGTATATTGCAGCATATTCCTACTGTTTTAATAACAACAATGTACTTTTTAATTATACAGCATGAAAGTAGATTATATAGTAAAAAAATTGTTGAACAGGATTTAAAGTTTATGTATAATCAAAGTGATTAAAGCATGTAACATCACTAGTTACACTTGTCTTCAGTCTGTTTATTATTCACTTAATAAATTGCCAAACTTTGATATTTTTCTGTCAGCCATCCAGTCAGGATGCATGTTACCAAGATATTGTTAGGTCCCCATTTGGTTGAGACAAGGAAAGAAATCAAACAGAGAACAGCAGATACAAAGTAACTACAACAAACCAAAAAGCAACTTACCCCCGGTCTGGGCAGTGATAGGTAGACGCGCTTCTCTCCTATGAAGAACACACAGGTTTATACCAAAATTTATCTACAGATTTTAATCAGTGGGATCAAATGCCTTACTTCATCCTTCCTAAAATTGCAGTACTATAAAAGCAAATTACTTACCTGTAATTCCTCCTCTCTGAATACTGAATGTCCTCTGTCTCATGCTTTCGAGACAGGCCAAGAGCTCTGTACTGCTCAGATTTTAGCAACTGGCAATTAAGAAAGCTTCTCTGAACATTTTCCTCAGTAAGATTTCTAGTCTCCTGCATGTATTTCACAAGGAAAGTAAAGCAACTCTCTCCATGACTCACTAGCTACATACACTCATTTTGTTGCAAAATACAGAACATAAATTTGCAGCTCCATGTATGGCTTTTCTTGGCATGGGATGAATGGTCTGAAATTTGGAGTAGACAGTGCCACTAGTGAGAAATACATAGGCAGGTTTTCCTAAGTAATGCAAATAAAACTCTCATGTTGTACTATACGTATCCCATGTGTGCTGTATTTTATGAAGAAGGAAGTTCTACAGCATTTTACACACTTATTGAATTTTTTCTTGTATTGCCAAGTCTGACCAAAACAAATTAAGAAAGAAAAAAAAAATCCTTTTTGGGTGTTACCTAAAAGTTGATAAGACTTTATTTTCAAGAAGAAACACTGCCTGGGCTAACAGCCTGAGTTTCAATTACCAGAAGATATAATAGTCTACAAAGACTAGCATTCATTACAATAGATTCAGTTGCTACAATTGCTAATTCCTCCTCTTGCATCAGCTCCTAGAGAAGTTCCATTCTGAGTCCTCAGAAGACAGTTCTTTTGTGCATTCAGGATTTTTTGAAAGCATGCCCTTTATCTCCTGACACAACAGGAAGATCAAAATCTCTGTATCTAGGCAACTGACTCCTACAATTTTAGGACGCCAACAAGTGTCCTTCAACCCTCTTGAAAAATAGGAAAAATGGAACCTTCCTTCCTAAGACCACTTTTTCCTTCCCCTGTGCAGTTTTGCAAAAGATGAACGAGCTAACAGGGCACAAGATGCATAACCTTTTTTTTTTTCAGAATGCAGTATTATTCGGATATTAATTGCCCTAACGTGTATCCAAGCAAGACTTCTCCCCTAAAGACCAATACAAATTATGAGAAGTCATTTACAACATCCTATACATCAAAACATCAGCTAAAGGGCATGTAAGACATACCAAGAACAAAAGTGAACTTGCAATTTTAAATGCTGCAGCATAAAAGATCTCCTTGGAGCTATGTAAAAACATGTTGTGTCTTGTTAAAAAGTTCAAACACAGAAAGCTTTGACATAACAAATGGAATAAAAATGCTCACTGCAATGACACAGTACTTGCACACACAAGGCAGGCATTCAGAATTAATGGAAACCAAATGGAAAATGGTGGCAAACAGAAGAAAATAAAAATTGCCTTTGGTCTTCTACTAATTCTCATTATTTACCTTAGCAGGGTTTCATTGCTCACCCTATTCAAAAAGAAGAAAGATCTAACTACTTATTTCTTGAACATTGTCAAAATCTCTAAGGATCACAAAATACACACACAAAAAACACAGTTCACTGGACCCACAGAAACCAAGACCTTTCAAAGGAGCAGATCAACTGTGGTCAGAGAAAATCCTACCTAATCAGAAAATACTTAATTCCATCAGTGTAATCAGAGAACTTTTATTTGATTCCATTAACAGAATATACATACGTAATTTTTTAGGTATTTAATTTCCTTAGTTTGTGTGTCAGATCTTTGCTATTATTTCAAGAGGCTTTTTTCACCACATGATGGTCTTCTTTTTATTTTACTCTGCCTGTGTTTTCTTAAACATGTTTTTCCTTTTTAATTTTTTTTTCACTTAAAATTCATTTACATTATTTCATTCTCTGTCTTCCAATTTTCTGCTTTCTACTAGTTCCAGTCCTGGTTTTCCCTCCATAATACTCCTATTTCAACTTTGAATTCCCACTTTTGACGTCACTTCTTCTCTGAGAGTATGGCAGCATGCCTGCTTCACTCTTCTTCCTGGAATCTGAGCCTCCTAATTCTGATCTGTATCACCTATTCATCACCTACAGTCCTTCAGAAATCTCATGGTCATTCAACTCCTCTCAAATCAAGTGGGCAAAATAAAAGAGGAGAGCAGAGAAGTATGTTATCTTCAGAAACTATTCTCTCACTTCTTTGCTGCCTTGTAAGCCCAGTTACCAGGAAGCAAACCAGAAGATCATTTATTTACATTCTTCTCCACCATGTTCAAACCAAAACATTAGAAAAAAGAGCTTGGCTGACATCCAGCAGCTTGGATTGATGAAAGGTACTTTTGTCGGGTGGTTCATCTCAAAGTGCAAGAGCCTCAGAGTTAAGCACCAAATGGAAATGAACCAAACAATCTCTCTGTGGGCAGAATCAAACTTCCCGTGCCTGGCAGGGGAGAAAGGTTACCCTCCTGAGGAGCCTGTCACCCTCCTCATCCCAGCCTGGACACACCAACACTGTGGAGAAGAGGCCTCCTCACCACTGGATTGAAAAGTGGTTTAGGATTGAGCAAAGAAGGACAACTCTACCTAGCTGTACAGTTCTGCACAGCACAGGAATATTTCCCAAATTCAAATGAAGGTTACTGGGCTATGCTGCGCTCACCACCCTCCCCCGCCCCGTCATGCCTGTGAGTCCTGCTACCCTGGAGAAGCCCTCTTCAATTTGGGCATGTTCTGGTATAATTTCATTAAAATTGAGTAAAATATTGCTTCACTTTCAAGTTAAATCCAGCTCCTCCCATGTGCATTTGGGATTTCAGCATGAGAAATACCTCATTTTATGTTATGAAAAAAAACCCCACTGGATAAAGGAGCTATGCAATTGCTCGTGAAAATAAAGAAATTAGTATAAACAATGTGAATCTAGTGTAATCCAAAAAATGCTTCTTTTATTTGATGTGTCCAGCACATTTATTCACCATTCAATTTTTGCATCTTAAGCTGTATTCTGAACTCTCTAACAAAGCCAAACATTTAAATTGGTAGTACAAAAATACAAGATTTTAAACTGAGGAGAAAAAAAAATATACTGTAATTCTATCTCTTCTCACATACAGTCACAATTTTACTATGAATAAAGCACTTGATACATTTTAGTCTGTAAAATAAAGACACTTTTACCAACCTCAACATTAAGACAAGTATAATGAATTACAAGAAGAATAAAGCCTTATCAAATATTGTGACAACTCCATTGTGTTTGGAGGCAAAAGTTTTGTGAATGCCACTCCTATAACCTCTTAGCAAGTAAAGTTAGTTTCATTTATTTACTGGATCACCAGGTGTGTTTTCTTGGAGAAGAAAAATGTTGGAAGTGGCAAAGTAATTTCAGAGTATTTTCTGGTAGAAAAAAGGTGGGGGTGCTCAGGTGAGATTTTTTCCCCTCCCTTTTTTTTTTAATGACAAGAGTCACTCTGAAGTCCAACAAAAGAAAACAAACAAACAAAACCAGATTAGCCCACAAAACAGAGGAAAACTTTGTGGAAGACAGGTGGATATAAGAGATCAAATTACTTCTAAGGACATAATTGGTGGCACCTATGAAACAATCCAGATTCAGAGGAAAGTCTGGGCCATATGACAAGGGAAATAGAGATTTCTTAACAGTGTTTTGACAATACAAGATCTAACACACCCGAGGCCACAGAGAGAACACAGGCAATGCTCAGTATCTTACCAGTGGTGGGATCAGAACACTTTATGCTGAAAGAAAGACTGAGGAAATGAGAGCCACTAACAAGAACACCCTTGGGTGGTTATGCCAAATGAGAAGAATTCACTGCATCACTCATGATGGCCTCCAACCTGCTCAGCAACACTTACCCATTCTCCTTTCCCTCCTTTAAGCAAGGACACTGGGCTGCCCTTGTGAAATGATGCTTTAAATAAAGTGGAAAATACCACTTATGGAAAATGTGTTATCTGCCATCAGCAGCCCCAAGAGAAAGTTATTAACTACAGAGGAGGCTGGGCATCTGACATCAAGAACAATTTGTTTGGAGAGCCAAGGATATGCTTTGCTGTGGCTGCATGATTCTCATCCTATAATTTTTAAATACAGTAATATCTATATATATATGTGTATGCACACACACACACAGATAGATATAAATATATAAAAAGGTTATCATTCAACCTTGCTAGACCATTGTATGAATATGAAAAAAATCAGATACCGCATGTTCAGTAGATTCCAAATTCCTAAAGATTCCAAATTTATTCTAACAAATTTACAATAACATAATTTGAGCTTCATGTTATAAAATATTCTCTTTAAGGAAAGCGAATTTGACCCTGGCTCCCAAAACAAAAAAAAATCTGCTGAAAGTTAAAAGGCTCATAAACAGGCTGTCTGCACATTTTTATGTGGTATTTCAGAATAAGTTGGAAGAACAGCTGGAATAACAATCATGTTTTTCTCAGAAGTCCCAAACTGCCAATAACCTGAAGTACACACAATTATTGTAAACCCACTCAGAATTTCAACATATGTTTTCTTTTTACAAGTCTTGAGGCTCAGGCACACACTCATTCACCAACCAGCAACAGCAATTTAAGATGTTACACCCCGTGATTGGTTGCTACTGTGCTCAAAATGCTAGCAGTAAAGAACTGCTTACACAAATAATCAAGAACAGAAATTCAAACTACAAAATCAAATCTGAAAATGAAAAGAGGTCTCAACAGCAAGATGAAGTATTGTATCATTGATAAAGTGTCATCTAACCTGAATAAGGATTTACATTTTCTGTATCTTAGATACAAAAAATTAAGTGCCCATATTTAGCTAAATCTAAGCTTTCGAACCTGAGCAATTTTCTTAAAAATACAAGACATTCACAGTATTATTATATATTACATTCTATCTGTAAGCAATTATACCCTAAAGACTGAAACAAAGACATAGCTATAAGAAGTGTGACAGGCTACACTAAAGAAATAATCTGAAAGAAAATTATGTGGTATAAAAATAAAAACCAAAATGTCTTCCATTTTAAAGGAAAATTACCCTATGCTAAAATTAGACACAGAATTTTTTTTCCTTAAGATTCCAAGCTTTTCTTCTACATGTTGTACAAATACCAATAAACTTACCAACCAGAGAAAATATCCCAAGATTGTGCAGAGTCGTCAGAAATTCCATCCAGGAGAAAGGACAGCAGTTTAAAAATCAAATAACTACATTCACTACATTATGAAGTGAATACACGGCAAGCTGACAGTATAGAACATATCTGTATATATGTATTTTCTACAAATACAGGACATTAATTAAACATGTCACAATTCAAGTTGTATCTTGACTGTCATGAATTGATGATATGTCCAAGACAAAACAAGGGGTGGGTGAAAGCCCTACCACCCCTTGTATTTGGACACTGCTGGTAAAGAGCTGTGTCAAACACTTTTGTGTCCTTTGAACAGCTCCATTTGATTTGCTAGAACTAATCCCAGTGCAGAAAATTAAACATAGCTAATCTTACTAGCTTAAGCTTATAGTAAATCAGGCCTTTAAATATTTGGTTGCTTTATTTTGAAAAAATCCAATAAGCAGCCTGATTTGATATCTATACAAACCCAACATATTTGTGTATTACTACCTAGATCCCACAGGATGTGGAACTGTTTACTGCACTCCACTCTTGAGAAAACAGAATTTGCTAAATCACACTTAAAATTCTTAGATTTGAAGTTACATTTTTCTATTTCTACACAGCCTTCTTACCTCTTCTTCCTTCAAACACATCGTTGATTTCTCTTAGCAACAGAGACATGTCACTCAGTTGAGACTCCCAGGCCTCGCAGAACACCTCAAGATTTTCTTTTGCAATCTTGCTAGATGGATGTAATGCCAGAGTTTCTGCAGCAGAAATTATCTGGACAAAGAACAAAGCATTTGCTCCTGTAAATCCTAGTACATAGTGTTTCACATGAATTCACAAATGCCTCCCCAGGCAAAACACAGAATTAAACTGCTACTATTACGTCTTCGTAGCGTATTCATCTGACAATTGCAGGCTTGATGACCTTCCTTGTGCATTCTTTTAGCTCCCACCCAGCACTAGAACAAAATTCCTTCTTAGAAATCAATGCTTTGAACAGGTAAACATTAGGTCTCCTAAAAATTCACACAAATAATTTTTATTGATTTATGTGTAGCAGAAGAGGCCAGTTAAAAGCTGAACATACCTGTGGGCCAGTGACCTGAAAGGTATCCTCTGCATGTATGCAAGTTATCTCGAGGGGCTCAGTTCCAGAAACATGCCTCAGTAAGCGACACATCTGAATTATTTTTAAAAAATTAAAAGAATTGTAAAAAATGTGCATCTATTAGTAGTGAGAAAAGGTGTACATACAAAAATAAGGTGTACAAACAAACACAAAGTTATTGATTGCCCATTCAAATATTCACTGGGGACTGCACAGCTGGGTGCTACTCAGGGAGAATTAATAATAAAAATGGGGCTAAATCCTGACTTGAAAGGTGTGGAAAACCATTAACAGAAAGGAAAGTCTTAATAACTAAAGTAAAATAAAAACAATTTCACATATTTATGTCTGAATAAAATTGAAGGTGAACACACATATAGAACTTGGAAAAACTGTAGAATAAATAAGAACAGGCTTATTCAGCAATAAGCAACCATGTGGAAAATTTAGGTTTTCATCATCATCCAATGGACTAAATTATCTTTGAGCAAATCAGTGCCAAATTAGTTTAGGGAAGTAATACTTTATCCTTCAGCTTTTTTTAAAGAAGATTAAGAGTGAACTTTGGGTTGAAAGGAACATGGAAGTTTTCAGATCAAAAGGAATTTGTAAGACAGAGACAGCACATATGAAACTTATTGCACATCATCAGACATGCTGCAAGGTCTCACACACAACACTATTTAACCTTCTGGTTATGCCTGAAAAAAAAAAAAAATTGATGTCTCACTAGAACAGTAAATAGCCACAGATCAAGGAGACATTAAAGTTGAAATTAAAAATTCAAAGCATTGTTCTGCCAGTCCTGGAAGTTCAAGGGTGTTGCTTCTGCATATTCATATTTCTGGGAGAATCCTCAAGCCCTGTATAGCATAATTTTTTAGAAATGAGTATTGGATATGAAGCAAGTACAGCTGCTGGCATCACCATATTTCAGATCAAAGTGATCTATATTTGTATGTCTCCTGCTGGCACAGGTGCCTCTGCTCATCTGTGAGAGACAGCAACAATGTACACGTGGCTGATATCACCTCCACACACTGCTTGTCACAAAGGAGGAAGATTTTCAGTGGCCCTCTTAACTAATCTTCAAAAAAATCAAACTCACTGCACTAAGAAATTTAACTGTGTATCTCCAGCATTCTTGTATACCAGGATTCAGCTATTGCTGGATGCCTAGTGCTTGAAAGAAAGGGGTGATAATTTCCTCTTGGACCTAGAAACTTACTTTTTTCCTTAATATTTTAGGCCAAATGTCTACATACAGATTGAGTCTAGATCCATGAGGAGAATTGGGCACAAGTGTAAAATCCCTTCTACAACACTTGCATTCCACAGTGACGTATCTGGCTCAGACCCTGACAAGAACAATCCAAAATTCAACAGCATACTAGGAAAATAAAATAAAACTGAAAAAACACAGACCAAAGCCCTCCTAAAGAACAGATTGATGCAAATCCAGCCACTCATTTTCTAGGTTTTCTATACAATGAAATCAGGTGTGAACTCACCTCAACAAGCTGTTCTTTCTGCTCTGATAGCTTGCAAGTATATTCTGCTACAGCTTCAAGATTTCCCTCTACTCCTGTGATTTTTAATGCTTTGAGAACCATATGATCTGTATGGTATTTCAGAAGATCTGCTGCCAGAGATGTTGCTGCACTGTGGACCTTGAATAGCATTAAAAGAAGAAGAGATAAACAATGAAACAGAAAAAAGAATCTATCCAATACCAAGTCAAACAAGCTTAAGAGACAGATTAATTTTTCAAGAAGGAAAAACTTCACTGGCATGAAAGCTCCTATAACGCTTGCTTATCATCTGGAGTTTTAGTTCTTCAATTACTATTCAAAGATAAAATCCACTGCAATAAAAAAAAATAAAAAGCCAAAAAACTCTCCCCACAAACAAGAAAAAACAACTTCACAACCAAATATGGAGAGAAACAAAAGAGCAGCTGAGTTATCACACCACTGCTTTCTGATTATGTTACACCTGAGGAAAAACCAGGTGCATGAATCTGTGGGTCACCAAGTCCAAGAGAAGGAAAGCACAATGGCCATCCCACTTCTCCTAAAGAACACACATTGAACTGTGTAAATCAGACTGAAGCCACGCAAAACTGAATTCATAATATATTAGAAATTAGAATTATCAGTGATGCAAAGAAAAGCTTGAATATAATCAGCTTGTGACAGAGACTTAGGGAAGTATAAAGCACCTTTTCTACAAGGAGAGGGGTCTTGAAGGAGTCTCAATCTCCCCACACTCCCAACAAGCAAGGAGAAGCTTCTCATTTAAACACATCTCTAAATCCAGACACACACAGACACTGTCCTGTGAAGGACCATGGTTGAAAACAGAATCAGTGACAGCTGCTGCTAGTTCTAGCAACTAGTCACTAGGTTACCTTAAGGATATTGCTAAAACCAAAATAGCAACCTCTTTAGGAACAGGAGAATATGCTCATAGGACTACTGTGAGTCTTGTAATACTGCACTCACTTTGCTAGACTAGACTGAGTACAGAACAAACTTGGTGTTCAAGAGGAAGTATTTTTCCAGCTCTTATGAATGTGATGAGCTTGGAACTCACTCCATACAGAAGAGTTTTTACTGGAATGGTTTGTTGGGGATTTTAATTCACTGGATTCCATTTTTACCCCCTTCCTCTGGCAGTACTTCCTGTGCATCTAGAATTAGGTTCTTCTGGATTTGTTTTTTAATTTCACAAAGGACAAGACAACTGAATTGTTGCCTCAAAACCTGCTGCAATTGTTTTTTAGAGGGGGAAAAACGAGCTATGACAACCTGTTATAAACTATTTATATAACATTGCTCACATGGCATTAAAAATTAGCACAAATCACTAATCCCAGAAATGAAGTCAACTCTGAAGAAAGGATATCTGAAAGGCTTGTAATGCTGGAGTAGGAACTGGCAATTCTCATTTATATGTAGACTACATAGAGATCACCTTTTCATTAGAGATTCTTTTCATCCTGATCCAAAATAGAAATATACTTCTACTTAATGCTGTCTCTGATCATTAGCAGTAAAATCATCTCAAGAAAGAAACACAACTTCGGTTTCTTCCATAAAAAGACAGAGTTAACTACTTTAACAAGGCTGTCTTTTGTTCTCAGCCACTCAGGCTCTCAAAAACATTTTAATTATAGTCACAGTACTTGAATTTAACCAGTAGAAATCCTGACTGATACACTGTGGCACCCCAAGTCAGACCGACAGGAGAGCCTTCAGGCACGTACAGAAGCACGGCCACGCTGGGATCAATTCAATCACTACACAGAGAACAACAAAAACAACAAAATTCTCTGAACTTACTTCTAAGAGCATGAATCCTTTCTTTCACACAACATATTCCAGCCACCTGTGGCTTTATGATCTATGCAATTAAATAGTCACATCCTAATTTGACTGGGAACTCTTCCACCTCATGCAGCACCTGGGAACAATGTTATTCAAAAAGGATAATCTCATAGCACTGTGAAGTGCTCCTATTCCAAAGTGAAGGCCACTTTGGAAAAGCTCTGCTGCCTATTTCCTCCATAATGGTGACCAAATTACAAACCAGCACATAATCAAAGTGCAAAAATTATCTATCCTTCACTTTCTGGAGCCAAACACTCTGCCTGACAGCAGAAGTGCAACTGAAGTGAAACAGACTGAAAGCACTGTTCAAATCTTCAGAACAGCTGCAGGAACTACAGTCCAGAAGACAAAATTTCTTATTCTGCCTATGGTAAAAAGGGGAGCATGATTTTTTCAGCAGTCGAGATTTTCCAGTTACAGCAGCTGACAGCTCAGCCTAAGCAAGTTCGCCACACTTCTCCAACATCTTTGCACTGCTCTGTGTTGAAACTCACTGTTCTTAATCTTCATTTCTCCCTCTGCTTAAAAGAACAGCAATTTGAAGCAATTGAAAAGATAGCTGAATCATGTGCAAATATTTAGGAAGCTGCCAGAAATCAGATTCTGTATTTGCTTCAATTCTGTGGAACAGACAAGGCAGCCATGCTATCCTCACTAGGAAGGGTGAAGACCCTGAGCAGCAAGTGCAGTCCATCCCATGGACCAAATGAGGCAGCTATTCCATGTGTGTATGCAAGCTGACCTCAGCATACTTGCACTTAGGAAAAGAACAATGATTTACTACAGACACACACACAGCTGACAACTGCTGAAAAAAACCCCCTGAATATAAGGCACTGTCATAACATATTTCTGCTAAGGAAATGAATAGGAAAAGTTAAATAAAAATAAACTGCAAATGTAATTTATTAATTTAGGCACACACTAGAAGAAAATGTTTTAACAAACAGTGATGCATGCATCCCCAAGAGAAGTTTGCCTTTACATTTAAAATAATGATTACATACACAGTACTTGCTTCCAAAAACACTTTTTTGGGTTAGCAGTGAACCTATGCAGCCAACAGATTTCTAATCAGTAAGGACAAAGATGATGTAGCTAAATCCATGACCTAATTCTGATTTGGTTACTCTTGTCTATTAGCAGGCAACAGTCTTCTTGGGTACAGGATCCTATTTTACAACCTCATTATGAAAAGTATGAAATTCAAACTTTTATTCACCTTATCTTGCTTAAGCTGCACTTACCTCTCTTTTAAGTTCATTCATGCACTGGCATGTTTTTAAAATGGCTACTTCCAAGTCTTCCATGAGATCCTTTGTCTTTTGGTTTTGCTACAAAGCAAAGGAAGAAACCAACAAGACATTACACAAAAAACTCAGCAAACTCCACCTTGACATCATATGCCATTAGTTCAAGAACCTTTAGAAGACAGCCTTTTCTTTCTAGGTGAAATGCTCTGACTTATGCAGCCTGTGTATATTCTACTAGGAAAATTCTTTTATACAAAACATTTATCACCAAATTAAATCTAAAACCAATTGTGAGGCAATTTAATTGACTGCTTGTATTCAACAGGAATTTATTTCTAAACCTCACTGAGCTTTTTTCAGAAAAGGGTTTCCTTGACATCTGCCAGAAATCATCTACCTGACCATCCTAAAGTAAAACAAGCATTTAAGGCTTTTTTTTTTTAAATATAAACATATTTTTTAAAATAAAGTGGTACCTAAAAATGTTATACCAAATGTTTTATATTGAGTTATAAGATTGGTTCTTCAGAACATTCACCTTGTAATGAAACTGTTGAGCTGAAACCAAATATCCACCTCAGTGAGCAGTTATTATTTTACCTGCTGCTGTGTCTTTAGTCACAACTAGGTTGGGTTATTTATTAATGAAAATTCTTAATGCATTAGCACACATGTGCACGTCCAACTATTTTCACAGATCATATATATGCATAATCTTGAACTAGGCTCTCATATCTATCTTGTGAGATGTAGCCTGTAAATTATTTAGAGGTGATTATTTTCCATCAGTAATAGAACTAAGAAATAACCACGTATCCTGGTTTTGGCTGGGATAGAATTAACTCTCTTTACAAATCTGGCATGCTGCTGCTTCAGATTTGTGATAAAGGCAGCGCTGACAACACAGTGTTAGTTATTGCTGAGCAGTGTTTGCACAGCTGCCTACCAGGGCTAACCAACAACACCAAGCTAAACACAGGTTTAGCTCCTATAGTTAAAGGGAGTCTATAAAATTGATATTCTGTATGTGTCTTGTTTGTCATAACAATATTCTGTATTATCAGTAAGATTTATATGCCCTTCAAACTACACTACTGCATTAAAAACACCTGACAGCAGTACCTGATTCAAAGAGGAAAAAAGGAACAAAAAGGCTTTCTCATAAGACACATTCAGTTAAGTAAATATCCTATACCAGGACACATCTGCCTTATTTCAGAGTGTTGATAAGACTTTGTGCTACACATATCCTCAGGAGCAAGACTGAAAGCAAAGCAGCATCAAAACCAGAAGCTGCATTTTCCAACCTTGCTTTGCTTCCCCTTTTGCATGTATCTTCTATAATTTTCAAGGAACAAATAAGACAAATGATAGACGCAGGCTTAACATGATTCTTTTCTAAAAGCTACCATCATTTAAATAACGTAAAAAAGGACAAACAAAAATAGCCTTATTGTTTCTCTTCTCTTTCCATAATATTAAAAACCCAGGCAATTTTTTACAATGTTTCCCTTTCCAATAGTTTAACTGTTTCAGTTGAAAACAAGAAAGAAAACTGTGGTCACAGCTATGGTATCAAGGCAACTGAAATCTCTGAGCTACTCCACCAAAAGACTTCACTATTTAAGACTGTGCAGTGATACTTCTGTTCACTGCCTTGTTTAGACTCTCATCTTCATTAAAATTAGTCTACTGCCATCAGTAGCCTAATTTAGCCATCAAAGAATGAATGAAGCAGTACCACTGGGGTAGGGGGAGGCCAGAACATATGGAAGCTGCAAAAGCACAGAACAAACTGTGGCTTCCTTGATCAGCTCCCACTGTGAGGAATACACCCAATTCTCTCTTCCTAGACCAGAAGAAAGACTGCATTCAAAATTTCTTTTCAAAGTAGAGATGAAAAGATTTACTTTGCTAAAAAGCTCTTACAGCTTGCATCCACACTGAAACCAGCTGCTCTAGTTCCATTTTAGCTTGTTTAGACAGCTCCAAAATGTGCTCTCTGTGCTCATGACTGGTATAGGCAGAGTCTGTGAAGTCTTCTGTGTGTTCCAGGATAACTTCCAGCATTGTTGAAAGGTTCTCTTTTGAGAGAAAATAAAGATTCTCACGGAGACCTTCCACCTTATTCTGAAAAAGAAGCACATCATTTCCTTGAGAATTTACATGATTTAGTTGTGATGCAAATGCAGAAAGCAGATCTATCATTTTACATTTTATTTTTTTCCCTAATGCTTTTTAAAATTACTCCCTTATGTTCAAAGTAATCCAACAATTTCCTTGTGTCCAGACCTGCAGTTTGGGGTTTGGGATGTTTCTTAAAAGTGATAATACAACCAGCAGTTTAGTAGCCTCTTATCAGGAATAGCAGCAAATATATTATTGTATTCCTTATCAGGAATAACAGCAAATACATCATTGTTCTACTGCTGTCAATAAAAAGTTTCTAAGTTCAGGAAGTTTCAGAAATTAAATATATGATCCAATTTTGTTTGATCCTTCCACATCCATGTAATCCATTTTGAGTAGTTTTCTAAAAATGTGTATGTAGCAAATTTAATACTTTGGGGCACTCTCAAAAAATTTCAGTGGAAATTCAAAGAGGGGAAATGGATAAACAAATAAATTGAACCAAAGTGACACACTCAAAAGCAGTAAGCCATGGCTGCCCATTAACTGTTCTTAATGGAGTATGAAATTTAGAAAAGCCTTTATGAGGAAAAAAGTCCATTGAGCTACAATTTCAATTCAGAACATTTCTTTTAAATGACAGCTTGCTCATTTAAATGTTTTTAAGAATATTTTTGTGTGCAGTTTTAAAAACATTAACACTTATTAAGCAAGAATTCTCAACAATTTTAATGAAGGTCTGAGCCGATTCTGATATTTCAGTTTATTCAATGTCAATGCATCACCTCAACAACATATAAGAGTTCTGAATGCATACTGATTCAGAAGGAGAGGCATGTTTTGGCAATGACAATTACATTATAGTCACCTCTTGACAGATTCTTTAGCATTTTGAGACAGTTATTTAAGTCAACACCTCTGAAGGGATGCAGCTCCATGATTTCAAATCTAAAATCAATTTTTTTCCCCACAAAATCCTAGTTAAGAGGTACTTTACTAGCTGTAGAAAACATTATTTCTACTCTTACCTTGAATTCTTTGATGCCAGAATATATACTGATGGGGGCCATTTCACTTTCTCCATTTGGTCTAGAGTCAGTTACAATTTCTATCACCTGTTCCAAAGCTAGTCTCATCCGATGAAAAACTCCATCTTTGTTAATACGAGCAGACTCACAGTCTGGATGCCTCAGACAAGTCTTTTTAAAGAAAGCAGAGTAACTATTATGAAAGAGTACACATGCAGTATATTGAAATGAATGCTTCCTGCTAAGACAAGTCTAGAAAATTATTTTAAAATACGGAATTCTTTGTTAAACTGCTGTTGAATTCACACTGTTACTCAGAATACAGAGATTTTCTTTCTTCATTCTTTACACTTATACCCTCCTTTAGCATGAAATCTGAAGTGAGAGAGTGAGGGAGGAGAGTCAGCTCTCCTGGCCGATGCCATGCTTTGTGATTTAGCCAAGTTGTGTAAGGGTGCACAAACTCACTCACCTTTGAAGCAGTCAGGAGCATCATAGTGCACTTCTCAAGAACAGCCCTAGATGCTGCCATTCTAGCTTTTTTCTTCTCATCCTTCAAATCCTAAACACCAAAAGAAAAAAAAGACCCAAATATCACACAGTATTTAAAATACTAACTTGTGAGACTGGAAAAAGAACTCTTGCAGGTGAATGGTTGTGAAAAAGCTTTCTAATTTGTGATAACTGCTATTTTCAGCCTAAGTCATGATCTAGAACTTACTTTTCAGACAGACTTCAATTTATGCATTTATTCTTGGCTCTATTCAACTCAGATTTCAAAGAAGGAAGATCTCAAAGATATAGAGCATGTTATGTAAACTGTTGCTAATTTTGATACCTTTATCATACGGCATTATTCATAAAACAGAAAAATGAGGTGAAAAGAATAGCTGACAAGAAGTATTTTCTGAAATGGAGGGGAGGGTAAGGCAGAAACAGAGAACACCTGATTTTCATTATACTGCAGCGGAAGAAATGTAAACTATATCTTTTCTCTACTTCAATGTTATATTTGCTACATACCAGTAATAAAAAAAGTCTTAACAGGCTGAAAAAGCAATTCCTTGGTATTTCTCTGCTCTGAGTACAGAAACTTATCGAGAACTTTCCAGGGAAAGATGGATGGATTTGCAAAACTGAACTATACCCCCAGCAAAGTTCATCAAAACAGAAGAATTTAGACTCCAAACCAGGATGTGGGGGAAGAGGGCAAGACATTAATCCCTCAATATGCAAGAGGGTCTAACAAGGGAAAGAACTTAGAAAGCTACAGCTACCCTCTTCACACTGCTCACAAATACAGCTGAGTGCTGGGTGTCAAACAGGCAACTGAATGGGATGAGCTGAAGCTTTACAAGATGCAATTAATCCTAATATACCCTAGATTAACAAAAACACCCAGATAAATCACAGCAGCAGCCTGTTTTGACATTTTTATAATGTCTGTATTTAGCAACTACAGAAAATCTTTAAGATCAAAACCACATGAAAAACCAAATCAATAAAACAATGAAACAGGAAAACAGTTGATTTCTGAAATTCTGACATTACACTCTGATAAATCTGATGGCACTCAAGAATTTATGGCACACTTAAAAATACTGTGAGGGAATGCCTCCTCCCCATAAAACCAGTAGTGCCACATAGCAGCCTACACACTGTAAACTGAACACATCAAGAAAATCCTGACACAACTGAAAAAGTGGTAATGTAGCACTCTTGCCAAAAGAGTCAAGTAGGCAAGGAGGGGAGAGCAGAAGACAACTTAACACTGAAAATCCAGTTGAAAAGTGAATGCAGTTGAAAAGTGACTATGACTTCCTAATTAATGCATGTTTCCCTTTCAAAGGACCAACTGCTTCCGGGAAAAAATACTTCAGAGAAAAAAAGAGTTCCCTTCTAAGCAGGTATTTCCTTTAATTTTAAGTAGGTTTCCCAGTTCTTTGACACCAAGCATGCACGCATCAACAGTAAAAGGAAACACATGATGCTGGCCAATTTGTTTATACAAGCAGATTTCTGAATTTTGATGGATATTAGGGACTCTGTATATTAACACCAAACTCTGGTTTAGCTTTGAACAGAGGATTGGATTATCAAGGGAAAGCAACCAGAGCCCACAGGAGAAGTCTTTAGCCTCAGCAAACCCTTAAATTTACATGGAAGTAGTGGGGAAAAAAGCTTCCAGTATGAATGAAAGGCTTTGAAAGAGTAGCTACCTATGAGAACTAAAATTCATCGCCCTAACATAAGAAGGTCTCAACCTAAACCTAGAAAGGTATTTAATAATAATAATAATCATCATCAGCATCATCATCAAACTCTAACAAGCCACCAAGCAGATGCTTTATTAGAATCCCTTTGGAGTTTAAGATAATGAAGTCCTTTCACTACATGCAAACTTCAAATATTCTGTCCAATAACAACAGACAAACTATACCAGAGTAATGAGCCAGAAAGGTTAGAGCCAAAAGAAAGTGACTGAAGCCAAAAGACAATGAATATAACACACACCCAGGCTTCTGGAAGACATGCAGGGCAAACAATGCAGCCATATTTCTCAGGCTGAGCTTTAAAATGAAAAGATGGGTTTTGGGTGGAGCAAGGAGAGGGCAGGTTCCACAGAGAGGACATCAGCAATTGTTTTGTTTTCTTTTATCATCCCAGAAGAACCCACACCTTCCTGATAACAAGATGAAGATGATACTGTGCAACATCTCTTACAACTCCTTACTAATACTTACATTTTGCCGATCTCCAGTTAAATGGGCAAACTCCACCATTTCATTCCCAAACTGGCTGAATATCTGTACAAACTCCTGGAAACTACTGACTTTTTCTAGTTGTTCCATTGTTGCAAGAACCTGCAAGATAAAGGAAAACACTGTAGATTAACAAAAACCATTATCATTGAACTAGGAGTACTATTATTTACAGACATTCCTAAGGTGTGTAGTTTAAAACGTATATATTTGTCACAATTTAGGCATTAATAACTCAGCCAGAAATCCATAGTGAGTTAATTATCATGCTGCTTTCAAAGTTAGTCATTTGTTGTCAGCCCTCAAAACACATTTTCCCTGCTCCTCACAATATGAAGAGTAAGAGTATTGATGGATTCAGCTTCCAGATTCATGAAAAAATGTGGCTTTAAATTTAATATGACAGTAACAAGTGCAGATGATACCCCTGTGTTGTAACTCTCCATTTCAGATGCCTCCCTTTAAAGTCTAAAATCACAGTTACAGAGATGTGTTTCGGTGGCTCTGCATATTAAAAAAAAAAAAAAAAAGGCAACAGAACTCAACAAAACTGAAAAAAAAAGGTAAAAATAAGTGAATTCATAGTTTTGTACTTTCCATAACAACCTACTCTAACTCTGGAGATTTCTATCAGGTGCATATAAAACAAAGAACTAAATAAACCCAGGTTGTACCAAGTTCTTACTCACGATATATAAACACATGTAAAATCAGCATTTTTTTAAACATTTAGAAAGACTATCATAGAGCTCATAAATTACTGATTACTGAAGGTATCCTGTGAAGTCACTACATTATGGATTATAACAGAAATCACCATCTGCATTTTTCAGGTTAGACATATACTTGCTAATCTCAAAGTGATCTTTCAAATCCACTAAATGTCTTCAGAAGGGAAACACTCAAAGCAGTTCTATATTGTCTTTCAGACTGGAGATAAAACACCACATGAAAATTTAAGAGACTGTACTTGAAAGGGAGAAACTTCAACTGATTTTTCCTTTTCTATGCCAAAAGTATCTCCCCACAACTAGAAAAACAGTGTACACACCTGATTATGACAAACTCCCCCTTCCCTGCAACCCTGGCAAACTCTCCTAGAAGCGCCCATTTGTTTGTGGCAGAGCAGCCACTCAGTCTCAGCTGTAACCTCAGTAAAGCAAATGTCCCACTGTGACTGCTGTGGAATTCACAGCTTTATCAAGCAATATTAGACTGCAGCAATCTGTCTGAGTATATTACGTTGGGCAAGCAGTTCCACAAAGGCTGCAGAAAGGAGGAGTTTTCCTGATTGGGCTGTTGATACATAGGAAAGGCTGGAGTGCGAAGGACTTGGAAGGAAGATGCATAAAGATGTGAAAATAGCATCATGGGAGTGGAAGGAGGAGAGAACCACAGACAGAGAAAGTGAGGATGTAGAACAGTAAATGCGGATAAAAGAGGAAAACATACAAGCTAATGTCCAACTTTCTCTTCTAAGAATAGATAAAAAGAAATATTAATGATGCCCAACCATTCTAGGTTTAATCAAATGTAGTACTTTATGAGTCTGACCTTGGTTGCAAACAACTGTTACAGTTTTCTGTGGATCTATCATGACAAATTCTTGTCAAATAAAAATTACAGTGAAAGCACATGCATTTCCATTACATTAAATAATTCTAGACATCCCAGGCAGAGCTGACATTCCAAAAACCTGTATAGACAGCTCTAAATTTGTTTAAAGCTTATTCAAGATGCTGATACAATGTACAATATCTGTGATGTCTTCATAATTTTTCGTTTTAAAGCTTTTTCAACAAGAAACATGCAGATAGTAATGAAGACATACATCTATTAATTAAAAGGTTAAAAAATGTAAAAAACCCTCAAGGCTTTAAGCTCTTATTAACGTCTAAATTAGCACTAGGTATTGCACAGCTACTGCTGCAGGATGAATGCTGCCTTGCAAACAGCAGTGGCAGGCTGACATCACCTCAGGGCACATCCATATTTTGATCCAAAATGCACAATGCAGCAACTCCCACACTATCTGTCACTTCCCTGCTTATTGTTCTGGCTCTCCTGACCTGACTGGTGACAGTGACTGGAGCGAAACCTTAAGCTCACCAATGCAGTGACTAAGCCTGTTGGATAATGGAACTGATTTTGTAAGGTAGGAAAGATGTGGGCAGGTATGGAAGAAAATGAACGCAATCCAAGAACACAAGGACAGCATATATGGTGCAGAGAATGTGGAAGCAGGAACAGGATCACTGGGGATCACCAGCCAGAGGCTGGATTCTGGAACAGATCACCATTCTGGAAGATCTCAATCACTTCATTTGTCTGAGAGATTGGACGCCCAACCACTCATCTGTTCTTCTATCCTTAGCCCTTGACTGACTCTTTGTTCACATGAGGAAGACTATGACAATGGGGGAAAAAAAAGGTGTTCAGAAATAGGCAGTAAAATAAAAGGCAATAGAAGTTTAACATTGGGCATTCATTCTCTAAGATAAAAATGGAGCTGAGATCTTCTGGAACAGTGATGCACTTCAAGAAGCCAGAATCTTCTCCAGCTGGCAGTGCTGATGATCCTCAGTACTTTTCCATCCTCTTTGCCATATTATACTACACTATCTCAGGGTATTTGTGTGCACTTCTTCAATCCCTGCCCATATTATCCCTCTACCACCATGTCTCCTACAGGAAGAACCTCTTTGCTATCCATCATAGTGGTGTCTGACACACTTTTTGGGAATGCATTCTAAAAAATTAGGGCATATATAAATATTAGGCCTGTATAAAACACTATTTATTTAATCTGGTTCTGTAGATGTGAATTGCTCTACTGGTACCACAGACAAAAGCAGACTTTCCCAGATGTGCACTACGCACAGAAAGGAGAATGCAGTGAAACCCAGGAGATCCCAAAGATCAGCTGTGTCCTGGGGGGCACCAGGCACAGCACTCACAGCTGGGCAAGGGAGGGGATTGTCCCACTCTGCTCTGCACTGGGGCAGCCTCACCGCCAGTGCTGGGGGCAGTTCTGGGTGCCACCATATAAGAGGGATATTGAACCATTAGAGAGTGTCCAGAGGAGGGCTATGAAGATGGTGAAGGGCCTTGAGGGGAAGCTGTATGAGGAACAGCTGAGATCCCTTGGTCTGTTAGGAGAAGAGGAGACTGAGGGGAGACCTGATTGCAGTTACAACTTTCTTGTGAGGGAACAAGGAGCAGCAGGCACTGATCTCTTCTGTGACAGGACCTGAGGGAATGGCCTGAAGTTTTATCTGGGGAGTTTTAGGTCGGCTATCATGAAAAGGTTCTTCACCCAGAGGGTGGTTGGGCACTGGAACAGGATTGCCAGGAAGTGCCACAGCCTGACAAGAAGCATTTGGACAGTGCTCTTGGACACATGGTGTTACTCTTGGGGTGTCCTGTGCAGGGCCAGGAGTTGGACTTGGGTCCCTTCAACTCAGGATATTTTATGATTCTGTGCCTACGGCAGTCAGAATCAGATACACTTTGGACTATAAGATTGCTTGAAATGCTTTCAAAATTAAATGCTACATCTGTGCTTACTATATTCACATTGGTGTGTATATGACAATGTTTTCATATATACTTAAAATTACTAGAAACCTAGCCTGGTCATGAAAGGATATAGCCTTCCTTACCCTTTTCATGATATGTGCATTTGCACAGTTGCTCCATAGCCTAAACCTGCCACTTTTGGAAAGGTAAATTAATTAGGATTACTGCATGGCTGCAGATGACAGCAGAAAAGCAGCAAAAGGTATTAAATGCATCATTCTGGTCTTCAGTGCAAAAAAAGACCAACGCTGCAAGGAACATCAGCAAACTGATATTGATAACACTGCTGCAAACTGAATCAACCGCTGGGAGAAGAAATGAGCACAAAGATGGCAGATCAGTGCTGACAAGTCTAAAGCCAGAGAGATGCAGGTAATTTCACTGGTTTTGAATCCTGGACTGAGCTAAGTGCCTTGGATCTACGTGCTGCAAAACAGAGTCCGGTGGGTCTGGAAAGTAAACTGGGACAAAGGAAGTGGAAAGAGGGGCAGTGCTCTGGATTACAAGCTCAGAATTAATGGAAACCCCCAGGCCTTATCAGGTTCTCATTTTTCAAATAGAGGATTTTTCTATTTTTGTTTTAGCACATTGTGAAGAAAAAAATGGAAGAATATCCTACAGGCAGGACAGTGAAGTCTGCACTGAATGAAACAGATTATATTTGAGGTTAAATGGGCCTTCATAGAATTATTTAAACCAACCAAGTAGTTTCATCCTAAGTTTCAAGACCTAAGTTAAACTGCACAAAAACCTTTTAATCTGTAAATCTCACTTCACTGGCACAGACATTTATGTACATTCCTCACAGTTTTTTGCCTAGATCCCATAAAGCTCTCCTTGTCTTGATCCTGACAGAACAAACATCCTGTCATTAGCAAGCAGATGATTTATTGACCATTTTATCAACAGACACACTTTTCACCTCACAGCAAATTTAAAGTTAAATAAGCAGTAACACAGCATCTTCTCCAACACAATAAGTAAATGTGGCTGATATAAAATGCAGAATCAATGAAAATTGTTATTTTAATACTACTGAGAGCCATCCCTTTTCACATACCTGCTAAGTAAACAAGTATGTGCAAGACATTCATTTTATCTCTTTATTTTATAATTACTCTAGAGAGACAATGACAATATCACATTTACCACCAGTCTTTTGCACTGAATACAGGTGTTAGTTAAACAGAACAGAAAAGAAGCTACAATACCTTGTTCCTGGAAGTTATAATTTGCTTAATAACAATTCTGTCTGCTAACACCAACACCTTTGTGACAGAAGAAAGCAACAACCTTGCAGCTTTCACCACACCCGTTTTGTCCGTAAAGATTGTTATGTGGCTGTCAGATTCTGGGTGATCCAAGCTAGCCACATCTGTAAGCTGTGCAATTGTTTCACCTAGAAGGAAAAAAAAAAATAAAGTGACTTTCTATACTTAGAAGAAAGATACTGGGCTATTAAACATTCTTAACTTTTACTTTTGAGGAATAAGACAATTTCAGAGCTATCTACAACTCTTTTTATTTCACTTTACTTCCTTCAACTGACTGCTGGTGGCACCCTCTCCATATTTAAATGGGGATTACCATTCACTACTACGTTATTCTTCCATCTGTAACATACACTAATTGCCTTACAGTCATCTACAGCTATTTGAGGGGGGAGTGATGGGTGAATTAGGGAGTGTGGAGGGAGAAAACATTAGTGGAAGGTATTTTTCTGATTTTGATAGCCAAAGTCACACCAGTACCCACCCTTGCAGCATCAATCCACTGGAAGAGTGGGATGCAGCAAGGCAGAAAGTACTATGAACTCCCCTGCACTTTGCAAATTTCAATTAGCATTCCCATAATTTATAGGTTTCCTACTCCTGCAGAAGTCTCCAGGCATGAATAATAAAGAGATTTCAAACATAACTTTACAATTTGGATGACTGAAGCATTATGAGACTACTGCACTTTACATTCAAAGGAGGACCCCTAAACAGGGCACTGTCAGAGACAGGAAAGGGAAAAGAGGCAAGGAAGTGCTGATTTTTGGTTCAGCACCATCTTTTTATTCAACTTTGATTTAGTTAGATAGACAGTTAAAAAGGCTTAATTGACCACTTTGATTTTTTATGCAGGTAAAAACTCTACATCCACTGCAGCTAATGGATTTCCTTATCTGAGAAAGAAACACAGACCATATCCAATTGAATCTTCTGGAGTACCTTAGATTGTAGCGCAATAGAGGAGAGACAGAGCAATTTGTTAGTCTGTAACCAGAGAAGGGCTGCTGGGAGACTGAGCTCAGGCGAGCTCTGAGACATGAGTTTTGTTAGCATGCAAGAAAAGATGACCAACCTACAGCTGACTTATAGATCATCCTTAAAGATAAAATCTAGGAAATTTGATCAAATTCCCTATGACTCATCTTCAAAACTTCAACAAAGGTAATTCACCTAAGCAGGCAAAATAACTCCAAAAGCCTGATAAAGCCAGTGCTCCCATTTGAAGAACCTGAATTATTCTGGTACTCCAGAAATACCACACACTCTAGAACAAGGAAGGCCTGACAGTCCTTCAAACCACAGTGCTCCACATTTCACAATGCTTCTCTCCTCTGATAATTGTAATCCCTTGGGTTCTTAAGCTGCCCAAATAGTATTGCTTTATGGAAAGGAACTTCCAGTACATTTGCTGGGACCAGGCTAGGTCACAAAAGGCATGCTCCAAATCATCAGTGACCCCAATACACTGTACTATGGTACAGTCTGAGGCAGTGAGCTCCACAGCTGAAGGCCCTGGAAATGGATAGAAGCAAGAGGACTTAAAAAAGTAGAGCTGCAGCTCAAAGAGTGAGGGGCAGCCAGAGGCACTCCCAGTGAAGCTCCAGGACAAGTCTCCAGCCAGGTAAGGAGATCATTTGACAGTAAAACACATTGGCCATTGCCTTCTCCATAGTCCAATTCATTTCACTTCACACCAGTCTCTACTTTTTCACCTTTGTCAGCAGATTAACCTATTTCTGGGACCTCACAGTATCTGTGATAACATAAAATGCTGTAGAATCCCACAGAGAACAATTACAACAAATGCAAAGTTCTTTTGGCAGCCAAGAAAGGATGCACATCATTATCCCATTTTTTATGCTATGGGATTCACCTTCTTGAGGATGAATCAAGTCATAGGTGAAGCAGCTAGTCATACAAAGAGTTATCAGAGAACACTGAAACACCTGCAACATCTGCCTGCTAAAAGCTCCAGACAGCCACAGAAACTCAAGACTTCTGGTAACAGAACAAAGGCTTCCTTCCCTACCTAGAGATCTGCAACTACAGGGACAGGAATTAAGCCCTGGGAGTAAGCTAAGAGGAACAAGACCTGTTAGGGTAAAGAGATGGAGCTAGGGAAGCTGTACCCAGCTGGGCATACACCAGTCCCTAAAACACATCTGAGCATGTCAAAGAAACAGTTTACTGTCACTGCAATTCTTCTATCATGACTGACAGATTATGACAATTGGGTGATATTTCTAATGATAGAAACACAATTGTCACATCCATGTCAAAGAACGTTAACAAGAAAAAAATCAGGTTATTGTGGGCTAGTCAGCCTCACATCAGCCTCCAGGATTACCACTAAAATAATCTTGGAAGACATTACCACATTAAGCTGAACAAAACAATCAGGAAGAGCCATCACAGACCTGCCAAGGTGAATAGTGCCTTATTGATCTGAGTGCCTTTTACCATAAAATGACACTGTTTATAAAAAAAGAAGTAATGAATGCTGTGCATCTCAGCTTCAGCATAGCCCCTGCCATGATCTCCCAGAGTTTCCTTACAGCTTCATCTAGGGATATGGACTAAGTGAACAAAGAGGTGGGTAGAAAATGAACCTGATGGGCTTGGGGATGCTGATAACAGGTACAAAGTTCACTGGGCAGAATATTTCCAGTGGTGTACCTCTGGGACTGACAGGAGTCATCCAAACTATTCCCTGGATGATTACTCAGCATGCTCAGCAAGTGTGTGAACAATACCAAAGTGGGGGAGTGTCTGATACTGAGGAGGGCAGGGCTGCTAGACAGAGGAACAGACTGAAAAAAAAAGATCTGATAGAAAATCTCTGAAGTCTAACAAGGGCAGTAAATACCACATCTGGGCCAGGGTAACACCACTCAGCCCTACATGCTGAGATCAGATGTCAACAGGGAATCTTTGTAGGGAAAGACATGGGGGGCAACAAAGAGTTGAACAGGAGTCAGCCATAATGAATGGCCAACTGCATGTGGAAGGCTGCAGAAATGATTCTTCCCTTCCTTTTGTCACTTGTGAGGCAGCATCTGGAGCACCATGTCCACTTCTGGGCTCCTCAACATCTCAGCTGACACACTGGAGCGAGTGATATAAGGGGAGAACTTGAAGGGGGGAAGTTTATTCTGCCCCAAGAAGAGAAGGTCAGTGGCAGAGCTTTCTGTGCTCTACATCTATCCCCCTAGGGGGCAGGTATGGAGACACAGACAGACTGATCCCTGGTGATGGAACAAGATGTAAGAAAATACTTTGGCCACACCAAAGGTAGTCTAACACTCTTATGTAAGGGCAGAAGAAAGAGGTAAGAAATGAGCAGTGTACAAGAAATTGCATGATCTCCATTCTTGGGAGTTAAAATGATCCTTACAACTTCAGTTATTCTGTGATTCCATTTATCCATTTAAATTTCCATTTTTCAGCCTTCTTAATTTAGCTCTCTCTGTACTAAAACCAAAGCAAAAATAGCAGAGAGCTATTTATTACTTTTATTTTACTCCACGTCTTCCTTTAGGGCTAGAATACTGGCAGAGAATACTGGAAAAGCTATGACACTTATTCCTGACATGTGCTTTCTCTTTTAAATTAGCCAGTCTTTCCTAGTTTTTAGACAGAAAAAGAAGACAAAAAAAAAAAAAAAAATCACAGATGGGCATCTAAAATGTGCTTCTGTAAGTTAAATTCCACTACTATACTGTCACTGTAAACATTGACACAGTGTAAGAATAATGTTACCCAAAATCTGCTACATGACCCTCTGCAGTGTTTTAGGATTCTATTTTGAGTCAATCAAATTACAAGGTTTATTACAAGGAAATAGTCATAACAAGTCTGAAACATTTCAAATCACTGATTATACCCTTCTCAAGAAACAGATACAACATCTGTCATCCTTCAAAGTCTCTGCAGAATATGCAATTGATTTAAAGACTCCCTACTCTTCTCAGAAATTGAGATGCTTAATGTTCTAAATCGTTTTGTGTTGAAATCTTTTATGCCTTGTAAAATCTCCATTCCTAAGACACAATCTAATTTATTGGGTAAAAAGAAGTATGAACAGCTCTACCAGATTCCCTGCCCTAAAGAGAAAAGGCTTTCTGCTGCCTATGCCCTCAGAACATAGGGTTTCATTAATACAGAACATATTCTTGGCTATAATTGTCCAGGAAATTTTTTGGCATGCTTGGGAACACCAAAGTTATTAAAAATGGCACTTGAGTAATCATGATCAGAAATGGAGTTCAGAGGACGTTTACCCACTCAAAGGACTTTGTTACTGTGTCCAACACTGAACAGTCCACAGAGACACTACTGGCACAAAAAATCCTCCATCAAACAAATAACCAGGAGCAAACATGTTTGCTATACTGAATTTTCCATGTAAGCTGTAAGTTAGATCTCAAATGCAAGGAACAAGTGAGCCATGCCAAAGTAAACGTGAGGCTGACAGAAATGTAAACAGGCCATATCTTCACTCGTCTAGACTGAGGCTATTACTGCATAACAGGAAATAAAACTTTCAATACAAAAGAACTATAGTCTTTTGCTGGAATAAAGTATTGCAGGCTAATTTTAGATTCTGAGCTCCTCCTGCATACAGTGATAGGGAGAAAAAAGTACTTAACCACAGCATAACTGGCAAGTCAAAAAATAGAGATTCAGACTGCACTGCTCTCCCAGCAGCTGAGATTATCGATGTGAACTTTGGCAATTTTGTCTTGTCAGCATTTTACTTGGATCTCTGAAGAGAAAACACATGCTTCACATAATGAATGGAATGTTTTAAAATTAGGACACTTCTGTTTGCAGCCAAGTTTACTGGAGCAACTAGAATTTTCAGTCTAAAGTTTATCCAGAATAGTCCTTCAAATCACAAGAACAATCATTCGTCAGCAGCATGTTTCTAGACATGGCAACTCATTGTTAAGAGATTTTCAGAAGATTTCCTACAGCACCATGCCCAATTTCTAAGCTTCTTTTTTCATTTAATCACAAATAATAGTATGAACTGCATCCCCAAAGTTTGAGGTCAGAACAGTGATCCAACAAGACGTACACCAGTTAGGTCAGCAAAGACAAGTTTTTCAGAACTCTGAGGTAATTTCAAAGATAAAAACCAAACAGCCACCCAAGCCTCCTTTTTAACTTAACAGATCAGTTTCAAGTACAGTAATCCACATCTTGGAGCAGAATATTGCTCCATAATGCAGTAAATCAAGACATGATAAAGGGTTGTTGAAGGGTCATTTATTTGTCCCCACAACAGAAAGTCAAGATTGTCTCCCTGAAGCCACAGCAAGCAGAATGTGTATCACACTTGCAGGCTCATCCACCTGCTCAAACTGGGAAAGCTTCAAGTAGAATTTCCCATAATCCAAAGGTATTTGAAAGCAAAAACAAAACCTTACCCCACTAACAACAAAAGGAACACACTGCTAGATGTCATATTGAAGCCTTCACTGCAGATCTAAGAATATGCATTTACTGATGGCCACTGAAATATTAGGCAAGGAATAGTATTTAGTATCTAGGAAAGCAGTTTTTAGCATGACACTGGCATTGTCCTACAGCATCACAGAATGCAATTCCCTATCGGCCTAAACAGAGTCTTCTGGGGGAAGGAGAGTGACAGCAGGCAACTCAATTATCCACACTTCACATTCAATTCATACACACAGCAAGTTTGCAACAAAACTTGAATCCAGCAAAAAGGCAAGCACAATATGATTTTCAGTCTAGTGAGGGGAGTCATCAGATGACTGATGTGAGTCATCTTACTGAGTCCTGATGAAATATGGGTTGACGCTGACCTTCATTCAGACACTGAGATTTGGAATGCAGTGACCTCAATAGCTTAACACTCAAATAACTTAAAATACTCCACTGTTTTAACTTGGCAGCAATAAACTCTAAAGTTGTACTCCCAACACTCTGCTCTTTGTCTGTCGTAACATCATAAAAAAAGAGCAGTCAGGTAATTCCTTGAGGCAAATGATCCCATAAAAATCAAAGCCAACACACAATTCCATTCCCTATTCGTAAGATGACAGCAATTTAAGTAAGTGACAAAATCAGGGAACAGATTAGGCCTTGAATGAACCAGCAGAGGAAAGTTAAGCAATTAAATAATGAAGTTCTTACATTATGCCTGACACTAAAAATAGCATGCCAAAAATGGTACCAGTACAATTTCATGAGTAACTCCATACCTGCTCTCCTTGCCTCGATGCAAGCAACACTCATTTCCTCCTTCAGCTCATGGTTTTCGTTGGCGATGGCCTCACCCACAGTAACAAATCTCCCAACTGCCAGGTTAACGGCCTGGCCCACTCGCTGGATTGCCTGCAGAGTCTTGTCGGAGCGCTTTGGTTTATCCTTATGATTAATAAGAGTGGTTATCTGCAAGCAAGAATAGTGATTTATTAGAACATTTTAACTTTAGTACTGAGGGAAAGTTTTGAATTGTTGAATTGAACTCAATAGTAGACTTCCACAGTACTTCACTAATAAAATTCAGTTTTGTGTTGTGTCATGAAGCATCATTTAACTTCTCAGAGAATGAAAACAACATTGAAGTGCAATTAAGGTTGCTCATCTGCTCAGTTTATCTCACATGAAAAGAAGGATTTTTTTTTTATTCCACTCCCCATTTGCAGTATTAAAATAAACTGTCCTGGGTCTCAACAGCCTTTCAAACTACACACATAGCCCTCTCCTCATTAAAATATCCACCATACTCACAACTTAAACATCCTCAATTACACATGTTTCCTAGAATTTAGAAAAAGGTTGCTACTTTGATACAAGTTATCAGTGAAACAATTTGAGGACATTCCTATTTTGCACTCCTGACTTGGCTCTTCTGCCCACTGCAAAGTGCTACACATTCCCTCCTGGATCACATGGACTAGAGATCAGCTGCATGCTGGCTGTAGTAGACTGAAGATTTGTCCAAAACAACAAACATGAGGAAACAAAGACATCCTATCCCCTCACAGAGAAGAAAGGCAGGATTGCAGAAGCACCTTCTGAACCAAGGCATCAGAGAACAGTGAGCAATCCTGCAACTCACAATTAAGTGACTATAAACTGCATTACAAACATGGGCTTTACATTTTTTCTACAATTATTTTCCAGTGAGAAGCAGGAGAGAAATTAAACTCTATAGTTTCTAACATCCTAAACTAGCATAAAAACCCAACAAAAATAGTCCTGCCTGTCCTTGGCTCCCACTCTCATGTTTGCAAAGCATTTATCTGATATGGGTTAAACCTCAGCTGTGGAGATGATGCTTGTTGTTTTAGTTTTTCCCATTATCAGGTCCCCAGTCTGGTTCACTGCACAGCTTCATGAATATTCTTGGTGACAAAAGGGAAACAGTCCAGCCTGAGGGAAGATGGGCAGGAGCACTCCTTTCAGAGGGAATATAGTTTAAAATGGCCACAGAACTCCACTGTAAGCCACATCCCCAGGAGCTCAAAGATGTCTCTTTAAAGAATCCCAAAATTACCTCAATTACCTAAATGTCTGAACATCTCAGCTCTATCAGCTTGATCACAGATGTCTTTGCTGCTCCTCAAGAAGACATAAATCATCATTCACTCATTCTCCCACCAGGCAAGCCTGTGGTGGGACAGGAGCATACAAGCTGTATCTGTAATGCTCACTACATATTCAAGGGCATAGCAGAAACTGTTCTGCTTCATGATTTGATCAATGATTTGGAAAAAAAGAGTGGTGGTGTTTAACACCTTGCTGAGGCTTGTTTGGAATGCCAAGAGCTGGCTTAGCCAAGTTTCCAGTAATAAACTCTTTGCAATAGGAGATATCAACATACATAGAGCGCTTTGCACACACAAGAAAAATAAAAAACCCAAAAAACCTGAGAACAGTGCTTCCCTATGGAAGAACTGCTATGAGATGTAAGAATATTTTATTCTGGTACAAAACATCAGTACAGAAATGCATTGTCTGCCCACTGCCTTCTTATATATGCCCTACTTAAGCCAAAAGGTCTAAAGGAAAGCCATACAGTTCATTCAACAGATCTGTCCCTGTAAGAGACCCCTGGATGACCAAACTTCAACTCCGAAGCCTATGAACCTTGGATACCTTTCCAGTGAAAAGATCTTCCTACAATGAAAACATTCTTAATAGAGAGTAAACTGAGGAAACATCTGAACATCTTCAAATTAATTTTAAATGAGGAATGACATTCCTCAAAGCAAACAATTACCATCACTTTAGTGGAAATTCAGACCTACGTGAAATTCATGGTATAAACAACTGCACTACACAGCTCTCCTGAATTCCTGCGTTGTAGGTACTTCAGGTATACAGAATTTTAAAAATACCTGTCAGCAGCTAATCTAACAGTGCCAGCTGGTGAATTCTTGAATAGGCACTGCTAGCAAGCCAACTGAGAGGATTAGTCCAAACACTGAAGAAAACCAAACTGAACAGAGGGTCACAACTTTGTTTCTTCAACTTGTTTTTAAGTAAACAGCAACCCATAGTGGATTAGTATTACATTCGTACAGTTACTGACTTCTCAGAAGTACATGTAAAATAACACTGGCCTAAAACAAACTGCAAGTTTACATGCTGGCTGCAAGTTTACCTCCCACAACATTTTACACCAGTAGAAGTTTAAACATGTTCTGCATAACCCTGAAAAAAAATACATATGCAAATAACACTGCAGAGTGAAAGGAATCCCACTGTCTCTTACAAATCATCAAGGGCATTTATTTTAATTCCCATGTTACTGCAGAGGTATGCAAATAATAAAAACCATAAAGATATCACAGCTTAAATTCCTTTATTAAAGTCTTACAAAACACTCTCAGGAACATGAGTGCCTTTTACAATTCTATCATTTCTTTTGCACTCTTTTCAGAGGGCATCATAGTTTTTGCAGCAAAAAAACACAACCCCTCTAGTCCCCCTGCCAAGGTTAAACAAGAATAAGCAGCTGTTTTGACAGGTCTTATCACCAGTGTCATCTTAACCTCATGAAGTTCAACAAGGCTAAACACAAGGTCTTGCACTGGGGCTGGGACAATGCACAGTACCAATGCAGGCTGGGGGATGAATGGATTTGGAACAGCCCAGCAGAAAATGACTTGGGGGTATTGGTGCAAGAAAAACTGGATGGGAGCAAACAATGTGCTTGTATCCTGGGCTGCCTCAAAAGCAGCGTGGCCAGCAGGCTGAAGGAGGGGATTCTGCCCCTCTACTCTGGTGAGACCCACCTCGAGAGGGGTGTACAGCTCTGGGATCCCCAACAGAAGGAGGACATGGACCTATTGAAGACAGCTCAGAGGAGGGCCATGAAGATGGCCAGAGGGATGGAGCACCCTCTGACCATGACAGGCAGAGAGGGCTGGGGTGGTTCAGCCTGCAGAAGGCTCCAGGGAGACCTCACAGCAGCCTGTTAACATTTAAAGGTGGCTTAGAAGAAGATTAGGAAAGACTTTTTACCAAGGCCTGTAGTGAAGTAGAGAGGTTGACATTTTAAACTAAAAGAGGGTAGATTCTGACTGGACTTAAGGAGGGAATTTTTTTACCATGAAGCCGATGAGGCATTGGAACAATTTCCCTGAGCCGTGGAAGCCCCATCATTTTAAGAGTTCAAGGCCAGGTAGTCTGAACAACCTGGGGCTTTGAGCAACCTGGTCTAGTGGAAAGTATCCCTACCCACAGCAGGAGGGTGGAACTAAATGGTCTTGAAAGGTCCCTTTTAACCCAAACCATTCTCTGATTCTATGGCCTACTCTAGACACCCACTTGAGTAGCTTGTATATGAAGATTAAACTCAATCTACAGTTATACACAGCAACAGAGGCTTTGAAAATACCTCCTGGAATAATGAATTTTTAGCTGGGCAATATAATTTCTTCTCAGACTGGCTAACTTAGGGCCAGTGTAGTAACTATACATTGGAATGGAGGAAAGTGGTTGAGCTCCAAACTTTTTTCAGGTAAGTCCAAAAACTGTATGGATTGACAGCTAAAAACCACCATTGTGAGCTAAAACAACCAAATCAGAAGTTGGTCAAGAAGTTTAAAACATCACAGCAAACAGCTTCGTGTAACACCTCTTTCCAGAAGGATCAAATTATGTAGCAAATGTAGCCTATACTGATATAGATTTGCATAAGATGTTTCCAATAAAAACAACTAAACCAAACCCAGCCCTGAAATAGAAGTAGGTAGGCCATGATAAAAGAAAGGGAAAGATATGAAATATTGATCAGTTAAAGAAAAAAGGGCTGGGTTTGGTTCTAGAAACTTGAGTTACACATAAACCAAATGTAATAATGTCAAAGGCATGAAGAAGGCTGTTCAGATACAAGATGGGCTCCTCATAGCCTGCCACCTGCAGAAAACACTGCTCTACAAACAATGAAAAAGATTTTTCAGAATTATGCATTCTCATTCCCTCACAGAGTGCTAAGAGTGACAAGTACATCCTCCATGTCAAGTGAAGTTTTGAAAAAGCAAAGGTAATGGCAACTGCAGTTTAGGATTCTTTTTCAAGACTTAATTGAGCTTGTAATTAACAGTCAGGGTTAAAAAAAGAACAAGATCTTAACTTAGCAAGGAGAGGAATTTTACTAGTACATTAAGTGACAAACTGAACGAAACTGTGATGCTAATAAGCAGGGCAAAGATTATTTAACCATTCCAGCACTCAATAATAATTGCCTCAGAACACAAATACAACAGGGAGCATTCATGGGCCAATAAGAAAGACTTCTAAAATAAAGAATAAGCAAAGGCTTTGCTCCTTAATTTTAAGCAATGCTTAAAACAAAGATAAAAAAATAGACAAGTTAAAGGGAGAAAAGGAAAGACCAGAAGAAACTTAACAAGGAATTTTCTCTGCAACAACCAACCAAAGAAAACCCTAAGAGCCTATAAAAACCGAACTAATAAAACTTGCAACATTTCAGATGTTTCAGATTACAAGAAATTGCTTTTCCCCCTGCAGTCCATCCAGCTGGAACCAGACTACAACTATTATTGTGTTTTAGGGTTTTTTTTAATGAAGGAAACACCTGCCAAGTCCAAGAACATCATCTAAGGCCTCCCTCAAGCTTAACACCTCCCAAATATTTAATCTGTTATATTTTGATCATGTATTTCCTAGTCACCAACATCTGTGATGTTTGGACAGGAGGTAGCAGCTGAAAAGATTACCTGCAAGTCTCTTTGAACAAGAGCAATACGTTACATGCTGTTTACTTAAGGATTTACTGATCAGGTCCTAGAAAGGAAACAGTCCTTTTGATGGTACTCACCTTCTGTTTAATGAGAGCTCTCACAATATTTCCATGGAATGTTTATCTGAGATTTGAGACAATCAGTTTAAGGAGTGCCTCAAGAATCTGTCAGCTACATTCTTTTTTCACTTGTTATGAGAAGCCACAGAAAAATAATGGCCTTTTCTCAAAAACTTTACCAAAACTAACAGATATAGCCATAATGTATCAAGATGTACTTCGTATTTAAGGAAACAAGCTCAGTTGTGGCAATTTTTGAGCAGCTGTTTTCAGATCTTTTTGAGGGCCTTCAGATACTGACATTTAAGTCATTATATGCTTCATGCTCAGGAAGCATCATGACAGCATGCTTAGCTAAAAATATTCTAATGTCTATTTATTGTCAGTGTAATTAAGTCTTGCATGACAGAATTAAGTGATACTTAAAGAGACCGGGTTTCAGGAAGTATTTATAGACATCTATAAATAAAACCAGAGGAAACATAGCTATTTCACAGCCCCTGCTACAAACACAAGAGTTAAACTGGCAAATCATGTTTGGAAGACATCCTGCCTACCTCTCTCCCTAGGAAAGTACCCACACTGTATGCAGGATGATTTAGAATCTCAAGAGTAATATTTTTTACTGCCTCTTGTGTGGTGGGTTGACCCTGTCTGGATGCCAGGTGCTCACCAAAGCCATTCCATCATTCCCCTCCTGCAGGAAAAGGGAGAGAAAATATAATAAAAGGCTTGTGGGCTGAGATAAGGAAGGGAGAGCTCACTCACCAGTTACCATCACAGCATAAATAGCCTCTGCCTGGGGAAATGAAATGAATTTATGACCAATCAAATCAGAGTAGGATTGAGAGAACTAAAACACATCTTAAAAATACCTTCCCTCTACCCCTCCCTCCTGGCCTTTATTCCTGATTCTCTACCTCCTTTCCCCCAGCAGCACAAGGAGACAGGGAATGGGGGCTGTGATCAGTTCCTCACATGCTGTTTCTTCTGCTGCTTCCTCTTCAGCAAGAGGTTTCCTTCCCCTGCTCCAGCATTCTGTCCCAGGGAAGACAGTCCTCTATGAACTTCTCACGCACATTCCTTCCCATGGGCTGCAGTTCTTCACTAACTGCTCCAGCATGGGTCCCTCCCACAGGCTGCTCCAGCAAAGGTGCTCCTTGGGATCACAAGTCCTGTCAGGAAACCTGCTCCAACATCAGCTCATCTCCACAAGGCCACAGCCTGCAAGGGAATCTCTAGTCCTGCAACTGGAGCACTACAGCACACTTTGGTGTCTGTAGAATTGTCTCATATTATCACTCCTCTCTTCTCTGGCTGCAATTACTTCTGCACAATACCTTTTCCCTACCCTTAAACACATTATCCCAGAGATGTTACCACCATCCCTGACTCCAAGATGGACCCACCATTGGCCTGGGCCAGTGGGTCCATTTTGGAGCCATCTAACATTGGTCCTGTCAGACATGGGGGAAGTTTCTGGCAGCTTCTCACAAAAGCCACCCCTGTAGTCTCCCCAGTACTAAAACCTTGCCACACAAACCCAACACACTCCTACTCACCCTGGAAAAGTGAAGGCTTTGAGTGACTTCACTCAAAGTGAGTGACAAGAGCCTATAGGAAAAATGGAGAGGGGCTACTACAAGGGCATGTAGTGACAGCACAAGGGGGAATGGCTTCAAACTGAAAAGGAATATGTTTAGATTAGGTATTAGGAAAAAAAATCTTTACTCTCAGCATGGTGAGGCACTGGAACACATTGCCCAGAGAAGTGGATGCCCTATCCCTGGAAGTGTTCAAGGCCAGGCTGGATGGGGCCCTGAGCAACCTGATCTACTGGAAGATGTACAGGGAGATTGGAACTAGATGACATTTAAGGTCTCTTCTAACCCAGGCCATCAATTCTTTAATTCTATATTGATCAGCATTCCTGCTAGAAAAAATTCAAGACCTTATCTCTATACAATGAGGATTAGCTGCCTTACAGTAAAAGCTCCTCTTCCGTTTTGTGTATTTTCTGCTTCCTACCTTCCATTAACTTTATAATGGTAGAAAATTTGGTTCTTAAAAAAAAAAGTAATTCCAGGAATGAACAGTCTTTGCTAAGAAAATGTAATAGCACTACATACTGGGAAAGAAGCTACAAAGCCCTAAAAGAAGAGTGCTGTAAGGTAAATTTAGTTGCATTTAATACAACACATAGAAATCTTGGTCAGAAAGGCCTTTCCCACGCTGCTTGTACTTTCACTTTGTACTTTCATTAGCTCATCTTGAGTTTGGGGGTAGAGAGGATCTTCTAATATTACATTTTAGGTACTGTCTCTCATTAGGTCTTGCACAGTCCTTGAGGAGGATCAGGTCTTCAGACTCAGCCAGCCAGAGAGCAGCACACGTTGTTCCAACACCCACACCTGCTATGGAATACAACCATGCGTCAGAGAGAGAGAAGCAGCAGCTGCCATCTGACATCCTGTCCATAAGGGCTACAAGCAGAACTGCCACACAGATGCCTCATCGCAACATGAGCCTCAGGGATCTTAGGAAGTGAACAAGGACTACCTGCTTACCTGCCCTAGAAGACAAAAGTCTGTTAAGATAAGGGGCCTGTCCAGGCACTAACAGAAATCTTAAACAGTTTGTACAATTTCAAGCACTAACTTTTTTTTTTTAGTTCACCTAGTGTGTGGATTTTTGGAATCAGAAAATTCGTATCCTTCTATTCATATTTAATTTTGTAGAAAAATTCAGCAAATAAACTTTGCAGAAACTCAATTTCAAAAGTTTTCAAAGGTTGCTAATTACTAATGCACTAGTTAACTGTAAGAACCCATTTTTTTTTTTTATGATGAAAACATTATTTCTGACATTTGTCCCTGCTTTATGGACTATCAAACCAGAACAGTTTCTTCTACGTGTTATTTTGCAAATGGACAATCAACTCTTTTGTAGAAGTCACACAGACATTCAGGATGCTGAGTCAACACTTTGGAGACAGCTTCCATGAAGTGATGAAATCCAGTTACCCCCATTTATGAATTTTCCTCATAGTCCCTCTGGACTGATGTTTAGAATAGCAGCACAAATGCACTGCATATCCAAGACTGCTGAGTACTTAGACTTGTGGCATTGAGACTTGTGGCACTGTAACTTAACCTGGAGACTTTTTGAAAGTATCTTCTCATTAGTTTTACACACATCTTTTATAAAAACCTTCAGGGAAGCAAATTAAATAAACAACTTTAACAACCTGTAGGCTGGTTCACTTATCTGTGGGCAAATGCTAACATGCTTAGCAGAGCCTCAGGCAATCTTGCACATGCAGTGTCTAAGAAGCTGGTAAGCCACCTCTGAAAAGGAAGAAGGAACAATCCATGACCTGCAGCGACAAGCAGGAGCTGCCAAGCACAACAGGAACAGCCTTACCAGCTCACATCACTGGGGTACCTCACCTAATATCTTATATCCCAGTCCTCCACATGCTTGCCTACAAAAGATCATGAGAGTTAAACAAGCAAATGCAACACGAGCTATAATGCACTTGTAGCCAGATTTCCAGCTAGCAAACTACTACAAACTGTACATTAAATTTTAAAACACCACAATACCTAATTGTATGCTTCTCACAAGCACAATACCTTCACCAGATAGAAATACTATCTGCAAGAGGTGAAAACAGTCCTCTTCACCTCCTTCAAATCCACACTTAAAATCTACTCTTTGTAAAGTTCACCAGGAAAGAGTACAACTTCAAATTCAAATAGGCACCTCAGATTATTAGTACCACTGCTACGTACTTGTTAGACATTCTTGAAATTCTTAAGAGATCAAAAGAAAGAATTCAACTCAGAACAAGAGTGTACTATAGCAGTGAATAACCTTTCTTTGTGCTGAATGCATTCCTAGAAAACCGAGGAACTTTTAAACTTCAAGTTCCAAACCAAACAGCATTGAGAAAATTATTAGCTAAAATGTGATATAGATGAACTTGTTCCAATGCAGTGCAGCAATTTGATGACACCAATTTATTTCCTCCAGGGTTATTTTGGGTTTAGAGATTGCGTAGTAGATTTTTTCTTTGTTTGGTTTTTTGTGTTTTTATTTTTTTTCAAAGCAACAAGAACCTGAAAATTTCAGGACTTTTTTCCCCCCCACAGGATTAAATTATTTCCAATTTTTATTTTGTAATTGTGAAAAGTAGGATCAGAGGGGAAAAAAAGGAATGAACACGGCTCACTATTTTTGTAGCCTGTGGATTCTTGATATAGAAGATTAAATTAATGATGTTATTAAAGTACCCTACTTTTAGAGGAGAAATTTGCTTTCTTTTTAATACTCTCTTTTCACAGACTCCTTAAAACCAGGGATCCCCACTGATCTGCAGAGGTGAAGCAGAAAAGTACACAACAACCAACATCCATTGCTGCTATCCTCTTTTTTCCACACATGGAAGAGGAGACCAATCACTGGAAAATCCTTAGTGAGGCTTAACCAATGATCAAAGGTACCTTGTTTACTCTTATTCCCACATAGTACACAAGTCAGAGGACTGCCCCACCATTCACCTAAAAAAGGAGTCTTCAAAATTTCTGTAGCAATGAGTGACCATGAAAAAGCTCATCATTTTCAGACAATTCAAATTCAACATTTCTTCCCTTTTTTAAGAGATGCATGCATGTTCACAGACTGAGCTGGCACCAAAATTTGTACCTTTGAGCAACCTGACATGAGTTGGCAAAGATAGTTTTTCAAACAAGGTCCAACTTAACTTCTTCTGAAAACTGAGTATGTGCATCAAAAAGCACACTGGACATTATGAAATATGCATTCACGATTACAAAATGTGATCAGAAGTAAAACTGGCTTTCTAACTCAACTGCTGTCTTGAAGTTTGAAATGCACAACTACATCACTAGAAAAGGTGAGTACTGTCTAGTAGACCAAATAATTGGGTTTCAGGGCATACCAGGCAGTACATTTTCCTCCCCTCCTGTTGCCCTTCAGTATTTTCTTTCCCAAACAGCTAGATTTTATAAACAAAGCAATTTCTGCTCTTCATTCCACACCTAGAAAGCCTGGGCAAGGTTAAGCCCAAGAAAATCCAACTCAGAGGGAAGTTCATTGTTTAAAGTGTACTTTCAGATGTGGTTAAAACAGATGCAGACATGTTTTCAGCACCAGAGAGATGCAAGTATCAGAAATAACTCTATTTACTAACATAATCAGATAACCTCAAAACCAGAGACTGGCAAACAGTAATTCTGGCTTTTCCCTCTGACCTGCTATTGTTAATGTACCTAACCTTGTACTGCTTGTGCAAACAATGCCTGAGCCAGCTCTGAGCTGCTTATTCAAAAAATCACTACTGTTGTGGAACTAAAAACTCAGACATTGTAATAAAGGATGTAGCAGGGACAACACACTTATTTCACCTGCAATTGAGAATTCTTTTTATTTAAACCGGATTGGCTCCTGAAGATGTAGAAAATGTTCCTTGTTAGCTCATAAGCAGGTGGCTTCCCTGCCAGGAATACCTGCTATTGAATCCTCCTCACACTGCATCTTCCCAACAGAAGAGTTCCTGAAGCCTCTTTCACAGAAGGCTTCCTGAGCAGCATTTTGACATCCCACTTAGTTCAGAGCAATACCTGGTATTCCATTTTCAAAAGCGCAGACTTGCTCTAGGGATTAAATGAGAAGTACAGCATGCTGTGGAAAAGGCTATGCAAATCCAACTACTATCCACCTACAGGAGTGCAAAACAAAAACTTAATCCAGGAACTATTATCTTATTTATGCTAAAGTGCCTGTATGTTCTTTTGATTGCTTCATTGAAGAGCTTCAGGGCAATAAAAACTCATTCAGTTGGAAAATTTAAGAATATTTAAATGAAGCAGAGATACAATACAGAATCTTTGGTAATTAAAAGGGAATGCTCCATGCACTGGTCTAACTCCTACATGTTAAGTGCTTGCAACATTGTATTACCCTTCTGCTTGCAAACATTCTTCATGCCCATGAATAAACAAACTAACAAAAATACTATCATAACCCCCATGCTGAAAAGATTATGCTACTACAGAACAACTTTGCTTTTTTTATTTGAATAATAGGATTTGTGTGGTTCTAAATGGTTATATTCATTCTGTTTAATAAAAACTTATTTCTGTAAGACAAAAGAAACATTTTTTTAATTTTTCTATGCACATCAGAAAGGACTTTGGGATTTGCTCATAAAATACTTTTCTGATTTATGCTTAGGAGTTATCTTACTATTTTAGGCATATAACTAAGAAATAATCCAATTCAATATCTAAAGTAGACTAACAGTTATAAGTTGGCTCTAGAGTCCATATCACTTCTCATTTACCCCATTAGCTTTAAACAAGGCTGTTAATGAAATGCAGTATAGCTCAATAAGTGAAAAATAGACTTTAAGGTTCTATCTAGCAAGGGTTATACTCTTCTAATGAATAAAGAAACATAAAATAAATCCATGCAGAAAGCCACAGCTCATAGTACCACACAACAGTTTTACTAAACTATAATCAGAGTTGTTTGCAATCATTAATTCATAAATCATCCTTTGGGGATTTCCCCACCTAATCTGTCTAAAACCATCTGGTAACAATGCCGAATAGCAAGAAAGCTGCTCTAATTCTTCTTGTGCAGGATCATAGAGAGACAGTTTTGATTTAATGCTCATTCTACTGAAGAACTACAAAAATTTGTTTAATCTGCAGAAAAGTCATTAATCAGATCACAAAAATATGAAGGATATGATACCATTGAAAAAGAGCAATTGATTTTCAACTACATCAGTAAAAAGCATCTTCCTTCAGCCACTTGAAATGTTAGTCTGACTCATTTATCACATCAAGGACTAAGGTATTGAACATTATAAAGCAGTAGCCATGCTTAACTCAAAGCCAGTTTTACTATCCAAGGGTTCACAGAAAAAAAAGCCTGAAACCACAGCTGTTTCATCATAGTGTTGTTGCTCATGTGATAAAATGCTCAAGTGTAATTTTCCTTGTAAAGCAGAATATAATTAGTGATAGTAACATCATTATTTATTAATGCAACAAAATAATTTAATTTACCTCTAAGTTATTCTGAAGTATTCCTGGGCTCCCCAGCATACCTTATAAACCACAACTGTAAATGATTATCTATTTCTCTTTCAATGTTTCACAATGACCTAGCTTCAATGACTAAAAGATGTCAATCAAAAACTAGTCTCATTAAAAGGAAACCTGCAACCACATCAGCCAAGAAATACAATTGGCACCTTGAAATAATCACCTTTCCTACATCCAGATGACGATCTCCTAAGATTAACTCTTCTGCATAAATCAAAGTGAAACAATCAGGCTCCTTTAGGGGCACGGAGCACCAAGTGTAGGCTGGGTAACAGCTGAGCTTCTGCCAGAAAAAGAATTTGCATGGAGCACAAGATGCTTAACAGAAACTAGAAGCCCACAACTTAAATCAGAACACCTTTGGAACCGCAGGGAACAGAGTCTAAGAGTTAGTGACTGACTGGAACCACGGAGGTGCAACTCTGCACCCAGGCAGCCCCATGTGCTTCTGGGCCCACAGCAGTCACAGCGTGAGATCCAGGGCAGTTTCTCTGCTGTACAGGATGTAAGCTCTTCTGACTTCAGCAGGAGGTTTGCCTTCCTCTGCACAAGTTACAGCACAAGCTTTTATACCACAATTCGTAGTTTTATTACTCAACAGTAGTGCCAAGTTTCAAGCCTAAAGTGAGCACCAAATTAATTCATAAGACAGAAGATTCTGGAAAAGAGGCAAAACAGCTTCTTAAAGCTTTCAAGTTACCAAGATTTTTAATGTATGGAAAAACAAAGGCATGGCCCCAAGAAGCAGTTTAAAAGGAGAGTATGCAGATCTTTTTTATCCCTCAAATGCAATGAGCTAAAGACAAATATGGATCATCCTACTTTTTCCAAAAAAGAATTTTCTCATCCTCCAGAAAGAGCCATAAGGGGCAATGCACAAGCTCTGGCACCAGCCAACAATGTAAGAACCCTTCAGCACCTTAGACATACGAAAGAGAAAGACCTAGAGGTACCAAAAAAATGCCCAGTGAAACAAGGCAGCCAAGGGATTTGCTGGAACAAATCTGTCAGTGCATCTGCTGCATGGGAAATGCAAATGAGTCGAAGTGAATCTGAGTTTGGACTGAAGGCTGAAGTTCAGGAAGCAAATGAGACTACACATATTCCTTAAGATTATGAATATTGTCCAGAGAGTATATGAGACACTTCTACCTAGACTCTAATTGAGAAAGAGAATGCATTTGATTAACAAGTTCAAAAGCAGATATGTAATGAGTCTGTACAGCAATACAATACTATGGCTACAGACATTCAAACATTACCTTATATACAATACTGATGCATGATGCAGAGGAAAAAAAAACAGTACAATATGATAGGGTTTTCCCCCCCATTTTTGTAGAATTCCAAGAATAAAGAGCTAGGGATAAATAAATTAGAAGCCTAACAGTGCTTTTAATATAGGACTGTCTGCTTTAAAGCTGTTAGAAAAAAAATCTGAATTTCAAAAGACTGCTCTCTTCTAATCTCTCCAACCTGTCAAGGTCCCTGTGAAGGGCTGCACAGCCCTCTGGCGTATCAGCCACTCCTCCCAGCTTTGTCTCATCAGTGAACTTGCTAAGGAGACACCTGTCCCTTCAGCCAAGTCACTGATGAACTATTTAAACAATACAATATTGAACCTGGGGGACACCACTTGTGACAAGCCTCCCACTAGACCCTGTAACACTGATTACAGACCCTCTGGGATCTGCCATTCTGTCAGTTCTCAAACCACCTCACTGTCCACAATTCCTGAGTTGGCCTATGAGTATGTTGCAAGAAACAGTGTCCAAAGTCTTGCTGAAGCAGAGGTAGAAAAGATCTGCTGCTCTCCCCTCATCCATTCAGGAGCTTGTTCCATCATAGAAGTCATTAAGGTTGGTCAAGCATGATTTACTTTTAGTGAATCCATGCTGAATACCCCTGAATCCCTTTTTGTCATCCATGTGGATGGAGACTGCTTCCAGAATGAGGTGCTCCACCACCTTTTCAAGGACTAAGGTGAGGATGACTGGCCAGCTGTCCCCTGGCTCCCCTTTCTTACCTTTTTGTAGGCTGGGGTGACACTTGATTTCTTCAGTCCTCAGGCACCTCTCCTGATCACCCAGACCTTTCAAAGACACCTGTGAGCGCCCTTGCTGTGGTTTCTGCCAGCTCTCTCAGCACTCATGGATACATCCCCTCACAGCCCATTGACTTGTGGATGTCAAGCTTGCCTGTATGTTCTCTAACCCAATCTTCCTTGATGAGGCAGAAGTCTTAGATTCCTGTACTCTGGTCTCCTGAATTAGAGATTCCCGAGGGCTGGTGTTGCCAGAGAAGACTGATGCAAAGAAGGCATTCAGTAACTCCACCTTCTCTGCATCCTCCCTTACTAGGGGGCTGCCTCCATTTAACAACGGGTTCACATTCCCCTTAGTTCTTCTTTTGTTATTGATGTATTTAAAGCTGCCATTGGAGGACATCCAAGCCAGCAAATCCACAAAACAGCTTCCCCAAAACCACTGCTAGCCTACAGACAAATTCCAAAGGCAGTGCCAGTAGCACTGACTGTAGCACACTGAATTCCATGTCTGCAGTTTTACACTTCTCTTAAATCTCCCTCTTAGACAGTGGATGCTTTTTCAGTTCCATGGAGAATAACATCAGTTCCACTAAATACAGCAATGTACCTGCTATTTTAGTCCATTCCTTCAGGAGTTATAACCTCTGTTACTTCCTTACCACAGTTTTGCTGTATTCTTTTGACAGAAAATAAGAAGAGAGCAGCACAGCTACTCATAGTTGTGCTCAACTGCAAAAGCAAGTGAAGCAATCCCTATTCCAGAATGTACCTCTGTGAGGCACCCAGAGAATCTGTGTGGAATAAAAGTGATATGCAGAATATGATATGAAAATGTTAGATAAAATGAACTGGAACAACTTGCCAACATTAGATGTAATTCACTAAGATTGCAAGGGGCTTAAAGATACAATGGATTGCATCAACTTACTCATGCAATCTCCTGCTTAAATCCAGGTCAACAGTTGAGGTATGAATGTTGCCCTGACACTCGTATATGTCAAATCAATACAAAAAGTTAAAAAGAAGTAGTGGACACCTAAATAAATATGACATACTGGCAAAGATTTAACAAAGCTGTTTTTAAAGAAATTATTGCCTCACAAAACAACTAGATTTCTCTGTAGACATCACCAATTACATGGATAAGAAGGCACTCCACTGTAAAAAACCTAGGAAACAAAATTGACACCACAGTTTTCAAAAGATATCAGACAATCTCTGAGAGAAACAGAAGCAGATCTTTTGTATGAATATTGAACTCATCAAGAGAGAACGATGAGAAGGAAGATGAAGGATATCAGAAAGTGAATGATTACTTACTTTAATAGAGTAACTCAGAAACCTTTACTGCAACATGGATTATTATATATAATCATAAAGAGAGAGGTGAGATAAGCAAGTAAGAAAATGATTAAGATTTGTTGGTGATCCCAATTTATTTGGGACAGTAAAGATAAGATCTCACTACAGAATTGCAGAAACATCTGGCAACACTGACCAGGGAACAAAATGTCAGAACAAAAAAAATCACTGCAGATCAAAATGATACAGGAAAGTACATTCCTAGCTTTCCTTATGAAAGCTAGGTCTGAGCTGACCCTTACTCCTCAGAAGCATGATCTTTTGATTATGAAACAGACATCCATGAAGAATATCTGACTTGCTTATGATGAAAGCAGTTTCCAGGATCATCTACTCTAGTTCCTTGCTCAAACCATGTCCAGTTGGAGTGTGCTGTTTATAGCATTATAAACAGCACACTCCATTCTGAACATATCCAAAATTCAGACTCTGTAGGAGCTCTGCACACTCCATCCAGTGTTTGGCCTCCCTTACACTGATAAAAGCCTTCTCTTATATCTCATTAGTTTCCAATGTTCCAATTTCTGTTACCACACGTCTGGGATATGTCCGTCTCTGTCTTCTCCATACCTGCCATTAGGTGGATAGCTGTAGACTGCAGTAAACTCGGCCCTTGTCAAGACACAAAAAAATCCAAAAAAACCCACTGCAGATTCAAGTGATACAGAGAGGAAAGTACCATCTTAGCTTTCTATAAGAAATCTAACAGATCACTACACCTCTCTTCTTGAGGTGGAACAAGTCCACTTCCTTCAAGCACCCCGCCTATGTCACATACTTCACTATGTCAGTGTTTTCCCTGGAGCACAGAACTCAGCATGGTACTGTACCCCATGCTGCCTCACAAGTGCCAAACAAAAAAGAATCACTTCTGCAGTCTGCTTGTTATGTTCATGCCACCAAACCCAGGTGCAGCTGGCCATCACTGCTGACCCCCATTCAACTTGTCCTCCAGGATTCCCAAGCAAAGTTTTCCTGAAGACAGCTGATCCCAGCCTGTACGGCTGCATGGTGTTACCCTGACTCAGCTGTATGACTTGGACTTCACTAACTTCCTGTCATATCATTTTTCCAGCCTGTCCCTCTGTCAAGCAGCCCTGTCATCCACAGTGTCAGACACTCCCCAACTTGCTGTAGGGAAGGTGACGTGCCTGTTGAACATGCTGGTCTATGCTCACCCCAACATTCAGCATTCAGGTCATAATTAACAAAAAAAAAAAAAGCCAGAGAGAAGTTTACAGATTGTATACAGACCTCCAGCTTGATGCAAAATGACTATTCTAAAGTCATACCTTCAGTCTGAAAACTGCATCAGTGAGCTTCTCAGATTATTAGGAAAACTTCAGCTGTGGGTTCTTTGGGGTTTAATTTACAACTCCAGAAACTTCTGGAAAAACAGAACACTGGCAGAAAATTACATAACGTTATATAACATTTACTGAAAAGAGAATTATTTTAGCTAGCTTCAGAGAAAGCAAGGAAACAACAGGACAGTAAAGAACAGGTTTGTTTCATTCACCTCAAGGCACTGTTAACTCATGTAGAATCTAAGACTGACAACAACAGCATTCAGAAGCATTGGTATCATAGGCGTTTTGTAGCTAAAATAAAGAAAAACTTAAAAGCTTATATTTTTTACTATATAGGTCAAGTCAATTCCAAAACCTCTGGCAGGATCTCCTATACCAAGAAAATTGAAAAAGCATTGGAACCATGTTACATGTTCAGTAAAACATGTTACTGAACATGTAGCCATTGTTACATGTTCAGTAACATATGGGCACACAGTCATTCGCCAAAGTGCCCATGACAAAATGGGCTTTCTGGAAGTTGAGCAGCTGTAGTCACATTGGTCTGCGCTCCAGATGCAGGAGGATAGGTCACCTTCCACCGTGCAAAGTGACTTTGTTCTTTTGGAAATATAGAAGTACAGGATGAGTTGGGATGCAGGGGAAAGGTCATCTAGTCCCACTCCTGCTCTGCCAAGGGCTGGGACATCTTCCACTAGATCAGGTTGCCCAGAGGCCCATCCAACCTGGTCTTGAACACTTCCACGGATGAGGCACCCACAGCATCTCTGGACAACGCACTGCAGTGCCTCACAACCCTCACAGAGAAGAATTTCTTCCTAACATCTAATCCAAACACATTTACTTTCAGCTTAAAGCCATTTGCCCTTGCTCTATCACTACACACCTTGATAAGAAAGTCCCTCTCCAGCTGTCTTGCAGAGGTCCTCTTTAGATACAAGAAGGCTGCAATAAGTCTCTCCTGAGCCTTCTCTTCTCCAGGCAGATAGATCTCAAAGTTTCCCTCTCTTTCCCAAGTACCTGACTGTGAAATTTAACAAATACCTATTCTGCTGTTTTCTCAGAGTGTTTCCCTAGACAGACAAACTCCTACAGCTGTGAAGGTACCTGACTGCTCCTACACCAGCAAACAGGTACAGCATGGCAGCTGCGGAAGCCACTGGTGGAGCCACATCCTGAAAAGTGCTTTTTCCCTGTCTTTGCTTTTCCTCAACTGCTTAAACCACTTCTTATTAAATGAGTCAGCACTGACCACTTCAAACACCCTTCCTGACGTGTGTTGCCAAAAACTTCCCATTAAAAGAATGAACCCCAAAATAATTAGACTGGAAATGGGTAGCAGCAGTGAAGGAGGATGTCTAGACTTTTAAAGGATGCATAGTATTTATGCATGGAAAACTGAACTAAAGACACCTACCCCAGTGAAGAAAATATTGCTTATTTTAAAGAAAATTGTGGTGCTTCACCCTGGAAGCCATGTTTTCTGAACTGCATGCCACATGCTTTGCAAAATAATGTATAATGATTCTTTTACTGTTCAGCTATGTAGACAGTGAAAAAGAAGCGTTAGCAAAAACTCTTAATACTGTGGCTTAAATTTGTCGTCTTTGTCATCTGTGGCACTCTTAAAAATGGGCCATATCAAGGTCTGAACAGATCTAGTTTAATTCTGTAAATACTTTAAGTTTTTAAAGCATTTTTAATTGGTTTAATAAGTACATGCAGTAATAACTCTAAGGGTAACTTATAGGAATTTTATACCACTGCAGATAGCAAATGTACTCCGTTATAACATAGTCTATAAGGAAAAAACCCAAGCTGCAAAATGCAATTAAAAAAAAAAAATCAAACCCAACACTCACAATTGCTGAGGAAAAACAAGCAGGCAAACACATGTTTACAATATTACAACGATGTACAATACAGTACATGAATTTAAATAAGAATCAATGCAGCTTTTTTTTTTTTTGCTTAAAGAAAAGATTTAGCCCTTCATGAGAGATTGAAAGTGAGTTTGTCAGACAAGGCACCTTTTGTTTCCTCTTTGCTTAAAATAAGTAGTGAAAAGCAGCAGGAACATTCTGACTATTTTTTCAGTAGTATACAAGTATCACATAGCGCTTCTCAGATTTTCACAAAAGGGTAAACTGTGAAGTTAACTTCACAGTAGGAACAAAGCCCTCTGCAAGTGCATTCTGTACAAGCAGAAAAACAAAGTCCTGGGGGTTAGCTTATGCAGAAACTACAAGCAAATTCTGAGACTAAGAAGTACTCTATAAACACCATTTGCATAAATTTCTGAACAAAGCCAACCAGTGAGATCTCCGCTGAGCAATCCAGATGGAAAGGCACAGGCAGAACTGATAAAGCACTACAGTAAGTGGGGCATTTTACCAGGCAGGTGTAGGGAGCTACTGCTGACACCATCAGCAACTTCAGCCTGAATCTGAGCAGAGCTCCGCGCCCGTGCTTCAAGGAACACACTCGTCTCGAGTCCGGAGCGCCTCGGCAGGAAAACAGCGAGCTCTGAGTGTTCCCAAACGCTCAGACACCCGGCACACAGGGAAGTGAAAACCGCTTAGCCCTCCTGGAATAAGTTGTCACAGGCTTTGGGGACAATGAAAAATCATACATGACGCACTTCTCTTTCGTTGCAAAGGCAATAAGATCACTGTTGTTAAACAGTACTCCGGAGAAATAAGAACATCTTCGCATAAGTCTGTTAAAAGTACAAATTTAACATATGCAACTAAATTCAGCTTTTGCAACTGGATGTGTTTCTGACTGTTCTTAAGCTTCCTAAAAGAGGTCTCCCTATTTTATCTCAGTTCTTTGAGGACTAGAAAATGAATTTAACTTTACTTTGCCTTGGAAAAAGTGGTTCAATCCCTTTGAAAGGCTTTGCTGTACTGACTGTGACGTCTCCAAACAGAAACCCCCCCCCCACATTACCATGATGGGTGCAGAAACACGATTACCCATCAGAAACCCTCCCTGCAGCCCACAGAAATGCAAAACAAGGCTTACCACAGCTTGTTTCCAGATAGATTATGAGGATATAAACACAATTTGACCTCACCAGGACTAGTTATTTTTGTATAGCTGTTACATCTTGTTGAAGGATTTTGTACACATAGGTTTTGACTTGCTAACTTTATTGATCAGTGCTCAAAGCACGAAAATCCTACACAGCAAACACTGTGATGTTTTCAGACATTATTTTTCAAGAAAAAAAATTCTAATGAGTCTGTCAAGTGCCAATTTTGTAACTAGATGTCTGAAAAAAAACCCCAACAGCAACAATAAAAAACACACGCCAAAGTGACTGCCATGTAATTACTTAGCAGAGCAATGAAAAGCCCGATTTGGGTGGGTTTTAAGGTCATTTAGCACAGTGCGCGACGTGCTAAAAGGTCACCAAGACAGTTTGCCTATTATTGAGCCTCTTAGAAACCGGGCACTAACCCGGGGTGCAGCAGGAGCTCCAATCAATGCACCGCTCGGGCCAGACCGCGAAAACACAAAGCTCCGCCAAAGCCCCTGGAAGAGGAGCGCTCTCCGGCGCCGAGCCGGGAGGGACGGAGCGCGCTCCCACGCGGGCGGCCGGGAGGCTCGGGCGGCGGGACGTCCGGGGCTCGGACCGCCGGCGGCACCGCAGCGCCCGGCGTTACGCAACGCTTCCCCGCGACCTTGCGGGGAACTTCGGAGTCTTCCTCGGGGACGGACGCGCGAGCAGCATCACCCACACGGCTCCGGCTCCGGCAGCCGCCGGCGGGACCGCGGCACGGGCGGGAGGGGGCGCGGCTCAGAGCACCGGCGCGGCCGGACAGAGGGGGCTACGGAGCGCCGCGACCCGGGCGCGCAAACTTCGGCGGCGGCCGAGCAGAGCCTGCCGGAGCTTGCGGAGGGAAGCGGGTGGGAAATCGTTCTCCCGCGGCGGTTTTCCTACCTGCGACACCAGCGGCACCAGCGTCTGCTCCACGGAGCGCGTGCGGATCTCCAGCCCCGCGTCCGCGCCCAGCCCGGACGAGGACGACGAGGAGACGCCGCTGCTGCTGCACGGGGACGTGGCCATAGCGGGGGAGCCGGGCCGGGACCCCCTCCAGCCGCGCCGCCGCCGCCGCGCTCCCGCACGGGCAGCCCGTGCCCGCCGCTCCCCTCACGCCGCCCCGCCCCGCCCCCGGGCCGCCGCCCCCGCCCCGCGCCCGCCGGGGCTCCGCTGCCGCGCCGGGCGATGCCGCGCGCGCGCGCCGAGTCCCCCTCTCCCTCAGCGGCCCCTTCCCCGCCCCTCGGGACGGGACGGATTTAAAGCGGCAGCTCCCGCCCGCTCGCCTTCCGCCCCGCCGCGCTGCCAGCGCCGGGGATTGCCGCCTACCCTTCCCCGCCACTCCTTTCCCGCCGTCCCCCGCCCCACTTCGCAGCCGGCGGGGGAAGGGAACTGGGAATGGTCCCGCCACTACCGCTCCCACCTGGAGTTTCCCCTCCGGTCTCACTTGGGGCGGGGGAAGGCGGAGGGTCCCTGCCCGAAGGGGGAAGCTGGAGCGGGCGGTGGCTGAGGGGCTCGGGTGGCCCCCGGGAGCGGCAGTCCGGGCCGTGGCCGGCGTTGGGCTGCAGCGGCACCGGTCGGCCCGGGGAGGCTTAGGGGCTCGGTCGGGAGGTGCGAGGCGCCGGTGTGGGGGCCAGGGAGCCGCTCTCTTCAGGGGAAGGGCTGCAGTCACGATTCGCCTACTTTTAGCATCCAGGGGGCTGATGAGGTGTCTCAAACTAAACGCCATCAGCTTCTCTCTTAGAAGCCTCTCGGCGAAGGGGAAAAAAGGCTTTTTTTTCTGGCTTTGGGTGATTCGTATTCCATACCTGGCCGCTCTTAGAGAACAGCTATCGTGCTTATCCGGGTTTGCCCAGCCCTGGTGCTAAAGCAAGAACATCTGTGATTGATCTAGCAAAAAGAAGGCAAAAGTAATTCAAAGAAATAAAAGTGGTTTAGTTTGTGCTGTGGGGTTTGTTACGGGCTAAATTCACTTCTCCACTTTATTTAGTAACCTGTATTGAAAAGTATCTGTACATGGATGCTTACAGGTCCCATTTGACTTGTGTTTGGTACGGCTGATTCTTCTACAGGTTTGTCTGGCCAAGACTGGGCAGGGAGCGGAGCTCTTGTGGCTGCGATCCAAACCACCGAGGTGCGAAGCAGCTCCAGCCCTGGCTCAGCGCGGTGCTGTGCGGGAGCCAGCGAGCCCTGTGGAGGGTCCGACCGTAAATCACTTCCACGCAACTACTTCGTTTCCTAGTCAGAACTGGTGATTTGTGTTTGACTGCTCAGCTCTCGCACAACACAACTCTGTGATCGTGTCTTTGACTCTTTTTATGTTTTAGATCAGGGACTTGGTATCATTTTATGTCTTCGAAAAGATTTCTGACCCTTTTTGTATATAGCATCTTTACCACAATTTTGAAATACAGACACAAGATAAAGGACAATATTTGTTGTCCTTTAGAGTCCTACGGACTTATCCATATTTATTAAAAAAGAAAATTGCCAGAGCTGCAAGCATAACACTAGATAACGATATGACCCTGTTCCTAGCTCTTCAGGAAATTGGTTTCCAACACGGTCTCATATTTTCTAAAATGACATCTTATATAACATCAAGTGTTTCAGGAGAGAACTGAAGGCTTAAACCTGCCATGGTACAAAAACATCTGAATGATGGTGTGGACTTGAAATAAATGCTAGTCATGCTTGATCAAAGTAGTGTAGGGCACACTTGAAATTTCTTGTTTTGTTTTTCTCCCAAACTTTTAATTTTCTTACAACACCTTTTGTTCTTTTTCAGATAATATGTTTTTATTTTTACTTCTCAATAGCCATATTCTAAGCTCTGGCAACAACTGCTTTCTTTTACATTTTGATAGAGTACTGAGGGCAGATATGGTTGCAGCCTCCCCAAGATTCTACACTGCTACAAGAGAGTTCTGGATCATGAGCAGAAACATCCACCAAAGTTCAGTAATAACTCGACAGGAGTGCATTCCTTTTCCCTCTTCCCCCTTATTGACAATTTTATGAATATTGCCGTAATGCAAATTAACTGTCATCAGCATATACAGATACAAGTCTATGATTCACGTCAGAAATGCACAGGAAGGACATGAACACTTGGATGCACACGCAGTTTATAATCTGACTATTTGTGTCCCTTAATTTCAAAGACAGCTGCCTGTTGTCTTCAACACAATAACAGATCAGACATTCCAGGAATGACATTTTCTCATTCGAAGCAGTGTTAGTAACAGAGGTTAATAATTAACTTTGAAGATTGTAGCCGATTTTTTTTAAAAAAAAGAAACATTGAGTTTAAAAGTGGCAAAAATAGTTTAAAGATAATTTCTTACACTTACTGGACAATTTGTGTGAACTTTGCAATGCCTTTCTGCAGACAGAAGTCCTGTTCCAAATCTACCACTTTGTTTCACTGCTTGCATTTTTTTTTCACTTGAGAAGCAGTGTTAGTGGGTGGTGCTAGTGACAACACTGTCTAGCTCTCCCAATTATCCTCCTCAGGTGCTTCCAGTTTTAAGCATGGAAACTACTGCTCTGCTTCTGGAATCCTGTGCTAGGCAAACAGACAGCATGTTGTAATGTTTTTAATATAACACCACACTAGCATGCTGCAGACTAATATCTTTAAAGGCACCTTGAGGAGTTCGTCAAACATCATAGCCTAGAGCTTAATTGTGCTTTTTAATTATGTTAAGACAATTTGAATGAGCCAGTATGATAGATTGCAACCACACCTTTGGCATGCCAACACATACCTCTGAGGGAGAACACTGTGCAATGCTCAGCAGTAGAACATTTAGCACACGATCCTCATCAGCCCACAAAAGCAGAAGCCCATCACCCCACAAAGAACATCCCTGGTGTTCTGCAGGCTGTGAGGACCACCCACTGGCCATGACAGTCTCGTGTTTCCACTTGAGTTATCACTTGAGTTACCACTGTTCAACTCTGCCTTTGAACCTGCAAAGCATTTGAAGTATGGAGGACGAGTAATGCCTAATGGACTATATTTCTAACTTCATAACTTAGTCAGTAGTCAAGGGGAAGGAAATGATTCATATCCTCACAGCATTATGAACATTTCAATTTGGTCCTTGTGTTGTTTCCAGACTCAAGGACATGACACTTGCTTCTTTGTCCATGATCTCCCATGAGCTTAGGTCCTATGCTGGCGACAGGTTCCTACACAGAATGTAAGCCAGCTTTCCTTCATCCAGCTCTTCACTGTAATTGTTCCTATCTGAAGTAGCTTTTGTGGGAGACAGCATTACCACCTAGCACAGTGCTGTGCCAAAGTTCTCAGACAAAAGTGCTGTTCCCCACACTCTGACATCCTGTCAAGTATGGCTGTTTTGAGCCTTTATGTGTACTTAAGCCTCTCACCGTGGATGCTGACCTCTTAGCTTTGATGAGAATTATATGAAACGTACTAATGAGCGTACTAAGCATATCTTATGCTGCCTGTGCCATGGCTTGTTTGCAGAAGCTGTCAGTCAGCCTCAGTTTGATGGAGCAGCTGGCACCTTAGCTAAGATGTGTGTGTTCCCTCGCCTGTATAAAGCAAAACGAGATCGGTAACTCTTAAACGGTTTAAATTATGCTTTTGCTAATCTGGCCATTTTGACCAGCATAAGGTTCAGCAGTGAACACAGAAGACTTTTCCACATGGAGAAACCTTCCTTAGGAAGCAGGTTATAGTTGTCCCATATGTGCTGTTGAGGCACATGCAGCAAAGCAGATGCCATTTAACCAGTGAAAACGGGTTTGGACTTGTGAGCTGTGAAGAGGAGCTTAGCAGTTTCTGTCCACAAGGAGCAGTTGGTCTAGGAAGCACAAACTGCAGGGAGAACAGGGAAATACTAGCAAAGGCCAGCTGACGAGATCAGAGGGATTTTTAGTCAATTTTGATAATGAGTGCTTTTCAACACATACTTATAACGAATAAGATATAGGAATTAGCTAAATTATTAACACTTGGAGGATGAACTCCAAAGGGTAATTGGTCTCTATCCTCCCACAGAGAGCATCCCAAATATCCAGGGGTGAGAGGAAGCAGTGCCTCCATTGCTTCCTTATCTCCCAGCTGCAGTCTGGAAAGCAGAGCTGAGTGGGCTAAGTGTCAGATTGCTCCCTTTCTCTTTCCTCTAGGTGAGATTAAAGCTATAGCAGTGTGGGAGGGGAAAGCACATCAATCATCCTTCCAGATGAAATTTAGAAATCCACTTTAAGATTAAGCTTTTCCCTCGATTGCCTCTAGTTTCCTCTAAAATTTGACAAAGTCATATTTCTTTTTTTTTTTCCGGTGGGGATGTTTTGCAGGCAGCTTGTGAAATCAGTAATTTTAAAGACTGCTAAAAAATTTAGGCTTTTGAGAAATGTCAAAAGATGGGAGACAAGCATTGCATGAAATGTCTAATCCTGATTATTAGTGGTTATTAACTCCAAAGTGCATTACTTCTTTATAAAAACAATCAATCTTTTATGTTTGCTTCATGCCCCATAGTAAAAAGACTACTTTTTTCTTTTTTTTTTTTTACATAGACAACATTTTATGTGACTCTACAGTGACTATATTTGTCATTTTGTGAATTTACTAGTTTCACAGTGGGATTGCAATAGTTATTACAAAAACTATGAAGAAGAGGGGATATAAAATAATGGATAGATGTATCCAAAGGACTACAAGCTTGTGTCTATTTTTATCTGAAGGTTTCCCAGAGTAATGATATAATAATAATAATATATATATTCAATATATATATAATATCTGTGCCCATACAGCCAGAGGGTGATTTCAAGCTCTCTTTCCCTTTGCATTTACAAGGTGGTAGTTGTCAAAATCTTCAGCAAGTAACAGCTATTTGGCCATGCTACTAAATGTGGTACACCTCCAAAAAGCTTCTGTCCCCTTTGTCTGAGGAAAATGAGGAACCTTCTTTGGATGGTCAGAGGCTGAGAGCCCACCATGGCTTCACTGCCTCTTTTACAGAGCTCAAAAGAATACAATTACCTGTGCTAGTTCTCCAGGAAGCCTAAGGACACAGGGTTTTATCCCAGCACCATCAAGAGACTTCTGTAATAAGTAGCAGTTTTTGAGAACACATCTAGGCACAAAACATATGTTTCCTGTATCATGCTGAACACAAAGAGCACAGAAGCTTTAATCAACCAATCAAAATTAAAGAAAGAACATTAAAGTCAGGATCTGAAGGTTATATCCCACTTTTTCACTGATGTTTCCTACCAAAGCCACCTGCAGTTGTAAAAGATGTGTCTCTGAGGTAGGGAAGAGCAAGGGAACAATTTTCAATCCTGTAAAAATTTGCTTTTTTAATGATAATATGAGACTATATTGGCAAGAAAAGATGTAATGGATCATATGTAATGGATACTGCTAGAGTTACCGAAGATTTCCATTGTAAGACCCATGCTTTTGGTTGAATATAAATATGCTGAATGCTGAATACGTTGAATATTAATATCCTGTATTTCGAGCTTCCTTGTGTTGTCCTTTAATATGTATTACTGATATATAGACTTGAGTCTAACACTGACATTGGTGTGACAGCTTTTGGAGGTGGAAAGTCTCATCAGTTTAGCTTCAGCTGTGAATTTGGCCTTATTTCAAAAGGACATCTGAAAATACTGATTCAGTTTGACCTGTAAGTAGGAATGAATGTGCAGTTTTGTACAATCATACCGTAGGAACAGTAGAGTGAAGAATTCTTTTCAGACAAGCACTATATAGATTTATCAATGCATTGCTATACTCTTTGAAACCCAGTGCTGCTGTAACATCTCAGGCAAAATCCCCCAGGTGATCAGTTCCCAGATGTTAAGCAAAAGTTCTGCCTTCTTTCCTTGCACTCTCTGAAGTTCTTCTTTTGCATATACATATTTTTTCAAAGGACTGTGACTGAGGCTTATCCATTAGATCAAGGACCTTGCTCTAAACAGGAGCTAACACCAGTTTCAGAAGAAGGCATGAGCAGCCTTGCAATATGCAGATACAGGATAATCAACCCTCATTAAAGTCTTAAACTGACCTCTAGCTAGGATTGGGAATAAGCTTTTGATGCCAAATCTCTTATTGCTTTCAAATGCTAGCACTCAGTGGCATTTTGTTGTTTTTTTAACAGTTCCTATGGGTTATAAAATAAATATGGAGGATTAAAGGTTCGAAGAAATCTCTAGCCTGCAAAATCTTTAAGAGCATTTGCCACCTAGCAACAGCCAGGAATGTGCGTTTCCTTCAAACAATCTGCAATTGTGTGATTCAGAAAAAACCTCTACAGTGTTTATAACTGCAATTGTAACTTATGTAGGAAGGAAAAATGCAGCAAAAGGCTCTGGTTACATCACTGACAAAAGATTTCATTACCATAAGTGAAGTCCCTAACAGGGTGACAAATAATCAAGATTAAAAAGAATGTGTGAGACCAGCAGAAAGGGAAACAATGACGTTCCCATTATAGCTGTGGCCTTTGCAATAAATGATATGTCAGCTTTTCCATTTTGAATTGTGCTGAATAACTTGGTGATTTTAATTCATCAGCAAATGAGTACTTAGATTAGAAGCTATTTTCTTTTCAAATGTGCGTTTGCTAACTTAGTCATGCAATAAATACCTCACTCCTTGAAAAGTGTGATCATATAGATACTGCTTATAGATGTTAATGATTATAACCACAGATACTGTGTTAGTTTGCTCAGCTATGTGAGGAAAGTATGGGAATTATATGAGAGGAAGCATAATTGCCACACGCATGAGCTGGCTGGCTATCAAAATCCTGTTGGTCTGCATTTTGTGATGTTAATGAGATAGTAGGGGAAAATAACACAGATGCTAATGCACATGGGTTCTATTTAGATGATTATCATGCATAAGTCTTTGCAACATCTAAGAATATACTTTATCGACTATCAGTTATCCCAGTTGCTCAGTTTTCCTCCTTTTTTTTTTTTAAATCTCCTTAAAGGAAAGAACCTGGGTGTATCTAAAGACACTGCATCTTTCAGACCTCCCTGACCTCCAAACCATTGCATTTGTTAAGGAATTGTTAAATTAACCTGGATCTGTTCTAAAAATATCAGCAGCTTCTAGATTTGTGTTCATAGCATGAAAATTCCTTATTAACAGGGTATTAAACCCCACTTTGTTTCAGTGTATGTTCTTTTTAAAACATGGGTTGTAGTTTCACAGTTAACAAACCAACTTAAACCCAACAAAGACATTACTAATAGACTTTACTAACAAAATACTTCCAATGCTAAAAGATATTGTTGCTAACCCCTTACAGGCAGCTGGTAGGATTCAATTCTGTTTCTGGCAGCAGGAGAGTGCATGCTGAAGTATCAGAATTGGAGCAGAAAATTGTAAGTGCAGCTGAAATGGAAGGGGAGGCGGCAAGCTATTGCCAAGGGAGCAAAAGGATTTTTGAAATAAGTACATTCAGTGAGTTTATACTAAATACTAAAAGTTCCAGAAAGCATAATGTAAATAACTGAAAATTTAGAAGCCTCTCTTTTTCAGTGGTGTTCAAAGTACTAAAAGCATTTCTTAGAACCTGACATTTGTACTGAATTGTCAGTGCAATATCAGCCATTTTTGGAAAACATTGTAATGTAGACAGGCCCTAATAGGCAAAAGTTTTGAAAGCAAAGTGAGGTGTTGCAGTGCAAGGAGAACATTGACAGAATGGATTTTTGCTGTACTTACTAACAGTAGTCCTGACCTGGCAACTCTTCCATTGACGTACTTTGGAGTGGTGCCACGAGAGGACTGCACGTTCAGGTGTGCTCGGGACACTGTTCATGTTCCTCAGCAGGGGCGAGTTTGCAGATCACAGGTGGAAAGCACTTAAAAGTCCAAACTTTCTTCTTTCACAGCTGCTCTATTATAGCAATCGGAATGTGAAATCTAATTGAGAGCTTTGGATAAGGAGAAAACGGTTTCCTAATCAATTTTTCTTTGGTCCTACCATAAAGGACAGAAAAACCCCTGCTTCTCTGAAAAGAGGAGAAACCAATCTATGGCAGACAGTTTGTGTTTTCAGTTCCAGGATTCATGCCAGGTATTTAGCCTACAAGTTGCTTCAGGATTCTGAAGACCTCCTTTACTGTCTATGCCTCTATATATACCCATTTTGATTTCTCACAATGCTATGTATCTTACCAAGCAGCATAATTAGAAAAATATCACTCTACTTTAAAACAGTGTACCTTTTGAAACTTAAAATATCACAGAGTGATATGTAATTGATAATTATATCCTGATGGATTTGCTCCCTACTCTGTCTGACATGCTCAAATACTGGTACACATCAGGTAGGAAATCTCAGCCCTTCCAGCAGAAACTGCAGCAAGTGTATTTTATCTACCTCTGTGTCCTTCTCAGAAGTTATGATCAAGGTGCCAAGGGGATACAGCAAATGATAATATTCTTTTAGCTCTAGCAGAACTTATCCTTGACTTTGAAGATGGATGATTAAGATTCACATTTTTTTAAAAATGGGCACAGCAGAGGCAATACATAAAGTGAAAATCCACCTAGATTAGTGTAGCCTGGTGTACAGGTCACACATGTAGCTTTCATAACCTGATTTGAATCTCTGCTTAGCCAGCTTCAGATCATGTTCTTGAAACTAAATTCCCATTTCTCATCTGCTTGTTTAGCTATGGATGTTTCAAGGTGGTATTTTTATTTTTGAAGAAATCTCAGTCAGGCTTCATCTTCATTCAGATACAAAACAGAAATTGCTCTGTTCCCCACAACTAATTCTTAACTAAATTCAGGAAAAAAAAAAGAAGTTTCAATAGTATCTTTTCAATCTTAAATTTTTTCTAATGAACTTATGATTTATTGCTCTTTTTATTTCAAAATAAGGTTAGGACTTACAAGTGTGATCTGGAGCAACTCATACCATTTAGCAATGTTTCTGAACCTTTCATCCCAAACAAAGAATGGTAGAGTACACTTAAGGTTTTAAACATAATTTCTTTTGTTCTTCTTAATGTTCTTTTCAGTATATGAAGGTGCTTTAAGACATTTCCCTCCAAAGCCTTCATCATGGAAACTAACATGGAAACTGAATTAATACATTTGACTCCTAAATCATGCATCATTTTGCTTCTTCCTCTAAAACTTTCTTTAAAAAAAGTCACATATTAAATACAAGTTTCAGAGAAAGTTCAGTGTTCCAAGGGCACTTTATAAAAGGCATGAGCAGCTGTCTTCAGACAGGGATTTTGTGTATATATGCTGATCCCAATAGACTTAATGTGTATGATGGAACTGGATTATGGCCATGCAATTTGAATTAGGCTGTTACTTTTATATTTCTTATCACAACTCCTTTCCAGTTAACATTCTTCTCATTTAAATCCTGCATTTGTAATCCCTTAGGATATTTTTTCCCCAATTTTTACAGATCAAAATATTCACAAGATTAGAATCAGTCATTTGTCATATTCCTTATTTGAATACAGCAAGCCTGCTTATAGTTGGTTCTGATATACTTGGTCACAATTCTCTAGCAAGGAAGAATAAAACCCTACTAAGTGTTTTGTTGCCTTATATTTCTCCCATTGGGATTGCATTGAAGGAAATTCTTTGGTGATGGTCAAAACCCTTCATACACTGGCCTAAAACTGTTCTAGTGGAAGTCAGCTGTCATCTCTTGCATCCTCTGGGTCAGGCACAGGTCAATAAAAGGCACATTGGTGAATTCCCACTTACATAGCCCAAGCTCTGGTCTGAAGAATGTCGTATTCTGGCTTCTTGACACCTGATAACTTGTCTTACTTATCCTATGCTCAGCACTATGGATGTTCTCAGATTTTGGCAGACTAATGTGGAAAGATTGCTAGCAGGAATTAGGCTCAGGGAACATGCACCTATTGAACATTACAATATTTATAGTTGTCATGACTCGATTTTTGTCCTGTTCTAGAGTTGATAGTGAGAGACAGTTTATCCCTATTTACTCATCCCTTTTTTCATTTATATCCTGTCTCATGTGATGGATGCAAATTGGGAGGAAGGGAGGGGAGGAGGAAGGGGAGGAATTCCTTCCCTGCTCTTTGATAAGGTGACCTAGGACAGTACTGATCATCAAGTATCCCAGTAGTTGAATTCACCTTCTAATGATGAATTCACCTTCTAATGAAACATATCATTAGTTATTTCTCTGCTTTTCAGAGATACAGACTTCTCTAGTCCAAAACTGATGGCAAATTCAGAGCAGAAGTAGATTTGTTCCTAGTAAGAAGGTACTACCTTATTTTCCTTCCTTGGCAATTTTCCTTCAGAAGAATCAGTCACCGATTTTTCTGGGGATTTTTTAAGAGATTTCCCTTTGATCCTAAGAACGTACTGAGAGCTGATCCAACCATAGTTAGCGTTCTCTTTTCTGGATTATGTGAGGCTGCTGGGAGAATTGGTGTATTAAATTCCCTGGGTTTTACTTTCTATAGATCCCAGCCTTGGAGAGCATCTCAGAGAGTCAGAAAAAGTAACAAAGTAACAAGAGGTCGTCTTATTCCTCAGGACCTCATACTACCCCCGGGAAAAAAAAAAAAAAAAAAAGAAAAAAAAAAAAAGGATTTGCAAGGTTTGGCTGAGTAGGTGTTTTAATGATTTCTAGTTGAGACACGTTGCTGTGTAAACTTTTATCCTTTTCCAGTGGATGACAGACAAAATTTTGAAACTGTTAATTGAAGTGCAGCTTAGAAGAGATTTTAGAGATTTTTTAGGTGGGAAAGTAGGACTGTACTAAGTTCAGCCTTGGAAGAAGACAATGCCAGGAACTATGATCAAGGATAAAAAGCCCAAGTTTAGGCCACTCCTTTCAATTTTGTTATCTGAGGTCAAACTCTTATTGTTAATAGCTGCCTCTCTTTGTGCTAAGTCCTTCAGTTTAGGTCCCATACAAAAAATACCAGTACAGCCAACATGGACATTTCAATTCATACTTTTCCAACCATGCAGCTGTTAAGCAGTAACCAGTTCGTTCACAGCCACTCCATCTGAGAAGGAATTCTTCAGCCAACTTTAACATAACTCTGTGGAGAAGTTCCATGTTTTCAGAGGAGCGTTTGAAATAAAAGCCTGTTGGCAAATGGAGATGGCTGAGCCTCCTCTGTTCCACAGCACCAAAGCACAGAGTGCAGGCAAGGCCGACAGGCTCAGCAGGCTTGTTAGACACAGCTTTCTTTTTTTAGGACAATTTCTCTAACACATTTTGCTAAACTCCAAGTTGAATATAGGGGCAACCTGCTGCTCCATTGCAATGCACAGCTAGGAACCTTGAGCTATCACCATTTCTAACCTAATACTGAAATACTTGGAGAAAGCTGTTGATCACTAAATCTGAGATTAGAACTGGAATCTGGAACCCTATAACAAGCTAAGCTTGAGGATACTCTTTGAATATGGGTCCCTAATGTTCATAGGTATGTAACATATCTTAGTTCAACAAAATAAAGGGATCCTGGATTAAGTTACAATATCTATTATAAATCACATCACTGGCAGTTCCTGAAAGACTCAGGAACCATATATTAGTCATCGTAAGGAAAATCTGAATGAGCAATTACATAAAACTGGAAGAGTCCTTGTGCTGCAGCATTTGCTTGTGCACCAGTAATATGTTCCAGGCAGCTGTGATCTCTTGGAGAAGGCTATAAAGAGCACTAGTCTTGTTTCTGACAGCCTGTCATGTAATTTCTAACAGTCTGATGCAACAAGTATAATTTCTTTCCACTTTTTTTCCAGTGTAGGTTTTACTGGAAAATGTAAAACAAAATGTTATTTTATTTCTTTCATTGTGTTGTCATTTGAAAGCTAAATATGAGGCTAAGATCATTGCTTATAGATTCCCTAGTAATTCCTTTCACTTGGTTGAATACAGAGCTTCCCTCAGATTTCTACAGTGAATATTTTCCAAAGTAAATTCAGAATTATTTTTCAACAAATGTTTTGTAGCGAGACTGAAACTCATTTTATGCAAACATATCACAGATGGTACCATTCAAATGAATGAGTGTAGAAAGTAATGCATAAAATTGATTCATCAAATTATTTTAAATACTTATGGGGAAAAAATGGTATCCAATACTATTTTCAACAGATTTTGTATCCTCTCATTAAAAAATGCCATTCCCACGGACTTTTTTTGTTATGGACTAGGAGTGACGTTGTTAAAGAAATATGTCTTTATGTAATGAAGTATAAGCCTGCAGCCTCTAAGCTTGCCTTCCCTATTAATTTTCCTAAGTGTATTTTAACACCTCCTAACTTGTTTTCTTTCATCACATAATGTGTCTAGCCTGTATTACTTCCCTATAATCATTGTCTGTGTCATTTATCTCAAGGGAATTTGAATTATTGAAACAAGCACACTCTATTTTGTCATCATTTAATGATATGATTTTGCACATTTCTTGAATATTTACTACATAATTCTTGGACCCAGTCGTCCAATAATGCACTCTGCAGTAACCAAAAGCCTGCTGATGAAATCTCTGTACTCAGATTAGTTTGCTGACATTTGTCACTTTTTCCGTGAAATGAAATTTGCCCATTTTATCTGAAATATTAGCTGGTGCAAAAGGATGGCTGGAGGAGCAGAGTCTGCAGCGCTTCCATCCCCTGCCACTGCTCTGATAATCAGGAGAGCAGCACATCCCTCACTTCTGGCAGATGAGCAGTGCTGCTGCCTTCTGAAGTGAGACACCTGAAGGGATCTTACCTGCAAAGGGCTATTTGCACCTGTGGTGTGGGGCTCATCCCATATGCACTCTCCTCCAGGCACAGCTTTTGGCTTCCAGCTTGGTTTTAATAAAAACAGTACTCAAATTCTAAATACTTCTGACTGATTTTAATTCTGTTTATCAACAGGCACACTGTGTTCAAGTATTTTTTTTTCAAGTTAGAAAAGCTGCTAATGCCAGAAAACTGAGGTGACTTTTGTGTATTTTTAATATGCAAAACTCATGAGTACTTATAAGTGATGCTGCATCCCATACTTTCTAATGAAACTCTTCTTGATAGCATTTCAGTGTTTACACAGTTCAAATTTTCAGGTAACTTTCATGTCCTAATTCTGCCAAAGTTTTTTTTTTTAATTCTAATGTGAGAAAAACACAGCTTTTGGTTTTAGCAAGAACTGTTTTTAACAAAAATAACACAGTTCACCATTCTTTTCAAACCTATTTCTCAGACTGCAATGTGGTCTGTGCAGTTAAAAATGTGGCAATAAAACAAATAGTCTTATAAATTCTTGTACAAGATGTTCCAGGAATGCAGTCAGAAGAGAAGGCGACAAAGAGGACTGGTGAAGGATAAAACATTGTGCAGGCTCATTTGCAGTTCTAAAGTGAATGCCTTTATGTGCCTGGTGCCTTTCCTTTCCCCTCCTTCTCAAAAGCAAGAGACTTCCAGGAGAGACTGAACTTTAAATTCGTTTTGGCATTTCTTACTGGGAGGAATTTACTAGTAGCTACGGCAAAAAGAGTTAGTGATTTAGGACTAACTTTGACATATTTGCTTTTCCTTTAACTCCTCAAAGATAGGGTTTTAGTTTTTTCAACATATCTAGCTGGGTTTTTTTCTTTCTCTAGTTTGCAAACTGAGGTAGGGGAATATAAAGAGTTAAATGTACTTGGACTTCCACAGCAAATCTGTAGCTAAGTCATAAACAGATGCCTGGGTTCTTCTGTCCTCTGCTCTAGCCATGAGACTCACTGTGTGTTTTTGCCAATACATATGTGAGAGCCCATGGGTTTTGAACTGATAGCATTCTGGATAGTTAGGGAGCTGCTCAAGTAGAATCTGAGTCACTGGTGATTATATTTTTTACTGGTGTCATAATCTCACCACTCATTCTACCCAGAATCATTTTGGCTGTGTGTTTCCATGCAGACCACCTATTTCCTTTTATTCCAGTCCTGCCAGAAAGCATTTCTAAGCTACTCTGCAGTACATTCTGCCACTTAAGCAAATCCCTTTAGATATTATACTGCTTAAGTGAAGCTAGGAGCCTGAGCTCTACATGAGAAAAAGTAAGGCTTTGTTTGCATCTAAAGTATCATTCTGATTATAGAGGCAAAATATGCCAAACACACAAAGATAGCAGATGTCTCCTTAACAGGTGAATTTTTTATAGTAAAGCTTGAGGATGCTTCAGGTTTACTTTCACACAGACTATTGTTACTATAAATGCAGTGAGAAAGTATAACAACCATAAAACTTGAAAAGTTACCAGTTCCAAGACATTTAATAAAATTTCACAATTACAAAACAGGAGGATCTCTGCAGAGTCAGATAACAAGGAAAGAAGCATAGAGGCTGAGTTCTGGCAGGGTTTTTAATTTGTCAGGCAAATTGGAAAGCTGACTAATGTACCAGTGACACTTTTTATAATACTGTGCTAAATGGAAAACCACCTTTCAAACATTGGTATTGTTGAATCTCATGGGGAACCATTCCAATCCTTGTATAACACAATGAAGAAGCTTTACCACCCTAAACCAAAGGAAACCCAGGGCAGATACTTTTAACAAAAGGATTTAACTGTTTCTCTCTACAACAAACCCAGAACATTGGCTTTCCACCAAGCAATTCAAACCATGTAAAGGAGAAGCACAGCTAAACCGACCTGGGAACTCTGACTCACGGGGTTGAGCGTCCTCCTTGCTGCAGAGGGGAAGTGGTTTGCACCACCCTTTTTCCTGGCACAGCACATTTCCTCCTCTCCTGCTATGGGATGCAGCCCAGCCTGCTGACCCGTGAGCCCATGGTGTTTTATGTGCTCTGCCCACCCCAAAAAAAGGATAAATCAGTCCACCAACAGCTCCCTGCCATCTCATACAGAACAGCAGCTCCTTGCTCTTCTGTGCAGGCATTCAAAAGGGCTCACAAGAGGGCTTCAAATATTTTTGTAAGTGTTGACATTTTGGGTGATAAATTATTAACATAAAATGTTACTGATCTGACTAATACTTTTGTAAATTTGCTATTACTTTTTTGGCACATTTCCAGCAATTTCAGCATAGTGAGAACTTCCATTGTTCAGTTTATCTCAAATGCACTCTGCTAAGGGTTCAAAAAAAGGTGTAACTACTGATTAAAAGCATTGAATATGGTTGTGGAGTCTGAGAGTGTGGACAAGGCTCCATGCTAGCCTTCCCAAACCTAGCCTTCAGTTCTGGCTTACTGGTCTCCCAACCACTCACAGAAGAAGTTAAATTGAAGGGTACACTCTCAGTTCTGCTGTAATTAGGTTCCAGGAAAAGCATGAATTCAGCTACTGGTGTGCACTGGCCCTTTGCAGCACAGACTTTGCTGTGAGCCCTCCTTCCAGGTCACACAAGCTGTATTCAGGTCTGTAGCAAACCTCTCCTTTGCTCCTAGTTCTGTAAGTTTTGGCACTTGGACTCAATGATCATTATGGGTTCCTTCCAACTCAAGATACTCTATGATTCTAAGTTGGACCTCTACCTCTGCAAATTGCATGCCTCTCTTCTTGTTCTTCCCAAACTCGAAGCACTGGAAAAAATACTGCAGGTACACCCAGATCCTGCGTTTCTCTGGAATTCCACTGCCCTTAAAACATAACTGTCCTGCAGTTTCCCAGAAAAAATGCTGCCCCTTCTCCCTCCTCCTTCTGAGAGTCCTGTTCCTTCAGGTATCCTCCCAAGTGAGATTGAGCTTTCTGCTCTCCTATCTGCTGGTTTAGGTTGTGTAAACTGGGAATAGATCAAATGGTGGTGGTGATCCCCTGCAGCACATACCTACACATTGCCTGTGCACGTTAGAGCTCAACTACAGCAAAATCCAAGCCACTGAGAGACTGAAATTGGTACAAGATGGAAGGCTTCATGAATTGGGATATTTTACTGTGAACCAATGTACTAGCACTGTCTGTTTTTCAACAGCTAGTTGAGGATTATGCTTGGGGATTCAGAAGTGTTGCCTTAGATATGTAAATTTCTAGCTGGCCCATAACTTATATTCATAAGACTGGTGTTTTCTCCTGTACTATGCTGCCACTCTACTGTCACGTTCAAGTGAGAGACTTCAGCTGAAGGATCTCGAGGCAGGGCTCTCTGTGCCTTTGTTATCTGTTTGGAAGGGGATTTCTGAGCATGGGGGAAACTGTCATCGTTGCATCCTTGTATTACGGTTCCTTTCTATCTATGTGTACAAAACAAAAGACTCAACAAACTCTTTTCAATCAATTCTTTCAGTAACATTTAATTGCTGCTATCTTTCCAGAGTGTTGGTCAATGACAGTCTCCAAAGCTCAGAATTCTTTTCCTGTTTCTGTTGTTTTTCAAGGAGGGGAAAATCTCCTTGAGTTTTAATTTTTTTTTTTCCAACATATTGTAGACAGATGATTAAAATATACCATGGGTATGGCAACGACTTCACAGTTATGCTTCCCAGTTTAAATTGTAAAACTTATGACTGCTCCATAAAAATATCTTGTAAATTTTTCTCTTATGGTGAATTTTCATTATAAACTGCTTTATAAATTCAGCAGGAACATAAAAGGAAAAATTCATGAAAGTTGAGCACACTCTAAGCTGAACTTGGCAGCTGCACTGGGTAATATACATGACAGAAAAATGGAAAGAGAAAAATTAACAAGCAGTGGATATGAATATGAAATATGTCAGAGTTGTTCTAAATCACTAATGTTTAACAAAATATTCATTCTCCAAAGATAATATTTAAATTATTGGATTTCCACCACTTAATAAAAATTATAATTTCTTTGAATATCTTTTGGGAAAAAAAAGGAAGCAGAGCAAGGGAAAATTATCAGATTTACTTTCCTGTTAAGCTTCAGTAATGAAACACCTATCTAGAAATACATTTCTTTCTCAATGTAGGCCAGGGTAGTAAAACTGAACATGATTTCTTTTCTTAATAAAAGATATATAGGACAAAAAATTTTATTATTTAATTAGGAGATTTCAAGGGTGTCTGTCTTTCTGTCTTGAACTGAAGCAGCTTCGTTCAGAATGCCTTTTTTTTTTTTTTTTCTCGATTACTCTAAGTAAAACAGTGTCCCCCATCATTAAATGGATACAGTGCACTGGGGGGCCATGGGCAATGGCACAAGCAGCCTGTCTGGGAAGCACAGGCTGCTGAGAAGAATGGGATTATGAGTTTCATCTGAGGTACCAAAGGAAGGAGGAGGGCCAAGTTGGTTTCAAATAAATCAAGGGCCTTTACATTTCTCAACTGAAATTTGCTAATTGAAAATTAATAAATCAGTATTTTGGTTTTTTCTTATCATCCATTTTTCAAGAGTAGAATTCTCAGGAACTACAAATTATCAGTATTAAGAAATACTCCTGGAAAATAAAATACATGGTGGGCCTCTTAAATACATTTTACAGGAACAGCTAACTAAAACCTTCCTCTCATTTAGACTCCAGCTTTACAGGTCATAGGGGCAGAACAGTAATATCTTTCTGAATCACTCATCTGCTAGTGCTATTTCAGAAGATATTTTTCAGATTTGTGAAAGTTCTGGGTCCTGGGCAGCTGGGCTGGGATTTTGTAAGAACTTATTCTGAGATAAAATGGCAGGTCACCTTGCAAAATGGCCCACTACAATTTAGACAACCTGAATTCCAGTTTTTTCTTCTGAGGCTTGGCTGCTTGCTGGCTTCCTAAGCCTGTAATTTATTTTTTAGAAAGATAAATTTCATATCTGTGACTGTGGCAGCCAGTGTGCCTTGTCTGTTGGAACAAGCTAGCAGTGCTCTGTATAAAGCAGTTCCCCAAGGGGCCCAGAACATTTAGGATCAGTGCCTGGGCAAAGCAGTGCTCTCATTGCTACGAGCAAAAGAATCCCATCACAATCATTCCTCAGTTCAGAGTATTTTTCTTTGCTTTTTTCACTTTCTTCATTTTCTTCAAAGTCCTCCCAGTTTCTACATTTTCCTGTGCTGGCATAGTCAGGACTCTGTTATTCCAGAGCATTTGCATTTTGGTGTGGGGATAGTGCACGCTTCTTTTCACAGTGAAACAGAGCACAGTGCACAATATGAAATAAGAAAAGCCTTAATAGATATCGGTAAAATCCTGTTCTGAAGAATTTAACTTCTATGCTGTGTAATACTACCTAGTGAGCTCATGAATCCAAGTTTCATTCATCAGGTATGTTGTTCTGTACATTTGAGGTTAAAACGAACCATGACATTAGGAACTGGCACAATGTTAGGGCAGAAAAGCTGCCTTTGTTTGCATGTTTGGGGGTGTTATTGGTTGATTGGTTTAATTTTACACTGATTATTTTTGCCATTCTTCTGTTTGGTATTGTTCAGTAGCATTTTATTTTTCAAGTATTTTGAACCTGGTCACTTCATTACTTGAAACTTACAGGTGTTTTATCTGAGCATAATTTGCTACTGGCAGATTATTATTCTCAAGCTCACAAAACAAATTCCACTCACTCTCCGTGCTCTTAGTCCCCTTTATTTTTCCCATGTAAAAAGTTACGTGGATTTGAAGAGAACCTCAGAACAAGGGATAATAGAGCACAGGGGAACAGAATAGGAGTTAATCAAACCTTACAGCAGGCAGCTGGGTACTATATATATTTTTTTTAAATATTTTTGGTACTAAAATGTGGGAGATTATACCAGTTATTTCAAATATTTCAAAGACACTGGACACTTAGGAGCAAACAACTGTGTCCAAGCACTCACTAATTTATGGATTCAGTTAAGTTGTCTCTTCCTCTGATGACTGATACTGCTGAGAGTTAAGTGGATGACAGAACTATTCAAAGTACCAGGAAAAATAAGTGTGAAATCACTCATCACTGGAGAGAGTGCCATTGCTCTTGTCCCATCCTGATAAACCTGAGGCACATTAACTGGAATGCCTGCAGGAAGGGCTCAGCTTAGAGAATTCCAGTGGTCCTCCACTCTGTGTTCATTGCTCTTGACCTGTATTCAGACTTTGCCTCCAACTTGAGTAGTTTGAAGGGCTGCCATCCATGAGAGTATGGGAAATGCAATATTTATGTAACTGCGCAGTTTTAGCTGCACTATACTCTGTGTCCTCACTGCTCTGTGTTACACCGCTGTGGTTGCACTGAACTTAACACACAGCCTTCTCCATGGCAAATTCCAAGTGGTTTTAGAAAGCTTTCTCAGGATTTAGGCGGCTGTGGGTTAAATCTCCAGCACATGGTGTTGTTTTCTTCTAAAATTGGAAACAGGAATGAAATTGTGATTTTCTCATAAAGCAAAACAGCTTCAGTTAAAAATTTTGGAAATCGCCCACAAGGTCCATGCAGCAGCTGTTGTGAAGCAGGGGGAATGGTAGAGAGCTGGGAGCTGACACCAACAGCTGCAGAATTATTTTTTACAGCTGTCTCATGCTCTTTCTCTTGGATATTCATGTTTTGGTTTTCTGGTATTTGAGAACAGTTTCTTATGTCAAGCATAATTTTATGGGTCTGGGGTGGGGTGAGCATCCCTGAATGACAAGAAGGTTTCCTGCTTTGTTGGGATGAGCTGCCTGGAAAGCACTTCCACTGGGTTGAGAGAAGACAGCACATTTTATACGGAAAAGATGTGCAAGAAATAGTCACCAAACTTTCTGAAGAGCCCTTGGTAGGTGATGCTGCTGAGGAAGACGTTGGGGAGACACTCAGTGATGGAGCCCTATGTCCCTTCTGTGTGCCACCTCTAATCTCTTCAAAGTCCAGAGTACCATATTTAATAGGAATGCAATAGTACTTATTGTGGTGGATATTTGAGGAAAGACCTTAAACTGCACCAGGAGAGGTTTAGATTGGATATTAGAAAAAGAAATTTTTCACTGAAAGACTAGTTAGGTATTGGAATAAGTTGCCCAGGGACGTGGCGGGGGGGGGTCCCTGTCTCTGGAAGTGTTCAAGAGCCATCTGGATGTGGCACTTGAGGCTGTGGTACAGGGGTGATTATGCTAGTGCTGGGTTGATGGGTGGATGATCTTGAAGGTCTCTTCCAACTTTGATGATTTTGTATTTAATGATGGAGTTAGAACTGTCAGGCAAGAGTTAAAAACTCTGGACTTAAGAAGATCAACTGAAATTACATGATCATGTTGAGATGGAAGGAAAGAGGATAGTGTAAAAAGATCAGGTAGTGTTTTAAGTAGGAATGCTGTAAGATTTAGGAGCACACTCACAGTTTCCTCAGAGAAATAATTCTCTACTGAATTTCTCAACATATATTATTCTTCATACGTAATATTATTAAACAGTCCAATTCCAGCCTTTTGTCATATTTCAGCCCTTCAGTCCTACTTATGTCAAAAAGTGATATTTTTCTAAAGGAGGTGGCTGAAAATTTGTTTACTTATACAAAACTGAAAACTCAGGTTTCTGAGAGCTGACATATGCTACTGAATTTATCCCTTCTTACACACCTTGAGCTTTTTTTTGATGTGTTTCTTAGATAAAAGTTACTGCTATGACAAGAGAATTTTTCATCGGTTCTTTGTCATTACTCTGCAGAGAACACATCATTTCAGAAACCTCAGTATAGAAAATTAAACTGCTCCAAGATTACATCATTAAAAAACTTTTAGCTCAGTATAAAAGAATATAAGCAGCATTTCAGTTGCCAAAAGTGGTTTACCATTATCCACACCTTTGCCATCTTGAACCAATTTAGAGACTGCATTTGATAAATCATCTAACATACAGAGGCGACTTATAGAAGCTGGAAAGCTTTTAAAAGCCTTTTAGTGATAACATGTATTGTTGGTGAATAAACCTCAGAATACTTTTATATTTTGCTGAAAGAGTTAAACATATCCTGAAATTCCTAGCCTTTTTTGGAGCATAAATAACAGTGACTAGAAAGTTTTATTACATACCTTTAAAATCAAGAGTTATGTTATGCATGTTGTTATATGTACCATATGATGTCAGCAGTTAGATAGAAGCATATATTCTTGTATTCCTAGTAGAATATCCCCCTTGTAAACTGATATTAACAATACTATGGTAACTATTTAATTCCAGTTATCAAAAGTATCAGAGGCCACTGAGAAAAATATGTCCTTTTTATCAGTCTTTATTTTGTCCTTTAAAAGAAGTAGCTGTTATAGTTTTTAAATTACTTTAAACTTTTTTTTTCTTTTGCGTTATTAGAGAATGAGTCACCCACTTCATCTTAAATAATCTACTGCCACAATCATTATTTATTTGCTTGGCATACTTTTTATTGCTTGTGGTACAGTCACTTCAGCGTTTTTCTTACCAACAAAATAGGCTGTTACTTAGCAGAAATTCTGGAATTTGTTTTTATGTTTCCTTTTTCAACATTCTATCCCACTTCAACATGTCTGACAATCCATCATGAAAAACAGGAAAGCTGTTATCTTTTTTTATATGTGCAGAATTCTTCTACAGTGAGCTGGTACCTTTTGTTTTGCAGATGAGTTATTTTAATCTTTAAAGTTATGGCCATCATGTATATAGGTAGATAATTCAATAAATTAGCAATTCACTAGGGCCATAGCCATCCCTAACCCACAATCAATTACTCACATCTTCAGTGCCTGTCCACAGACATTTATCATATTTGACTCTGTATGGCATTTGAAACAGGTAGGATACACAGCCTTTAGAGAAGGCAATTCGAGCTAGAGATTTTGGGAGTCAGCTAGAGCTTTTCTGGAAGATACACAGGGTAACATCTTACACTTAGGGAGCAGCTGAAGTCCTTTCCATATGGAGTTTATGAAGGAATATATGAAATTTGGGGTTCAGGATTTAATTCAGCTACTTGAAAGTCTCTCTGGGAGTGAGTATTCATTGTACTTCTTTCGACTGTTTTGAGTCTTCAGAACACAGAAGAAATTTCCATTTCAGTTTGTTTTTAGAGGATGTCTGGTCTCTGGAATGCTCATATGATCTTTCTCCCAATACCAGAAGGGTCCCAGCTTGCTTACAGTTCCCTCAAAAAGGCTGTAACTTTTATTTGTTCAGTGTGGTAGTCTGTGGGGATGAAAACATCAGTGACACAGTAAAATCCCCAGTGAGAGACCTTGCTGAAGGTCTCCTTTATTTATAGGATGCTGAGCCTGTTATGAAACTCCTATAAAGCCCTAGCAAAACTTCTACTTAAAAAAAAAAAAAAGAAGAAATTATGGAATCCATATGGGCCAGTTTGTTTCATGTTTCTGCCCTTCCCACAGTTCTTACTAAACATGTGCAATAAAACATGCTAGACTTCAAATAACATGAAGTATTTTCTGTTCATATAGCCCTACATGAAGCCTGAAGCCTTTGAAAGGTTCCTTTTTTTGCATGCCATTTCCCTAACTGGGTTACAAATGAGTTACATCACACTTCAATAGCCAATGGCTCAAATACAATTCCACACCCACGATTTTATGTTTGAAGCTAGTAATTCAGGATAGCCACAGAATAATAGAAAATCATATTTTTCTTAGGTCTTAGATTTAGTGTTTAGATTTTTTTTTAAAGATTTCATTTCCTCAGGCTGAACTACAGCCTGAAAAAAGTGATTGGACCTGTTGGTGTTGCCTGGCAAAACTTACAGTTGTAGCATTTGACTGAATGGTTCAACCTTCCCCCTATCCTTTGGAAAAGTGAATGAAAAATATTATGTCCCTTACAATTAAGGATGGAGTGCTCCCATGGTGAAAAAGGTTCTTTTACCAACAGGGAGTGCTGACCCTTGTGGGATGTCATCAGCCTGCACAGGCTTGAGCACATCAGAAGCTGCCCCTCTTATAGCATGGTCCTTAAACCTTCCTCTGGTTAGCTAAGCCCAGGTAGATACTGGCTAAGTCACAATGTGTTGTTATCAGTGATGTAATTTGGATCAAAATTATGCTCTTTAAGTGATTCTCCTGATTATGCTCACTCACCACACTTTTATTTGCATCACAGAGAGATCTTTGACATGGGTGGATGAGGTCTTCCTAAGGTCCCTAGAAAAGCCCTTCCTTTAGCATGGAAGTACTCCAAACATTTGGTTCCAGCACAGAGTATGCTTCAGGACTGCACTTTGTGTGTGCCTGCCACTACTGGGCTGTCAATTCAGGAGACTAGAGAAAAGCTGAAACATGAATGTCAACACTGGACCATCACCACAGCCCCAGATTGCAGGCTGCAAAGCTGGATTCGCTCCACTGGTGTTGCACAACTTGTTAATGCAGGCATTGCCTTGGCAGAAAAGAACTGGGGAGACTTTTATTTTTTAGAGGTCACAGGAAAATGTCTTCTGGGTGGCAAAGTCCTGTGTTCAGAGCTCATTGTTCTAGTTAACATGCTTCCTGCATTTGCATAATAGGCTTTGAAAATCAAAAGGAAATTTTGGGCACAGCAAACTGGGAGGACAGTTCTACAGCCTTGAGGTGTCCAAAGGACCAAAGCTGCTTGATTTTGTCTTTAATGAGGCTGTGATTAAGTCATGATGTCTACAGGCACATGATTTCAGACTGGATGCTGGGCACTTGTAAAAGACCTGCAAATTAAAATTTTGTTTTATAAAATAGATCACTGCTGGGGTATATTTGCACCTGCTCATCTTTGCTGTGAATCATTGTCTTCACTTGGAAACTAGAACACAGCTGATCTTCCAGAAATGGGATAAAATCCTACTTTCTGGATTGCAATGTTATCATTAGTAACAGCTTTGCATTTCCTTCCTTGGGCAAGTTTAAAGTAAATAGCTGAGTTCAGTGTCAATCTTGTGTCCTCTAGGTTTTGATTTTCCCTTCTGCTGTGATTCAGGTTTTTTTTCCTCCTTTGCCACAAGGAGCTTCAAAGGCAGGCATGGGCTCCAGGAAAACCGTATCAATGGGGCAGGAATGGGATGGGACACAGGTATTTAAAGAAAATCATAAGTATTTAATAGAAAAACATACTGTCAGCCCCACTGGTATTTAGGCCACCCCTGGTAGAATAAAGGAACAGCTGGATATGTGCAGCAGTTATTTTTGGCTTCTAGAAAAATCAGTTTAGATTAGAGGAAGCTAGGTGCAAATTAAAGAGACCCATAGCTGTCTTAAATTTTCAAGGATTGATGAGTTGTCGGTTAGCCCTAAAAACGGTGAGCAGGAAGATGGAGGATAATCTGTTTTAGCAGAATTTGTGAGCTGCATTGTTGCCAGCATTTGCCCAGAAGAAACATTCGGACACGTCATGTTTACAGCAGCTGCTCTGAAGTCTGAGCAATCAAAACAGATTTCTCCCAGCACTCTGAAAACAAAGCAGGCCACGCTGAATCTCCCATGCGCAGATGAGAACTCTCAGCCATTATTTTCTGTTTATTTAGCGCGCCTGTGGAACGGACCGTGACCGCTGATTCCCAGTCCATCCTGCTGGGCCTGCGTGGGCAGAGGCACCACAGCTCTCTCAGGGGTGGGAGGCAGCCAGGCTGCTTGCAAAGGCAATGCTGAATGCAGGGCTGGGACTACTGCTCAGGAGAGCTTGTGCTGCCCATGGCAAAAGAGCCAAGACTTCCATCCCCCAGTGCTGAGTGGGATGTTGTTTGCTGTGGCAATCCTTCCCCTGGATGAGTGACAGGGAGGAGATGGAACTTGCAGTGTAATCCTGCTTCTGGTTGTTGGAAACTTTTGAAGAGACTGCAATGGTGATCACTGATGTGCTGGGTGACACACACCTTCTCTCATTTTAAAATGAGAAGCCACCATGTGACCGTGTTCACAGGGGTCAGAGGATGAGGGAAGAGACGAGGATCTGACTCCATGTTTCAGAAGGCTTGATTTATTATTTTATTACATATATTATATTAAAACTATACTAAAAGGATAGAAGAAAGGATTTCATCAGAAGGCTAGCTAAGAATAGATAAAGAAAAAGAAAGAATGATAACAAAGGTTTGTGTCTCGGACAGAGAATCCAAGCCAGCTGACTGTGATTGGCCATTAATTAGAAACAACCCCATGAGACCAATCACAGCTCCACCTGTTGCATTCCACAGCAGCGGATAATCATTGTTTACATTTTGTTCCTGAGGCCTCTCAGCTTCTCAGGAGGAAAAACCCTAAGGAAAGGATTTTTCATAGAAGATGTCTGCGACACCCCTGCTCAGAGACAATGGATGTGAGATCCGCTTGGTTACAGGAGAAGAGGATAGGAGCTCATTTGGACAGAAGTACAAATGAAATCAAGCATTTCAAAACATAATTATGGCAGAGACAGTAAACTGCACCCAAAGGACAAATTCTGCACCAAAATTTCAAACCCTGCCTGTTTATGTGCATTCAGGAACAATTTTACATCAAAGCAAATGTTTTTTTTTATGATGGCTGAGTTAGAAGGCACTGGGATTTTCTCTGTAGAGAGCTGCACAGCTTTTTCTTCAGAGAAGCAAGGCCTTGCATGGCTGGCATTGAGTGGAAATCAGGAAAGCTCCATTACTAAGACTCATAAGAAGTGGGATTTCTTCTCCAGATGAGCCTGATTGTGCTAAAGAGTACCAAGAGGCTGTAGCAGAGCAGTGGGTTAATATCCAAATTTCTCCTTTTAGCTTTCACAGGGCTACATCAGGTAGGTCTCACCCTCACAGAGTGAAATTAAAAGGCATATTTCACCCTTCAGGGATGTGAACCAAGCTTGATGAGCTGCATTTTACAAAATCTTCTGTTTCTTTCAGATGTGTGAGTAACTAGGCTGACATCTCCAAGCCATCAAGAGCCCCACTCTGCTCTATGGGTCATGAGTAAGGTCCTTTGCCTTTTGCTGGCAGCTTAGTCTATGTTTCATAAGACTACACAGACACTACAGTTTGAGAAATATTAATATGTTCCTTCCTGGAATAGGAATGTCCACTAGCCAGTCTAGTTTCTTAATAACTGATGACCCTCTTATCTGGATTATTTTCCTAAAACAAACTTTCAAATGCAAACTCATCATTGTTTTTTACTCCTTCTATTGATTCTCTCAGCCCCACTCACAGGCCGGCAGGGTTATAAACCCTCTCTGATCATATGCTAATGAGTCATTAATACTGACTGCCTGTTAATGTGAATAAATCCCCTCTTCTTAGTCAGCTTTTGTCCAAATAAAGAAGTCTATTCTGATAACAAAAATTTTAAAACCAGCCAAAAATCAGTGAAGTAAAATTAGTACAGCTCTTCCTCAGGGCTACCTGGAGCAGGGCTCAGCTCACTCTGCCTCAGCCTGGCTGATTCTCTCTACCACTGTCCCTTGTTTTATTTAAGCACTTTGAGTCCAAGATGGTGTAATCAGGTTTCAGTCAGATTTTAAAGTCCTCAGATGGCCAAGAACAAAAGGTCAACGCTGTTAGTCACTGTGTGGCTTTACTGAAGTGTGACTTTTCACCATAAACTCTGCACAAGGTCATTTAAAGATATTTTTTACACTTTTGTTGGCAAAGGGGAATGTTACCCATTCACTTCTGGACAAGGTTAAATAGCTGACAACAGCTACAGGTTAAATATTAAGCTGTTGGTCCTTCCTTTCAAGTAAGGAATTGGAGCTGTCTTCAGAAGCACTTGAAAGTTCAGGCAACATCTTGGAACTGGTACAAGGAAAGGCCACTTCTAATTAGCACAAGGGAACTCTACAGATTTTGAGTCAGACTCTATTGTCTTGCACCTTCATAAAATTTTGTAAGATTAATAAAGGCCATATGTTGGTATCCGAAAAACTCTGCAGATTTTTTTCAAGAGCAGCCAATGTTTGCTTGTTTTATACTCAGCAGGTCTGAAGGTACAATCAGATGAGATGGCTGAGCTGACTTCACAGCTTGCTATGTCTAAAACATAATTCTCTCTCTCATTTTTTTTTAATCTCAATTTCTACCACTTTCATGAGCTCAGCTGCCTCCTTGAAAGGTTAGATGGCACCAAGTTACCCCAGGGAAGTGCTGGGGAATCAGTGCAGTAAGAGTAAGAAGGAGGATACTGGTGGCAAAAAGGAGGAGGGAGAAGAACTGCTTCTTTTAGCAGCCCTGGGCTGATGAATCAGTTCAGCCTATTTAGTCTGACTGGACCCTTGGAGTCCTACAACAGATTTGCAATAGCCCAAAGCCTCCAGAGTCCAAGATTTTGGGCACACATTTAATAAAATGTTTAGGCTTGTGATTTTTTTATTCTAGTCTGGTAAATTCCTTTTTGATTTGCTTTTCAAAGAGTTTGGTAACAGCTAGGATCTATACCTTATTGTGCTTGGATCTGTGGAATTATGATTGTGGTGATAACTTTGAAAATACAAACTGAGTTCAAGTCACCAGTTTGCTCACAGCTTGCAGTAATAGCTACTGCAGGGGGTAAAAAGCTGTCTTCATTTCAGACAGGGACTGTGTGCTTCCAGAGTGCATGATTTTGGCCTTTTTTCCAAAATGTTACTGAGTTTGGTATTTGTACTCTGAAGTGCACCAGCTCCTTGCGTTTGGCTACCATCCATTTCTCCTTCATTTGCATGGCCAGGACGTGCTGGCAGCTCAATTTTCCTTCCTGGTTTTCCTCACATGGTTTTCCAGGCTGCCTGAATTGTGGCACATGATGTCTGAACTGCTAGACCTTTACCTGAATAAAAGCATACACCCTCATTTACCATCCAGCCACATTACCAGCCCTGGAGCATAGTGTGCACTGGCTTAGCCCCTTGAGGATGTGTCACAGAGCAGCCCCATTTCTAAAGATGACCACAACCCATGCTCTACATGCTGTGTGGCTTGAATACGTCAGGCAGAAACAGAGGCTAAAAGTTGGCAAGTCTACAGCTGCAGAGAAATAAGGATTTATTTTTAATTGCACCACATGTGGAGTTTCCTAATTCACGAGGGTTCAAAGTGAAAGGCATTACCTTATTAAAGTTATGTTTAAAATTGCCTTGAAAAGAGCTGGAAAAAGCTTAAGTGTCCTAGGATGGTCAGGAGGCCATTTAAAAAAGTGAAATGCCCTCAGCTCATTTTTGTTATCCCACAACAAAGGTGGACTGCATGAGTCCTTCTAGTTCACTTCAGTTCGAACTCAAAAAGATGCTTTCCACACACCTACTTAAGCCTGCTCTAAGATGAGAAGGGAAGTTCAAAGAGAGGAGATTCCTGGAAAATGGTCACTTAAAAGCTTTTCTTGCCTGCCCCTCAACTGCTAGCTGCTCCTGGCTGGACAAGCCATACCCAGTTCTGTGCTGAAGTGGCCAGGGCAGCAGTGGGTCAGGCAGTGCCCTGGAAGAAAGGTCTGTGTAAAGTTTGGATGTAGCTGTGTTTCGGTGGTGCTGCAGGCTTTGTGCAGTGGGGGAGAAAACCCACCCCACTATTGCAGTATTTTACGAGCAGTATCTACTGCAGCTTTGCTTTTGATAGTAGGCACTTGGCCATTAATGTGGAGTTTCTGTCAGGCTTCCCTTCTATTGTATTTTATAGATGTCAGTGTAAGTCTGGCTCAGGGTGACAGATGACTGAGGATGCAGTCCTCTTCCCAAATGGTGAGATGTGTCCTGTAACATTTGCTGGCCACATTTGCCTCGGTCTGGGGGTGGTGATCACTGCTATGGGACTGCTTTTTTTGTAAGTAATACTCTAATTCATTTAATAATGCAAATGTGGTCCCAGCAGTACAGCTTTACTGCATAATGACTAATCTCTGTCACAGCAGGATGCTGAGAATGAGTTTCTCTGGGAGGCTGTGGGTATGCACAATGAACAGCTATCCCTAATAAAGTCTTTTTAATCAGGAGTGTTTCTCAGATCAGCTGAGTTAAATGGGTTTGCTATTTGTAAATACAAGGGTCAAAGTTTCTGACTTGTATAAAACACCACATCTACTGTGAAGTCAGTGAACATTTAAATACATTGACATCCTGGCCCTAAGAGCTAACCCCTATGCTCACATGTGTGATAGGAAAGTCCATGTCACTCTACACTGCCTCCAGTGAATGAACACAGAGTGTGTGACACTGCTTGCTGTGTACTTATTTCACTTTCCCCCAGTGACCTATGAATACCAGTCACAGCCAAGGACTCTCTGTCACTGTATCTCAAGAACAGATGTTTCAGAGATGCAAGTTTCCAGTACATTTGAAGAAAGCAGGTGAGAAAGGAGAGAGATACAACTTTAGGAAAGTTTCATCTGGAATTCATACTTTATTAGGTGCCAGGGAGCCCAGTTTTCCATCAGTGTGTCTCTGTTGATTGCACCTGGGCAGGGAGATCCCTCTGAGAGCAAGCAGGACTCCTGAGATCAGGTGTTCACAGGAGTGCCTGTTTAACAGAAACAGCTCTGCTTCTAGTTTGGGATTCATACAAATATGACCACTAGAAAAATATGCCCTGGGAGTCAGGGCCATTGCAGTTGTTCTTATGTTCCTAAAAATTACTTCAGCAACACATTTTTTGTTTGAGAGGCTATATTCCCTCATGGGTTTGCATTTGAATGTCACAGCATCACAATCAGATGTGAGAATCTGTAAGTAAAATGCCAAGTTTGCCCTTGATGGCCATTCTGAGTATCAAGGCCCATAACTTTTTATAAATACCTAAACAACAGCATTATAGGTAAAATATAGATATAGCGCAAGTCTTAGAGGCTGATATTTTAACCACAGGATCACCACCAAGGAAATGAATCTGTGCTTGTCAATATGATCATTGACTTAACAAGATTGTGCAGGCTTACTTCCAATTCAGGTGCATGTTTCCCTTATTGTCTTGTACAGAGAAGGTAAGTCTGTCTTGTGCTCTAGTAAATATGATAATCCAAATTCTCAGGACAGATAGACCCATGAGAGTAAGATACTATTTTTCCTTGACTGTTTCTTTGTTAACTACAGAGTTAAGAGCAGCCAGTCATAGAAATTCAGATATTATTGAGGTTCAGGTGACTTTGTAAAATAGGCTGGAAACATCTCTTTATGCTTTTATGATTTTTTTTTACTACATATTTAATGAAGCAAGAAAGAGAAGTTCTCTTCAAAGATGCAAATAGATGTGATAGAGTGGTTAATAATTTCTGCCTACTTTCTAACATCTTCTGCAAATATTGTCCCCTGAGACTTTCACACCAAACCAGTTTTGTAAAACTCTAAGCCTCTAAATTTCATCTCTTAAACTTTCTATCACACACAATCTTGCTGTCAGAGAGAAGGCCCATTGCCCACCCAAGGATGTCACACTGACTGCAGCTGTACTGTGTAAGCACAGCAGCTACTGCTCTCTCTTAGGGGTGGAAACACTCCAGTCTCCTCATGGAAATCCAGCACAGAAAATCTATTTCTTCTTTTAAAAAAAGGGTTTGCTTTTATTTTCTAGCTATGATAATATGATTCATTTCTCCTCACATACTTGTCCTGTTAAAATTTTAATTATTACAAATCCATGTCTTGCTTCTCTGGTTTTAGAGTTTAACAAAGCAAATCACTTCTAGGATGGGAAAAGCAGCATGATTTATGAAAGACCTGACAAAAACACGTCTATATGTGGTGACACCAAGAGTCATAAAAGAAGAACAAAGGGTTCTGGGTTCCTTTTGCTAATACTTCATGGCAAGTGTAAACCTGTTTGAGAAGGCCGGATTTTTTTTTCTTGAATTTTTAACCAAGTGTTCTGCACCTAAATCTCCTTTCTGACATCCTGTATGAGAGTGTATATGAAAACTACAGCAATGTGTCACCTAATATGATGTCTTCCTCTTCAAGGAAATCTGTGAGGGACTACTAAGTAAGGCTCAGGGAAAAAAATCATTATAGATTAAAAATCTGGGATATTTTAGCTTGTTGGAAAATTGGATGTGAGATGTTAATGAGAGTAAAAATTGGGTCATGAATAGTATTTGATTTTTTTATTTAAGCACAATCACTATATATTTAAATGTTAACAAAAAAAAGAAGGAGAGACAAAGAGAAATTATTTCCAGTTCCCCCAATCAAACCCTTCTCTCACTAAGAAGAGCTGAGATAGCTTCAAGGGAAAATGGATTTAAAACAACTCTTTTGTGAAAGTGGTAATTGATACACTGGTCTGATTTCACAGCCATTCTCAGGAGCTCTCTGAACACTGTCTGAAAATGAAATTGGGTGTTAAGGATATTTCCTATAAAGGAATCACCTCCATTTTGTCATCAGAGTTCTATGGCCTAAATTAATTTGTTTGGCAAAGCGTTAGCTAACATACAGTAATTTGTAATGTTGATATTTTTGTCTTCACAAACCTCCAATCCATGTAGTTAAAATTGCCACTGAAGCATAAAGCAAAGACTTTCAGCATCCCTTTCTGAGGATGTATATGAGGTGTATACATTAAATGTCTATACTCATACAGTAGATTGATTAAATTTCATACTAAACAAGATGCAATATGCTTTGGGAAATATACTCTGTCAGTAGTCTGCACAGAGCTTGAAAAATGATATTCCTTATCAATATGTTTAAGGATTGTCACTGTGAGCAAAAAGCCCAGATATATGTTTGAAGGAAATCCTGCCTCTGCTCTTCCCTGTACAGACCAGCCTGTTCACAGCATGGCCTGAACAGCCAGTGTCCCTGAGGTGGCTGATGGTCACAGAGTGTCCCTTGCAGGAAACCTGCAGCTGGAGAGGGAAACTTGCCCCACTCTGATTACTACCGGTGAGAGCAAAAAACAGGGTAAACCAAACAGCATTTGGCTGGCTGCTGAGGGATGCTCCTTGCAAGGAGATTCTCAATTCTTATTGATGCTTTCATAAAGCCAATTTCTTTATAAGGCTTCAGGAGTCTCAGAAGTTGTTGGGAAAATTGCCTAGCTTCCACTTTCAGGAAGTGATGACACAGAATTCCTTGGCTAAAAACATTTTAATTTTTTTTTTTTTTTAATCTCCTAGGAACTGAAACAAATGCCCATTTGAGATCCTAGAGAATCCCAACCCTTAACATCTATCATTTCTGTGATAGGAATTTTGGAGACAAGGCTCAGGTAGCACCAAACAAGAGCAACAAGAGCAATATAAATTGTTCAAATCTGTTCTGTAAGCATCTGGTAAAGCACTGGAAGTTGTTATGAAGTGCCTTGCTGACTGCTGGCTGCAGGACTCTGAGCTCTGCCTCTGTGCAACCTGACAGTTGGCTGTCAGTGTAGTTGCTCAATTTTTTCATTTGGGCTTTTTTCTTTTCTCAGGATGGATTCTTTTCCAGGTTCTCTGAGATAATTTCTTTTACCTAATCTGATCTCCAAAGTAGTCTGAAAAACACTAGCCAAAGGCAGTGTAAAGGAGACAGCACAAGCACAGTCGTTCTGCCGCTGTTCAGCACCGTGAGACGAGAGAGCTCTCTTGCTGGAGTGTTCCCATCAGTTGAAGAAGTGAAGAAGTGTTCTCAAAGTACCTTAATCTCAAGAGGAATAACATGGCAGTTCCATTTTACCCCTAAGCTACTGTAAACCAGCACCACACCTGACCCACCTTTGTCATGGACCTCTGTAGTACGAACGTGAATACTTTAAAATTGCCACTCCTCAACAAATTGAGCACAACCTGTCCCAGCTTTAACCAGATCACAGTAATAGCATATGTTGGCTGGATGCAATATTATTCTAGGTTTTAAATGAAATATACTCCCTGTGGGAGATAACCCATTGCAACAACAGCTTTAGATAGGGGATGGTGTTTCCTTTTGAAATATTCCAGACTTTGTCCAGCTTTTTTAAATCGTGTCGTAAAAGCAAGTAAACATTCACATTTAAAAATACTTGCACTGTTTTATTGCCTAATATATTCTCACTGTAGTCTTTTTTATTAGATATGAATTGCATTCCTTGTATAGAAAGCTGTGCTCTTAGGAGAGGAAGCAATTTCCAATTATGTATTCCTCATAACAGAAATATTAGAATGATAATGGTTCCTACATTTAAATTGTGAAATAATTTGCATTTTGAGATTAAAAAATCCTCATAACAATGCCAAAGGCAGAACATTTCCAAAGAAAAATGTTCTCTCTAACAACCTGGCTGTAAAACTGAGGGATGATAACACTTGACAGTTTTCTCAGGCTGGGGTGTAGGGAGCCTTGGTTAACTGTAAGGAATAATGACAAATCTGAACACGTGTACTCTCTTTCCAATTCTCTCCATGTTGCAAAGGGTTGAGTGTTTTTAGTGGGACTGTTTCCCTTTCTAATGTAGTTATATTCAAACTCCTCCAGTCTGGAACATGTAACACATCAGGAACTGTGTTTGCCTTGTGCAGTGGGCAGTGGTGGTGCTACAGGCTCAATCCCAATCACATCCCACAATGTTTTTTGCTCTCTAGGGAACTGTTTCGGCTGCTTTATTCTTCCATTGAGTGCACTGTGTTGTTTCTTACAAAGATGCAACGTCTCTTTTGGATAATACTATTTAAAAATGTATGAATAAAACACAGGTATTTGGATATTCTACTGGTTTTCCCAGAGTTAATAGTAGCAGATGGTGGAAATAAATTTGCTATTAATTTATTTTCATGTCAAACATTCAATATAATTAAGTGAAGTGTCATCTAAACTCTGATTACTTACTTTCAAATTAAAATCATGTGTTAAACAGACTTCTAATCATCATGCTAATACCTGTGAAATGCTGTTTTCACATTCCAAGCTCCACAGTCTTTTTAGTGTCAGACTTCAAAGTCTCCTGACAGGAATTATGAGTATGAAGGTCAGGACTTAGAGCTAGATTTGTTTAATACTATCCTTCTTGTGGGAGCACTCATTTGGGTTAGTAATTCCCTTTGCTGAATTTCACACACTCAACAAAGCATGACTATCAGTGTCATACTTGGGTACCATTTGCTCTAGCTGCACATAAAAAAAAAAGTGTTATTCTTCCTAATACCAATAGAAATTACCTAAGTGGACCACAGCTGTGATTTAAAACCCTAACCACAGTACATATCTGTGCTTATATTCAGGAAAAAACTCTATTTGTGTTAGTGTTAATTAAAGCCAAATTAGAAGAACAGAAAAAAAATCTGACTGAGGAAAACATCATCATGCATGCCACTTGCTTTGTAATTGTGCACATACCTAATTACACTTCCACAGAGAAGAAATAAAAAGAACTTTCAAGCCCTTTTGCTTATTATCTGCTTTAGTACAACATTCTTCTTCTACAAGGTATTGCATCCAAACTTGGTTTCAATGTTTCAAGCTACACAATTTTTTTTCTCCTGGGGAAAACTCTGTTCAATTTTTTACAGACTTACCAAGAAAATGTTTACAGATACTCATTCAGCCTTTTTTATTCCTCTGAGTAATCTAATCCTTCCTATGTCTGCTGCTGGATTTCAAAATAGGATTATTATATGTGGTTTACAGCCTGAAAACTAGATATAGGATTAGGCATTTTAGCCTGATCCTACGTGATAAAGTGTGAAATAGTAATAGGAGAAGAAACCTTTTTCCAAGCAAAAATTTTCCACATAAGAAATGTCTCTTTAGAAATATTGTTGCCTCAAATAACAGAAGAAAATCACAATTGCTGTAAGTGGGAGGGAGGATGATCCATGCAAAAATTCTTTCTCATTAAGGTTTCTTGAAAAGATTTGAAAATCAGCCTCAGCTGAACAACAAGGAAGAAAATCAAGGACTGAGGCAAAGATCAGCAAGGCTATCATCATATTTATTAGCAGAGAGTAAGTGTGCCTTCATAACACAGCAAAAAACAACCTACAGGCAGAAGCTCTTTTCAACAAGGGGAAGAAATAAGAAGATGCCAGGTTTTAAGAAAACTAGCCATAGAGGGCTTTGGCCAGCCTGCCGGCGGTAGGCTGAGGGCAGCCTGTGTAGGTGGCACAGAAGCAGCTCTGGAAACATTTTCCAGAATGTCTCATACAGGGTTGGGTGATTTGCTTTTATATAAGTGGTCCCTGGGATTCCTGGCAGCCCTACATTCAAAGACAGCAAAAGGACTTAGATTTTGGAGATTAAATAATTTAAGTTTTGCCATTTGCAAAGTTATAACCTCAGTGGAGTGTGGTAAAGCCGTGCTGGAGGCTACCTGGGGTCCACCACAAACTCTGTATATTCTAGTGCGGCTTATACAGGGACACATCAGCAGACAAAGTGCTCAGAGCACATCACATCCAGTCATCTTCTCCTTCCAGGCTCAGCAAATAATAAATGATAAATTCACTATGATGCTCAGCAAAACAAAACAAGTTAATTTTAAACCAAACTGTACTCAGTCAGAAATAAAACAAAACCTGCAGTTCTTCAGAACCACCAAAATGATTAATGTGAAGAAAACTTTTTTTATTAGAGATATGAACATTAAATATAAAAATATTTGCTGAACTCAGGAATGGGACCAAAATACTTCTCTGTCAAAGCAATAGGCTTCTAGGTAGTGAAGATCCAGTATCACACCTCTGACTTGCCTTTGTGTGGGAGGGCATTTGCACAAATGGACAAAAATGATCACAGGACTCAAAAGTGGAGGAGAACACTGGGGTCAAAAGGTATTACCTAAATGATATAGAGTGAAATCAGTGAAATTTTGAATAAAGATTTCACTATAGTGTGAAATAATTTGATTTAACTGAAATCAAATGACATTGAAAAGATGGATATGCTTTTGAGAGCCAGATGTGCAAATTTGTGATCAGTGTGAGAAGCTACATATGCACTGATAGAGGGCCCTGCCAACCTATGAGTGGTTTTCAAATTCCTGAACAAACTGGATGAAAATAAAATATGTATTCTTTACCTTCACTCTTTGTCAATGAGATGGAAATGGAAACAAATGTATGACATTGTACTTTAATTGAAAACATAACTGTACTGGCCTTGAAGGAACTCTGTTGCTTAGGAAAGCAACAGAGGAATATCACAACATCTCATGATAAAAGATGACAGTTCTATTATGTGGCTGCTGGGAATGAAAACAGGAAAGAAAAAAAGTCTCTGACAGATAAGAAGCCTCCTTGTTTGTGAATATTATGTTTTGCCTGGTTATTATATTCATTGTATGGATTGAGCAGATAGATCAAAAAGTTCAGACAAAACTTGTTGCAATAATTTAGGCAATAACAAAATGTGCCCCACTCTGCACTTCAGCTGTGAGTAACAGCACTCTAGTGCAAAGCAAAGCTGGCAGGACAGAAGTGTTGGCTTAGAAATTCTGTGCAAAACTGGACTTCTTAAACTGAATTCTGGCTACTGGGCATCACATCACCTTCAGTCTTGAGGGTTCATAAATATCCCTGGAGCCACAGTAGGGCTGGATTGATGCACTGGGGGAAAGTGGAAGGGAACAAGGAGTTACCTTCCTCTTTCTATAGAAAGGGCATATGGACAACTGGAGCCCCAGAACCTGTAACTACAAATTACCAACCTCAGACTTGCAGGATCATCAACAATTTTCATGCGTTGAAGCATGGTCTTAATCAATATTTACTCAGAGATAAAAAATTTCATTGTCTGGAATAAATTATTGTCTGTGAAGAAGGAAAAATGTGAAATCACTTTATAGTAGCATAATAATGTAAATCTCTAAATAGGATAGAAGCAGGGGAAATAATACGCCATGGTAAAAAATGGGGATTATGGAAGAAGAGGGTTTGAAGAAAAGGTCATGGTCATGGTTTTACTCATGTCTTGCCTTTTAAAACTCTGTATGGAATTTAGAAATATTTATTAGCATACACAGTATTGTTGAAAGGGTTAAAGGAGAAAAGAAGTTTGGGGAAAAACGATTGGGCAAGAGAATATGAAGGAATGTGTGATCAGAGAAGATATATCACACGTAACAAGGAGCAGACAGGGCAAGACATGAGGGTTTCAGTGGGATAACGTGATGAGTGGGAACAACTCATGTCTTTCCAGCTGAGACTCAGCATCTCTGCAAGGCAGGTCACCTCTGTTTTACGATGCATAACTTGGATTTGGAGCCCAAAGATATGAAAACTTTAGATTTCTTTAATCTTCCTGTCCTATGACTCAAAGGACACTTTATCAGGTACCTTCATGTCAAATGAGACATAAATCAATGGAACCATCACAAAATGTAAACCCCAAACCAGATTATGTCAGGCTCCAATGCTCAAGAAAATTTTTGGGCTTAAATATGATTCTAATTTTATGGCTATTATACATATAAATAATAAATTATTGCCATATTATTCAATTCTGTTGGTTAATATATATCAAAAGTGTGTATAATATTCATTTTACCACTAACCTAATTTAGAATTTGGTCTTACTCAAAAAGAAGCACATGACTTAGCAAAATAAACAGCTAACCTATTTACGTCTCTTAGACACAAAAAATATTCTCTAAAGTTTCAAAAGGACAAAATATGTACAGGCTAAAAGCAGAAGGATGTCCATGTACTGAAAATTAAAATATTCATGTAATATGAATATGTAATGTGCTTGTAAGTATCAAGTAAGGACTTAAAGTAACTGGAAAGAAAGGAAAGGAAAGAAAAGGAACTACTCTATGAGAAAACTGAACAAACAAACAGGCTGCTCATACAAATAGCATCCTTAAAAATGTAGGCTGAGGTTTTCACTTGGAAGTGAACTGTGATGTGGAATAATGGTAAAACCCCTATTAGTCATTCTTTGTTTATCAGAGCTTCTTCAAAAATACTGTCAAATTGCATCTGATAGCCTGTTTTGAAAAAAGGTATAGTTCTGGACAAATAGATATACCAAAATCTGGAATAATAGTGATGCAGAATATAAAAAAAAAAAGCCCAAAGATGTATGAAAATGAGTTATTCTTAATATATGGAAAGATTTGGATGCAATTATCTATAATAAAATAGGGAAGGTACATCCTGTTTCTATGTCATAAAAACAAAACCAAAAAAAAACTAGAAAGGGAAAAATCTGCCTAAGAGGCTGATGATTCTTTTTTTTTCCATTTCATGAACACCCACCTAAAATTTATTCAATTTGTTTTTCAACTGCTGCTCTGAAAATGGTAGAATAAATTTCCAACATTCATAAGAGGATTTTATAGTGTACTGGGGCTCCAATAAATTTATTCATATCATAGCTTACTGGGCATATTGAACACTTACTAAAGTAAAGAATAAAATGCCACTTTTTTACCACAGTTAATAAACAAGCCTTCAGAAGATGCAAACAATCAAAGATTTGCTCCAAGAGAAGTATAACAATTTCTAGCAGCCTAGGACAGCTCCTGTAATGCTTTTTACATCCAGGGAGAGATTAGATTTATTCTAGGAGTTCTCTAAATGTCTGGGAGTGTTCTAGGACAAGCTGGATAGGGCTCTGAGCAACTTAATCTAGTGAAAGTCATTCCTGTCCATGGCAGGGAGGTTGGAACTAGATGATCTTCAAGGTCCCTTCCAACCCAAACCATTCTATGATATTATGATTAAATTAAGAAAAATAAATTTTTCCTGCATGTGATGGAAATAGCAAGAAGGAAAATATATTCTCTTCACAGATCTAAGGAGAAAAAAAGGCTCATGTAGAAAAAAAAAAAGATCATGTTTAAAACATTTTCCTAGCATTTTATAGAACATATAGAACATTGGCATCTTTTTTACAGTACAAGAAAATCTGTGTTTACTTCCTAAGAGATGCTACATATGGAAAAAGGGATCAGAAAATATTGTTTAGATATAAATTTTTATGCAGAAAGTTACAAATATACAACAGAGAGATCATGACTCTTACATATCATAAAGCTAATAATGACCACATGCCATAATTTTTTCATTCACATTGAAGCCTTTTATTAGGAATTTGGAAAAGACTGTGATAACAATTCTATTGGTATACAACTTGAAAAATATGAAAGAATTTTTAGAGATTATACAATTCAAATATGACCATAAGAAGCTGGGTCTATAGTTTTAGAGCTTATCTGCTAATACTTTGGTTGTTTTTGTACTGTATTGTAAAATAAGAATGTTGTGCTTATTATAATTTAGTCATTCCTTCTACTAAAAACTCTACAAAGATGACTAATTTTTGATGCAGTTGACTGCAATAAAGTCCAAGTAAATGACACAATTTTTTCTTGTTTTCTTGGCTCCAAATGTGAAGGCACCTTTTTCAGTTTTTCCCAAGGCTAAAGGTTTATCCTTTTGTTGCCATCCTTATTATGACCCAGGTGTTCAAAATGTAGAACAGTCCTCAGGGTAACACCAGCACTTGCAGACTGTTACAGACTCCCCAGGGCTTGTGCTTTTCCCTGCTACTCACCAGAGCGTGTCCTGCTGCAGTGACCTTGGGCTCACTGCAGCCTTGGGGAGGGAGGACTCCCTCGCTGGAGACCTGTGCTGGAAAAACTTCTCATTAAGAATAAAGTTCTGCCATCTGTCACAAGCCTCACCTGACAGCTAAACCAAAATGCCTTGGCCTCCCCAGATCCTGAGCACTTCCAAGTCAGGTGATGACTAGTGACAGTCAGGAAAAAAAAAAAAAAAAGTAAAAGGCCATTGAAAACAGAATAATTTAAAGCCAGTCTCACAAAGTGCTCAACAAAAAGCAGAGAAGCGTGCGAGTAGAAGTCATCTCAGCAGCTTCTTACTTGCTATTATGATTTTGGGTGACTTGGTAGCATTAGGCACATCAGTAGCGTGGGAGTGATACACAACTCCCCAGCCTGGTGTAGCTGGTGTCTGCTCAAGGCATGTATGCAAGTCTTCAGTGCAGATGTCTCAACTTCTAAAGCATTTTTTTTTTTTAAGGGAGTATGTTACAGTATGAGAAATAGAAAAGTAGTGCAAACACATTGAGGTGGGCGACAGAATCTTTCAGTTCCCTGTACCTGGACTTTATACCATTTCATGAGCATCTCAAAGCCTTTCTACGGCCTGGCTCATAGGGCTGTGAGGGGGAAGTGAGCTGATGGTGGGATTAGAGGGCAGGGTTATGCCTGTGGTGAGGAAGAGGCAGAGGAGGTTGTTCTGCACTGGAGAGGGTATGAGGTGAAGGGGGAAAGGGACGGAGCAGGGCTTGTTACGGGTATCAACAAGAAAGGTTAGAAAATTAAACAAATTCATAAAATAGCAGGTTTTGTACAATAAGAAGAGGAATGTATATATACAAGGAATACAATTTATATCCCTTCAGATGCTGGGCACTCTTGTGCTCATGCAGCATCTGATGGAGACAGATGGATTTCCCCAAGGAATTCCATGCAGAGCAGATCCTGTCCATGGAGAGACATTCTCCCATCCTCCCCTTTTTGATTCTTTGAGCTAATATAGGATTTTCTCACAAGAAAACTCTGTTCCTGAAGGATGCTCACAGAGCTTTTTGCTGCATGGTTAGATACAGGCAAGCCACGTAGGAGGCAAAGTTTCTGGTATGGTGTGGGAGCTGCCTGGGGACAGCTCTGTGACTGTGACGCAGGTGAGGTGACCCTGGAGGCAGGGGACCTGTCCAACCTGGCACAGCCCAAGGACCCTGCTGGGCAACATCCACCTGTGCCTGCTTGGGGTCACAGAGAAATGTGATCACACAGAATATTCTGGGTTGCAAGGCACCAGAAAGACTGAGTCCAACTCTAAAGTGGATGGCCTGTATGGGGATCAAACAGTGACCTTGGTGTTAATAGCATCATGCTCCAACCTACTGAGCTAATCACTCACTCCTCCATGGACACCTCTCCCAGACAGGAGAGCTGTGCCCCACCCTCTCATCCACACAAAAGTCAGCTTTCTCAACAGTTTGTTAATCTGTAAATTACAGATTATCTGAGGGGGCTGTCCAGCTAACAGACAGTCTTCCAACAGCTTGGAATGTTATCTCCATCCCACAGACACCAGTGCAGCTCAGGCTGGTGTGGGGTGGCTCCCACACAGGGCTGCTCCAGCCCTGCGTACAAGGCCCAGAGGAACAGGGATGGTCAGGATTGCCAGCTCCTTGAACACAAGAAGTTGGAAACAGGGAAGTGAATAGGGGAGGGAAAAGGATATGAAAAGGAGAAAAAAGTTTCTAGAAGGTAATGACAGACTAGGAAAAGGATCATAGAATGCCTCAAGTTGGGAGAGACCCATTTGGATCATTGAGTCCAACTCCCTGCTCTTTGCATGACTTACTAAAATTACACCATATAATTAGGGGTATCATCCAGATACTCCTTGAATTCTGACAGGCTTAGTGCCATGATCACTTCCCTGGGGAGCCTGTTCCAGTGACCAATCACCATCACAGTGAAGAATCTGAACTTCCCCTAACACAGTTTCATTCCATTTCCTCGTGTCCTATTTCTGGTCACCAGAAAGAGAAGCTCAGCACCCCCTCTTCCTCCACTGCCCCCCTGGAAGAGGGTGTAGACTGCAATGAGGCTACACCTCAGCCGTCTCTTCTCAAAACTGAACACACTGAGTGACCTCAGCCATCTCTTGAAGTCTTGCCCTCAAGACGTTTTGTCAACTTGGTTGGCTTCTCTGGACACACTCCAACAGTCTGATATCCTTCTTGCATTGTAGTTCCCAAAACTGCACACAATATTAAAGCTAAGGCTGCACCAGTGCAGAGCAGAGAGGGACAATAATCTCCATCAAGCGGCTGGCAATGCTGTGCCTGACACACCACAGGATGTGATTGGCTCAGGGCACACTGCTGACCCATATTCAAATTGCCATCAATCAATCAATCAATCAATCAATCAAAATTCCCAGATCTCTTTCTCCAACCTGTTTTCACTACAATATTTACGTATAATCAGGAGGATGTAGCTCTTCATGTCTTGGACTATAGGGAAAGCCTGGCAAAAGCAAAGTTTTCCTGCTGCTGATTACATGAATGATGGACTTTTTGGATGGAAGAAACTGAAGAACTGGGGAAGGAGCTATGAGGCATGTTGCAATTTACGCTGACAATATTCCTTGGTGAAATGACAATTTTTCATGCACTCAAAATGAGGTAAAAGTTTACCCTAGCCTTGTGTAAGTTTGGTTTTGTTGACAGTTAATGCAGCATGAAAGGTAAGGATCTACTCTCTGAGTGCTATTACTGCTGAGTGTGCAGAAGTTTGATTCTCACGGGTGAATTTCAGTGTGCACTGCAGGCTTTTGGTAGATGCCCCTTCTGCCTGGTTCTTTCATGCAAAGCTATTTGCAGAATGTCCTGTAAGGCTCACTGGTGCAGAGACTGCTTTTGCCCTAGTTCTCTAGACATCCATGCTTCAGTATTTTACTTCTTTAAACGGTTTAATTTATGACTGGAAATGTAGACAAAATACTTTGCCTCAAAACACTTTAGCATGTCAGAGTTAAAAATAATGTGCTTGGAAATGCCAGCTTGAGCTGCATGTTGTACGTGTTTTTCTCAATGGTTAAAATGATGCAGCTTTTTATATTTTCATGTTTCACATTCTCTCAGCTTCATGGTGTTTTTCCTATGCAAACTCATTTTCATTTTTTCTGTTTTATCCCATGAATTAGTTTTGAGTATCAAAATAATTGCTCAATGTCCAAAGAGTATGTTTTTTAGAATTATTATGCAGAAGAAGGAGGCTGAACTCTAGGTTTAAGTGCAAAGCATATCTCACTACCTTAAATCTGAAGAGATATCACAAGTTCCTGTTCATGACACTGCAATTTCCTAAACTGGTATGCTTTAACTAATTTATGAGTGGGGTTTTTTCCTCATGTTCACTCAATATTTTTCCCTTCTAAATTTCTATACCATCAACTATTATTCAGTCTTATATCTCAGTAGGAAATACCTTTCTTGTTAGCAATGTTTTCTTAATGCTGGTGTGGTATGAAGTCTTCCTCTGAGGCACTTATTTAAGGTCAGCCACATCAAACAGAAGGCACATTTCCCTTTGCAAAAGAAAGTGTTTTGTATTTCTCTTCTGTGGCTTGTGGCATCTGACTGGGCTCTGTCCTGCTATGGGTGACAGGGGAAAAGCAACAGAATCACCTATGATGCCAACTCCAACTTAATGGCACAGGGCACTCTGTGGCCCCTGTGGTGGGACAGGTTCAAGCCTTTCTTAATACTTCATCTACAATGTGTAGTAAAGCAGTTCATCAAATTCTCCTAAGACGTTGATGTCTACTACAGAAACTTTGTATACCAATGTACACCAAAAGGGAAAAATACCAAAAAAAAGGAGAAACATCCCCCCAGTTCCCAGTTTTAAACAAGAATTTTGACAGAAGTGAGAGAGTTTTTCATTATCTTTCCTAGGAGAGGAATTTTCACCCAACACAAGAAGGCTGCTGTATGAGCATAGGATATGCTGTGTCATGTTCCTCTCCTCGTTGCAGCTGTGAGACTCAGCAGACATGTGTCTTTGAGAACTCAGCATTGGGAATGGGGATTTCCTCCTACAAACTTATAATGCTGTTTGTACTTCCCCTGAGCTGAAACCCATGACAGCCTCAGACCAGCAGGACCAGACCAGGTTATTAATTTTCCTGCCTGTGCTCACCAAGTTACTGGGAGGGAGTGAGAGGGTGACAAAGAGCAGGGAAGTGTGGCATTATCATACAGATAAAAAAGGTTGCCAGGTCCTATTGTCAGTAACCAGACCTCTGAATCAAAGCCTCATCTAATACTGCGGATCTCTGACTCCTTTGGAAAGCTGAAGGCTGTGGATCAGGCATCTCCTTCTGGAGGTTATGTAACTTGTACAAAACCCTTTCATGATCAAACGCATTTAAAATATATATGCAGTGGATGTGGCTATGTGATAAATGTGTGTGTGTGCAAATAAAATGACCAACTGATATTAACTCAATGTGTTATGTTTGGGTTTTTTAAATGAGCATGAAGAGATGCATCGGGAGATTATTACAAAACTTATTTTTGGGTTTGGGAGATACTATTATGTGGTGTAGAACAATATCCTATACAAGTCCTACAAGAACTGCTGCTAATACAGAATTTAAGTGTAAAATATTACTTTAATTACTGCAGATGGTATTTCCATGTACTTTTTCTTTTGTGTGTGTGTGCATGTGTGTTTGTACACGTACGCTCTCTGGAATGAATGCCCATTATCATGTCTCTTTTTAGAGCTTCTGTTTCAAAAACATAATGCATAATCAGTTTGATTATGTGACAAGCTGTTTCATCCTTCTTCTCTTTTCTTCTTCCCAAGCAATTTTCTAGGTCATGTTTGTGTTAGGTCTTCATTTAAAAAAAAAAAAAAGAATATCAGAGAGATTTTATGCAAAATTTCTTTCAGCCAGCAATTACAGTCATTGTTTGTAGAACTAATTTTGAATTGTATTTCTAAATAATTAGGGGTTTTTTTTTTCTGTAGAAAATCAGAAATCCATTTAGGCAGTGGGGATTTAAGCTATTCATAGAATACTTAAAATACAGCCTTCAAGAAAAATGGGAATAGCTACAGTTAAGATTTGTTCAGTTCAGCTTCGTTCACCAGCATCATTCAACCTTCAGTCTTCAGTGAGATGAATTAAGGGAGAAATTATTTCTAAAAATGTACTCTAAACATTTAAAATTAAATCTATTCAAGTAACAATATCTGCTTTTCTATCTTGAGAAAATTACTTGGAAAGGATGCCCCAGGCTTACATTATACTCAAGATACACTAGAAATCTTAACTTTTATTGAATACAGGACCTACAATTCCAGAATGATTCCAGTGGCATTTAAAAAACAGTCTGATGCTGAATTTTAATGGACTAAATTAGTAACTTTGAGAATGACACTTCTCCTTGATCATCCCTTCTGGCATCAAATCTGGTAGGTGCATGCTCAAGGGAAGGAAATCCTAGCAAGCCCACAAATTAGTATTCTCCATGCAGTGGAATGCCTTCCAACACAGACCCCACAGCTGGCAAAAAGAAAGAGGCTGGATCTGTTTTCAAGATGTCAAAGGCAATGGAGTTGCTCCCAGCTGTTGTACACAATATCCCCTGTGAAGCTGGGAAATTATTTGAACTCATATTTATGGGTTTTGGTCACTATTGTTTAATATTTATTTTCTCAGTGCTTCAGCTCTGATCCCTCAGATGAAACCTTGGCACAGCCTTTAGAAGTGTCCCAGGGCTGGAATCTGATTTACAAGTTTTGAATGCTCTCAATCCAAGCTGGAGGCAAAGGATGCTGTGGGTGGCTTGTCACTCTCCTGAATGTTGTTCTGTGTCTTCCACAATGGGCATTTCACCCCTAAAGACCTATGGTGCTTGAGACATTTCAGGTTGCTCAACCTAGAGAAGTCCCTGGGGACATCTTGGAGCAGCCTTCTTGTACCTAAAGTGGATGGAAAGTACAGAAAATAAGGGAGGGACTATTTATCAAGGAGTGTAGTGATAGGAAAAGGGGGCATGGCTTAAAACTGAAAGAGAGCAGGTTTAGGTTAGGAATTAGGAAGAAATTCTGTACTGTGATAGTGCTGAGGCACTGAAACAGGTGGCCCAGAGAACCTGTGGATGCTCCTTCCCTGGAAGTGTTCAAATCCAGGTTGGATGGGGCCCTGAGCTACCTGGTGTAGTGGAAGGTGTCCTTGAGCATGGCAGGAGCTTGAGAGTAGATGATTTTTAAGGTCCTTCCCAACCCAAGCCATTCTATGAGTCTGTGATTTTATTATGAATTCTGGTCTAGGCAGAAACTGACCCCAGGAAATGAATATAATAATACCCCTCTGCCTAAGAGTTATCTTATAAAGAAAAATGTAACTCGTAAAGTTTTTTCTGAGACATTTAGGTGCTGTGGCCCTAGAAGGTACAAAACAAAACAAAAACCTGGCTATGGAAAAAGATAATTCTGTGCTGTACAGAAAGGACAACTGTACAACAAATAAGGCCTAGGGCCATGATATAGCTAATGAGGAGACATTAAAATACTAAATAGCTGTCTCATTCACCAGGCACTACTCATCCAGGTTGCTACTGAAGCAAACAACCTAAAGTAAAAATAGCAAACAGTAACTTGTATATGAGGCAATTTCATTAGGGATTACTTCATAAGCATGTATAAAATGAAGACACATAAAGATAGGGTTGAAGACATATAAAGATAGGCTAAGTTCAACAACTTGCATGAACAAGGCCCCCAACCTTTGAGTACTGGCTTTACCCATTTAACAACTTTTGAACTTTCTTCTGTTGAACTTAACTACATATAATTAAAGTGTAAACCTAACATGTGACTGCTGCTTTTCAGAGTGTCTTGTAGAATGACTCCTGTCTATTAACATATATTCCTATAAATCAAGAAGATTTCACCCAATGAAAGAAAGCGTTAAACTTTGATTTAACACATTTGCGACATTATTATATTTTCATCTCGATGTTTAGACATAGATAAGTATATTAAGCACTAAATACAACTTTTTGATTAGTGTTGTATTTTCTCCATCTCCCTCATAAAGTTGTAGGCATAACTGAGTTGGGCAGGGAGGACACGAAGGGCCCCAAGCCACCTCTGTCTGCAAAACCTCCCTTGTAAACATGAATCTACCATCAAAATTACTATTACTATACAAAATTACTGTGTTGCTACTAAATTACTATTGGAACAGAAGTTTTTCCAATGCCTAACTAACTAGAAAAATGATTTCCAGCTCAAGAAAGCTTTTGTTCAAGTAGTATCTCCCTTATCAGAGCTTGTTGATGTACCTCCATTGGCAGAACCACACAGGGACACAAAAGATATGAACAAAACTGTGGAGTGCCTTTTGAAGTCTGCTTAGGCACCATAACAACCATCTCTGACGTTCAATGAACTGAGTTCTTCCTGTGTCTCAAAAGTTACACCAAAGGGAGAAAAAGAGGAAGATTATTTTTACATATATTTCTGAAAAATAAAGAAATTCTTTTCTGGGAATATAAAGTAAAACAAGGACAGATGTGAGGGGAAGGAAGCACAAACTTCTCTGGGCCTCTAAAGGAGATTTTAATTTCATGAGGACATTAGCTATGAAGACTGGCAGCTGGTGACAAATCTAGAGCATGTCCTTTTCTATCCTTGTAACACCACTGACCATCACTATTACTTCCTTATAAAGTATGTGTTCCTAAAAGGCATACTCGTTCTATAGTAATTATCTGATATTCTAGACTTCTCATACAATATCCTCCAGATATTTCAGTTTCAAGAGAAGATCCTGTAACATTAGAAATCCAAAAAAAACTTTCTTGGGTTTGACCGAAGTCTCAGAGTCTCATTTGAATGAGGCCTTGGTCAGACAGAGTACTTATGACAAGTAAGAAACTAGGCTCACCTGCAGTGATCTGTCTGGACATAAATCCACCTTCCTGTGCCTCTTTAGCTATGGCACCATGGTGCTGCTGCAGCATTCCTCATGGCACTATTGAGTCCATATTCTGTGTTGATTCATCCCAGTTCTCTCAGTGTTGGACTCTGTTAGGGTGGCACAGGGGTGACAGTGACAGACCTTTTTTTGGGGAAAAGAGGCAATCACTGTCAATACTTGGCACTAGCAGCCCTCCACAATGGGTTATCTCAAACTGGCTGGGAAAGCACCCTGAGGTGTGCAAGGACCAGCCCCACAAAACCCTGCACTGCCCTGGCACCCTCAGGCAGGACAGGACCCCCAGTCTCTCCAATCCAAGCAGCACTCCAGTAAAACTGTTTGCAGGACAGCAAAAGCAGCAGGTTATCTATCAGTCAGGTTAACTTTTTGTGTCACAGAGGAGTCTCTCACCCAAACCATCTTGGAAAAGCCTGCACTTATGCCTACAATCCCAGCCAGAGCCAGCTTTGTTCCCACAGCAACAGATGCAATTCCTATAACATGACCCATGATTTTGGCAGTGCCCGACCTCCTTCTGCCAGAGCCCTGACACCAGCCCTGGCAAGGCCTGCTGAGAAGGGGTTGCTGTGCAACCTGACTGCTGCACAGCCATCCTTGGCAGCTCATGCCAGCACTCCTCAGTCAAGGCATGCTTTGATGACTAGATCCATGCATTTTTCTGCAAGGAGTCATTTGTTTCCCTAGCAGCTAACATTTCTGGCTGTATCTGCTGTGTGATCAGGCACAGCTTCCTTCTTCTCATACCCACTGGAAAACAACTGTGCCTATCTGCAGTGGTTTTGTGTCAGGTTACAGCCAGGACTCCAGAACACACGGAGAGATAAAGGCCTGGCAGGAAAGATTTAGGACCAAAATGTTCCATGTGCTATGCAGAGTGTTTCCTCTGGATGCCTGCTTGCTTTTCACTGCTTTCTCTTCCTACCCCCACCTCCTGCACAGCCCCATAAAGCCTCCAGCTCTCCCTCCAGCCCAGACTTTTCAGCTTTTCAGTTCACTTTCAGTTATTTCAGGATTATCTTAGGTGTGATTTGGGGACAGGAGGCACATCTCTGTTTCTCTCCCTTTTGATTCTTGCATAGCTGAGCTCTCCATTTATACTTCAACCTGGCTTCTGCTCCACAGCCTTTTTCGTGTTTCATCTTTCAAGAGTGGATGTCTTGAAGGTCCTGCTGAGGCTCCTACTCAGCCTGTGGGGCAGCTGTTTGCAGCTGTGGCTATTGGGGACCAGCAAAGTCCTTGAACCTGTGAAGCCAAGGGGCTGATACAATTTGAGCACATCTATCCAGTGAAATACCCTGCATTGTAACCCTGTTTCTCAAGGCCAGCGACCATGCAAGTAAAATTAGAATACCTCTGCAGTATTTTTTTTTCTTGATTTCAATTTTTTGTTCAGGAGGGGCAATAAATATATCAAGAATGAAAAAACAAAAATGTAACAGATGGAATTTACTAATTGCTCTGTTCTCATTTTTTTTCCCTGAAAAGCAGAGGTATTCAAACATATTCAGATCAAGCAGTTGAGCCTGGCCATTGCTCAATTGCAAATCCTCGTGCTTTCCATGACAGTAATTTTAGGGACATCATACATGGTTATATTAAATACATCCCGACGTCAGAAACTTAATTTGAGCATGATTCTTTGTCAGCAGGTGTTACCAACTTTTTCCCAGGTGATGGAAGCAGCCCAGGAATGGGGGTCAGTGACACCATCTCTGATACTCAGCTCTCCCACTTGGTGAAGAGCCCATAGGGTAAATCCTACGGGAAATGGCTGAGGGAGCTGGGCTTGTTTCGCCTGTAGAAAAGGAGGCTCAGGGGCAACTTTATTAATCCCTGTAACTCCCTGAAAACAGATTAAGGTGGGGGTACCTTTATTCTCTCAGCGACAGGATGAAACAGCCCTAAACTGCACCGGGGGACATCTAGGTTGGGCACTAGGACGAATTTCTTCACAGGACCCAGGAAAGAGGAAAGTTTTACACTTTTGAAACCCCCGAGGTCTCGGCAAAAGGGGCAAGAGACGCAGAATCCGCCACCGACCCCCCCCCAGCCGTCAGCGCCCTCAGGCCCCGCCCCTCAGGCCCCGCCCCGCGCGGGGTCGTTGCCACGGGAGCCGCGCGGGGTCGCGCACGCGGCGGAGGCCAAGATGGCGGCGCCCGTGTCCGTCTGTCACATCGCCTGCTGCGCCAACCGGGCGGGCGGCGGCGTCGTGGCCTGGGGCCGGGGCGGCCTCCTCGCCTTCGGCAGCTGCCACGACGTCATCCTCTACGACCCGGCGGTGAGTTGCTGCGCTCTGGGGGGGCGCCGGGACCAGGACCGGGACTGGGACCGACACCAGGACCCGGACCGTTCCCTGACGCTCGGTGCTGTCTGTCTGTCTGTTCCGCAGGTGAGGCGAGCGGTCGCCGCCCTCCGCGGCCACGCCGGCAGGGTAAACTGCGTGCGCTGGGTCCGCCGGCGGGACCGCGGTGAGTAGCGAGGCGGTGCCGCGCTGGGCCCGGGGCCGGGGCCGGTTCCCCTCGGGCCGCGGGCGCTGCTGCCCTTGCAGGGCAGAGGAGGCGGGGGAGGCTCGGTTGCAGCGGGGCTGCGCTGTACACTCAGGGAAATGGGGAACTGCGAGCCTTGCAGTGTATCTTTTCGCCTTAAGCCTAGTTTCCAGGAGGGATTTTCACACAGTCAGTTAGTTTGGAAAATGTCTTTAAGATCATCGAGTTCAACCTGTGACCCAACATCACCGTGTCAACTAGACCATGGCACTGAGTGCCACGTCCCTTCTTTCCTTAAATACCTGCAGGGACAGTGATTCCACAACTTTCCTGGGCAGCCCATTCTTCACACCCTTGCTGTGAAGAAATTTTCCTGGATGTCCGACCTAAACTTCCCATGGTGGAGCTTAAGACTTTGTTCTCTCATCCTGTCACTTGCTAGCTGGGAGAGGAGACCGACCCCCACCTGGCTACTCCCTCCTTTCAGGTGGTTGTAGAGAATGGTAAGGCCTGCCCTGAGCCTCCTCTTCTCCAGGCTAAACATGCCCAGCTCCCTCAGCCACTCATGAAGTGTGTGCTCCAGACCCTTATCAGCTCTATTGCCCATCTCTGGACCTGCTCCAGCACTTTAGTGCCCTTCCTGAATTGGGAGGCTCAGAGCTGGATGCAGTACTCGAGGTGTGGCCTCATGTTGACAAACGCCTCTGCAGGAATGTGAGCTGCCAAACCCAGGTGAGCTCTCTGGTGAGGGGATCTCTGCTCCTGCCCCAGGGGCACCCCAGGAGGATGCTTGCCGGGGGCTGTGGCAGCTCACACTGGTCGATGGCTTGTGCTGCTTGTTCTTCCACCAGTCTCTTCAGTAAGGTTTGGAGTTTTGCATGTTTTGACTTGTAAACTGATCTGGAATGCCTTTTCAGCAGTCTCTGAGTGTAAAGCTCTGAAGTGGCATAGAGGTTATGTGCTCGAAAAAAAGAGTCTTCAGAAAGATGTTTGAGACATTTATGAGACTTTTGCTGGATAGTAATTCCAGGATTTAACATTGCTTAGTGCAGGTAATATGTTCTTGGCAATATATGCATAGGCATATATTCTTGCCCTTAGGCATTTCTCACTGAAGAAGAGAAATGTGACTATTAATTAGACGTTAATGTAATGTGCTGCTTCCTTTTTTTGAGAGGTACTGAGGTGCAAACATTAGTTTTTAATAGTGATATAAACTGCTGTCCTTTCAACGGGTTGCACTGAAACATTCTTTTAAACATGATTAAAAAGAGTTATTTTCAGGGAACTTGGGAATTAAATTTTCTTGTGAAGCTTTGAATTCTGTTTGTTTAAATTCTCTTGCTTTATTCTCCTATCTTCCAAAAAGACCAAACAAAACTCCAAAAGATTAATTTACACTGTTGGATTTGGGAGTCTTCTGGAAAGGTATTTTTACCGCTTTCACACAGAACTTTAAATAGTCCTGAGAATTTTCTCCTTACATTTTCTTAGGGAATATCTTTGCTCTAAACCTGTTCTGCACAGTGCAACTCCTATTAACCATCCTTTATTTTGGTGGAAGCTTTGGTTACCACTGATATTTTGTGAGTGGTAACCAGCAGAACTGCTTATGTTGCTGTTACAAAGTTAAGTGCACACCGGACTAACCAAAGCGTATTTTTTAGCTGCTGAAACAGAGTTAATTTCTGGTGGATCTGATAAACAACTTATTCTTTGGGAATGGAAAGACACAGTAACATGGAATAATCAGGTAAGCAGGAATAACCTCTTTTCAAATCTCCTCTGCGGTAGTATCTCACATCACAAATTATCTGTTTTGTTTGTATTTCTGGTTCATACTATTTGTTTCACTTTGAAATTCTTGATACTCTGTCTTGCTATGTATTACTGTAAATGTTGTTTCCTCTTTTCTGTGGTTCATCTTCTTCAAATCAGCGTTGGTAAAGAAATTAACGAACCTGTCAGTCATTGAGTGCATTTGTTTAGGTGTCCAAAAGACTCTGTCTGTCTGTTCTTGACTCATCGACTTTCTGATCTGACATGGCAGTTTTCTTAAAACCTTAAAACCTTCAAACCATGAGGACCATTTTGAGCTGGCATTTTCTGTATCCTTCTTTCTTGTTTCCTTATGTCCATTTCTAGTGATTTCTGGTTAGTCTGTACAACAGTGTGGGTTTGTATATAGATAGTCTGACCAGGATGATATACAAGTTGGCGTAGATGTTTAACAAAAATGAAAATTAAAAAATCTGTGCAACAATTGGCTTTTTTCAGAGAAATGGAGGAAAGTAAGGAGACATGCTAATTTATTATGTCTACTGTAAAATGTAAGGCAAGAGATTCAGTGTTGTGTGAAAGTGCCTTCTAAATGACCTGAAATTTGGATGAAAAAACCACTTTATTGTCTAGCTTTTAATATCTTGCTTATTAAGCACTGGGTTGGGAATAGCTGTGTAGGTAACCCATTTCATCATCTATCTCAAAGTAGGTTATTAGACTTGGCATTTTAAAAGGCATGAGAATGCATAGTAGGGGGAAATGAACCTATTTTCATGGGGGAAAGTTCTCAGAAATGAGTTATTTCTCATCCTGATCCATTTTAACTGTTCATGCATTTATTTAAGTTTACTTACAGACTTTTTAATAAACTTTTTCTGCTGATGTGGTGCACAGCCATATGGCAATAATTTCAAAAGAATGTGGCTAAATGTGCTCATTTTAATGGGAGTTCTAGACTAGTGTAAATTCTTAAACACAAAGTTCTGTATTCAACCAATGAAAAATTCCCACAGAGGCCTACCAGGCTGTATTTTGGAAAGAGATGTCAAGTCTGTCTATGATAAAAATCTGAATAAATGTTGGATGACTTCTGGTTGCAAAATTAAAAGCCTCTCACTTTGATCTTTATGTTTATGAGGAACAGATTGCAAATTGAATCACCTGTATTCATTGTCTAAATTTAGCGGTTTTGTTTTTCATGTTGGCATTTTGAAGGAGTAAAAAGCTGTCTTGGTTTGTGAGAACACACTAAACATTGCTGCTAGAGCTGCTGCAGCTGCTGCTTATTGCATTGTGTTCTCTGCTCTGTCTCCTTCACTAAGGTTCTCCAAACTTTTGTGAGATGTTCCTTAGGGCGAGGGACAAGAGAAGGAGAAAAAGGAAGGAAAACTCTTCCTAACTATCTGTACTGTTTCCAACTTCCCTCAAGGAAGGGTGAGGTTATAGCATAGTGAGGGTGTAGTGTACACAGGAACATTTAATTCTGTTCAGCTGTACGCAAAGTCTTACTAAGTTAATATTCATTGCTGCTGTATCCCTTCTCTGGGTTTCCTGAAATATTGGGTTTTTTTTCCTAAAGTTGCTTTAAAAGTTTTCTCACCTAAGTTACTGGAATTTAAACTTTGTAAAAATTTTCTCATGTGTTCAGGCTGTGAAAAGCATTCCTCTCAAAGGCCACACAGAAGCTGTTTTTGCTGTGGATGCTGTCTGCCAGTCAGATGAACCTGATTTAAATGTGCTAATAGCTTCTGCAGCCTCTGACTCTACTGTGAGAATCTGGTCTCGGCATGGTTCAGAAGGTAACTTTTTTAATGTTAGGGATAACATACTGGCTAAATAAGAATGATGAATACTTATCCATTAGTTATTAAATACTAATATCTTGTAATGCAACTACATTGATTTGTCTTCTGACTTTAGTACATGAAAGCACTGTATTGCTCTTGGAAAGCCTTGGGTCATATTTGTTCTCCAGAATGATTTATCTTTATATTTGATCAGGGATGTGTGGCCTGAATTTACTTTTTTTTTAAATATGTATTCATGTTATGACAATCTGAACCATTGTAATGTGGAGGCAGACTAGCTGTATGCATGTGTGAAGTAGAATTACATAGTAAAATGATTAATGGTGGTGTTAGAAAGATGAAGTTTAATTAGTCACTTGTTTTTTCTTATTGGCTTGAGTCCAATGAAGTTTGGAATCTTGACATTCTGTTAAACTAGGCTCTTGCATGGAAATACAGGAAAACAACATTCTAAAATGCATAAGAAATAAATTGGGTAGATAATTGAGATTTAAGGTGTTGTTTGCTGGTTGAGGTTTAGTGACTGCATTTCCTTAGCTACTTTCTTCCTTCTTGGGTGTATTTGAAGATCTCGTGTTGCCTTGCCTACGTGAGAGAGATGGAGTTGCCAGTCTAAAGTCCCATGTTCTGGAAGGCATTTTTGGTGCTCCCAAAGAACCCCACAAAGTCTCATCTTTTCCATTTTGTCTTACTAGTGTGGTTACAGTGATAGAGGAACTAATTCTTCTGCTGTAGACATTTTTTTCTGCTATTTTCTTGTTTATTTACTAGTTTAATGATTACTAGTTTACTAATTTAATGATTTCCAGGGTCTCAGGGATGTTTGCAGGTTTTTGCTAATTTCTCTAGCTGCCGTTGTAGAAAATGGATTCAGTTTTATTTTCCTTTGTTGTGAATTCTGTTGCCACAGGATATATTTTGTAATATTTATTGCTTCTGGTGTGTTACCACAGTGAAGCTATATAGATTTAACACAGCATTATCTTCTAACCCAACCAACTGGATGAATTTTTATGGCCACACAGAAGATGATATTATTGTTTATGCTTTGGAAAAAATGTAGATTTTTTTCAGCTTCTTAAAATAAAAATGGATGGGAAATTTTAACTGTATAATATAGAAGGAAATGACAGTGTAATTGTAATAGTTACAGTGAATGAGATCAATGCTGTCTGTTCCTGTTTTCCAGCTAAATGCATTGAAATTCTGCAGTTTGGAAATGGATTTGTTATGGATGTCTGCTTATCCTTCTTGCCTGGCAGCGATGGTAAGTAAAGCTGCACATCTTGAATATTAATGCAGGAAGAAAAATCTAAGAAATCCCCCAAACAGATTTTTATTTTGCTAACTCCAGACCTGTGTGCCACAGTTTTTGTTTCCTGTGAAATCTGCTTAAGCTGATTCTTGTACCTAAAGATTTTCTCTGGACTCTTCTCAGTAATTAAAAACAAAGACTGATTACAGTGTCTTCAAAATGGCACTCGGAGTTGCTTAGTTGAACTCCTGCAATAGAAAGCTTTAAACCAGGGTAACAATGCTGTAAATGAATGGGATAGGATGGTGCTGTTAGTTCCACCTGCTCTTTGTGGTGCTGCTGCACATGTTTGTTCTTGTTGTTTGAATTGAAGGGCAAAATTCAGAAAAAATCTGAAGGCCTGCATTGAAAATCATGAGTTCCGAAGCAGTGTTTATCATCTGTTTGTTCAGTCTTAAATGTGAAAAATTTGAAATGCTGAACTGCTTAAACCTGTTTAGTATGGTTTATGTAGGTTTCTGCTAACAGAAATATTAGATTTTGTAGGCTGCCACAGACACATTCTTTTTGTGCAAATAGGTAGAAGCTTTTTTTGGTAAAGCAGATGTATCCTTAAGCCAGATAGATGTGTTTAATTAAATTTGGGTTCAAGTATCATTAGAGTCTTTCACCTGGATGGAGGCCTACCAGGCTCCCAACTGAAAAAGTGCTGAATTTTCTTACTGTATTTGGAATTTTCAGCTCTGCTGCATGCATTCCACACTGATGTGTTGTTTTGATGATATGCTTACAAGCATACCTTTTTCTTTGGCTTTGATAATTCTGTGAGCAATGAAAGCTCTATCACAATGTGCTCTCCTATTTGGAAATGCCAGTGTCTGTTTTCAGAGCATGTCTGATACCAAAAGCAGCATCTGTACCATTAAAGAATATTTACACCTCTCTCTTTTCCAGTAAATGCACTAATGTGCTTGTTGAGGTGCAGTTAAAAGGCTTAAGGGTAAATTAAAATCATTACTGCAAGTGTGAATATTCTTTAGAAGTGAAGTGCCTGTGGTGTCTGAGTATAACATTCAGATTGCAAAACAATAGATTATATCTTCATTTAGGATACTGTACAGGTAAGAAAGTCTCACTGTAACACTCTAGAGTAGTGCATCTGTTCAATATTGAAATAATGTTGTATATAAGAGAAGTAACCATACATTCTAAAACCACCATGAATTAAAATTATCATGTTAGTTCTTAAAACTGTTTCTGAAATTCAAGTTGCATTAAATGTTTGAAGCTTCTTTGAGTGGCAGAATAGCAAGGATTTTGTTTTGCAGAGTCCCCAAAACCAGTGTTGCTTAAAGTTAGATTGAGAGCAGGACAATCTTTTATTATGAACTCTTCCCATCCCAGTTCAGATTATTTATCCAAAGCAGTACAGTGCTCATGAACTGAAAAAAGAGTTCTTTATTTTCTCAAGAGCTGAAATTATTTTCAATTTGCATAATTTCAATTTGCACAAAAATTTCATTTTGTGTGGAATTAAAAAAAAAAATTTCTACACATTTGCCTTTTTTGTTCCAGTTCCAATACAGATGACCTGTGCTAATAAAATTGCAAAGGAACAGTTTAGATTTTGAACCATAAATATATAGAAATATTTCCTGTAGAAATCCGTAAAGGAGCTTTTAATAAAGCATAGCTAGTGTTTTCTCCCTAAACCTGGCATAGTAGTCCATATAGATGAGGCGTATGTTAATTCTGAAATCTAAATAAAGTAGCTAAAATATATTATTAAAAAACACTGCTGATCATTTGTCAGAAACATTAATCTCTAATGGCAATTTGGAATTTTAATGATCTTCAGGGAAAAATGATTAGGATAAATTTAGGAGTTGCTCAGAAATCTTTACGAAGGCTAAGTTGTCAGCTGCACAGGGATTCAAAGAAGCTTTTCTCTTGAGAACAATCTGCATTTCTTAAGTCAGGAGATAAATACAGAATTACTTTTCTGAAAATCATAAACTACATTTCCTGAAGCATTTACAGCAACCTCTAATTTCAGCAAGAAAGTAAATTTAAGGCTTGCATTGAAAATTGATGCATATGCAATGGATGCGTTAACTTTCAGGTAATGTTCCTGAGCCTAGGATTTTAACTGATTGTCCTTGGAAAAAAATTATTAAAAAAAAAATAATTGAACCACTTTTGTCAAGAAGTCAAATAGAGAAATCTGATAGACTGTTCATTAAAACCTGACCAGTCATTTGCAGCTGGAAGGCAACTTAACTACTTCTCTGGCAGCCTCTTTATTAAGGAATTTCTGTACATTTGCTGTTTAGCCTTGTAGAAGAGCTTTTTGCAGTTTTGGTTGCTTGCTTGCTTTTTGCCTTACAGTGTTTGCACAAATTCTGCCTATAAAATGCTGGCAATAGGATTTATTTTTTACAAATCTTGATCAGCTGTTTATCATAGAATCTGATTCTTCCTATGACCTGGATAATTGTCATGATGTAGCATGGCCTCTGACAGTAAATAATTGTCTCCTCAGAAGTGAATTGCAACAGGTGAAAAAAAAAGAGCAAGTCAGAGGGAAAAGCTCTGCTTATCCAACTTACTTTTCTTATTTCCTCTGCAGGAATTTTATCTTAATCAGATTCAAATTCTAATATCTCAAAGCATTTATGTGGAAAACTATATACTAGTCTGGATATATAGATATATTTCTTGATAGAACTTTTTGAGTGAAAGTATTTGCATTTGTCTTCAGCAGCAACTAAATCATAATTCTCTCTTTGGTTTTCTTAATTAAAGTTTCGTTCCATTGAGTAAATATGTTACTGCATTGATGGCCCATAAAATGTTTCTCAGGGAAGAGTGGTGATGTCTTCAAGAACATCCATTGTATTGTGTTTTATGGAAGAAAACGGCACTCCTGCCCAATTTCTGTGGGCCTGATGACCAGGTCTTCATTCAAAGCAGCTCATCACCTTTGATGCAAAGCAGTTTTTTAGACCTATTAAAGAGAGGAGGAGATGGAGGTGAATTGTGACTTAGAGGCTGGAGAGAGGAAGCAAGTGATGGAACTATGAGAATATGGAATGTGGCTGAGAAGTGCAAGAGGAACAGTGAATAACTGGGCACAGATTTGGTACAATTAGAAAGAAGAGATTAGTATAGAGGATAAAGATATTATGAATATTCAAGTTGATTTTTGATCTATCCATAGTAAGGATAAAATTATCTATATGAAGGGATGTCATTGAGGCTTTTTGTTAAAAGAAGTAGCTAATTTTAGTGAAATTTAGTGTCTGGTTTTCTGTCCAGACTTGAGAAATTCAGATGTCTAGCCTTTAACTTATAACTTATTTCTTCATAGTTTTATAATCAATTTATTTGCTTTTACTGTTTCAGTCCCTAGCAGTAACGCTGCCTCTTATGACATATAAAAAAAAAGAAGAGTGAAGTAACTGTTAACTATTTTCCTCATCTTCTTCTGTTGGAGAGAAGAACTAATACACTGCCTAACTTCTCTTTTTTTAACCCCCTCAGACATAACTTTCTCTGGTTTGATTCAATAGACTTACAGGGTTTGTGCATTTTTAAGGTTAGATAGTGGAAGTCAGCTGCTACTCAAGACTTGAGTGGTCTTGAGTGAAAAATTTATTAAAAACTCTAATACTTGAACTTCCTACAGACATACGAGCTTGAGGCAAACTACTCATTTTAGCATCTTAAATATTTATAGATATTATTTGCAGTTCTGTGTTCTTAAGATACTAATTTATTAGACAGCTAATGTAGAAAGCATTAAAAAAGTGGTATCACACTTGCCCATCTGTTAGTATTGTTATATTTTGATATATTTCTATATTGATTTTTATATTATTTATATTTTTTCATGTCCTAGAATATTAGATCTTATAAAAAATTGAAGACCTTCTTTTCCTTTCTAGTACCAATACTGGCTTGTGGTGGTGATGACTGCAAAATAAGTTTGTTCATACAGCAGAATGGTCAGGTAATTACTGTTTTTGTCTCTTGCTTAGAGCATTACTGAATTTTCTGCTTCTTTTCAAATGTGCTGGGGATTTTTTCCAAGTTCTTCAGTAAGTCCTTTCTGTCTCTACGTAGCCATTGCATACAACAACCTTTTTTCAAATAGTTAATCCATTTTTCTAGGTAATGATGAAATACACATGCAGAATATTGAAGTTGAATTCAGTGCATGGAAGTGTTTTTCTTAATTTTTTTCCCCTGTGTAAAGACTCAATTCCCACTGATATAAAATAGCTGCAACTATCCTCCTTTATTAAGTATCCAGGCATTGAGTTATTCATATGGAAATGATGTTACTTTCATTCTATAAATTCTTATAATAAAACTGTTATGACTTCTGAGGAATTTTATGTTTGTTGCTAAGTGTGCCCTTTATGCTTGACTGCTTTTGAACATCCAGAAAAAAGTATTTTTAGGAGTATCTGATCTTATAAAAGTACGTATTTTTCATGTGCTATTTGGAAGCTGGCAATTTTTAGTTTTTCATACAGATGAATATTCCTTTTGAGCAGTAGAGAAACGTTATGTCCTCTCTTGCATCTGTTCAGAGGTTTTGTTAGATTCTAAAGCATGTGTAATCACTGTTTTCCAAAACAGAGCTCAGTATCACTTCTTTCTTTCTCTCACTGCCTTAAAATACCCTTCAAATCACAAATGTTCTCCCATTGCACCAGTGAAGCTACCATTTAGAACCCCCCTTTGAAACTGGCATATATAGAACCACGTAGTCTGCTGCAATTGCTCAGACACACTCCCTTTAGAGATTAAAAGAAGATTTTTTTGGTTGCTGTTGTTGCCAGTAAGAGAAGTACTTCATCCCCTCCTTCTATGTTTAGTGATTTCTTGACCACTGAGGAGAAAAGAAGGGTGCTTGGTTAGATTTTTTTTTTCTTTTTTTGCTGTGTAGCTTATAAGTTATGTCAGTTTAATGAATTCTCTGGGAATTAGCAATGGCAAAATGCCACTATTGATTCTCAATGTGTTAAAGAAGGACTTTTATCTCAGGAATAAAAGTGTGGTTGGTTTTTCTCCTTCAGAGTTGGAAATTTGTTTTCTTGTATGATTCAGGTTAGCAAATTATGTACAGTTTAACTGCCAAAAATGTTCAGAGATACATAACTTATTTTGTCCATTGTTGGCCAAAATTTCTGGTATAACAGTAGTCTGCCATTTTAAAAGTCAGTCAGTCTGTGGAGGGTAAAGGAAGGTACCTTGAATAGACAAGTTCCCTCTTAAGCTTCACAAGCAAGTTTGTGCTGTCTTTTTTTGGAGGTAGGAAACTTGGTTTATGCAAGGGGTGAGCAGTTTTGTTTTGCATGTGTTATTTTTCACAGTTTCAATTTCAGAAAGTATTTTCACCAGCTGTTGTGGCAGAGTCGGTGTTCAGAATATCTCTTAAATGAGGTGGGACTTCTTGTTGATGTCTGTCTTAACTTCCCAGACCATCTCTTCTAGCTAAGTGAACTGTGAAGGCCTCAAAGAGCAGAGCCTGTGTTGTGCTTTACAACTATTAACATAATTAGAACATCCTTGCAAGCCTTCTGACATGAATTCTTGCCTAGCTGCTAAATCTCATTCATCAGGTTTTCTCAGATCTACTGACACCTTTTTTATGGCTTCTTAGTAGTATTAAAGGTATTTGAAGGAAGTGTTATTATAGCCTTGCCATTTTCTACTGGAACTTGGCATAGGAGAGTGATTAGAATCTTAGCTCCTGTGCCATTCCCTTACTGGTAAGGGCCTGTAGCTCTGTTCAGTGAATTCAGTGACTCTTGTAAAGCACTTCCTTTAGTTAACATCCTCAGAAAGGTTGTTATGAATGTGAGTATGAATCCAGAGGTAGAACATGCTTTCATAACAGGGCATTCTTATGAAACTTAAAGGGCACTCACTGTTAGACTCTGAAGGAGGATGAGACATCTTTATTTAGCTAATTCAGGCTACCATTTGGTAAACTCATTAATTTTGCAGTCAAAATTCATTAAAAGCTGCTTGGTTTTTAGAACTGAAAAGTGGGCACACTTTTCATCTTTTGAGACTCCTTACCCACAGATCCTTTACTCTGTTAAATAGTAGAGACAAAATGAATTCTTTGGTTTTCTGACTTGTTGGAGGAGGGTATTGATTTATAAAAGTATCCAGGGAAAAATCTTTCAGAAACCATAATATGTCTCCCTGCTAGGTATATAACATCTACAGATGTGGCCTGTGGTGGGCAAGTAAATAAACCAGCAGATTAAATTAGAGTTGTAAACCAAAACATTTCTATTTGAGCTTTGTTTTTCTGAGAAGATGCTGCACCATGTGTTTTGGGTTCCACCCAAATAGTTTGGCATAGTTGAGAAGTGGAATAGGGGGATGAATCAAAGATAATTCAGGCTCTTTCTAATCTGTTGAGATTAACAGCTGCATAGAGGAGGGATATCACATCTAGTGTCTGCTGGAGAAAAAATGAGAAGACTTGGACCCCTATTGCCAAATTTACCAAACTACTAGCCAGGCTACTAGCCTGGTCCTGAAAGAGATGTGCCCAAACTGTGGGCAGGATTAGTTGTGCAGAGTGTGCTGGACATGTCCACAGCTTCATTAGCTGTGCTGCCTACAGAACAGCTTTATTCTTTGCTTAAAAGGAAAGAGACCAGATTGCTGCTAAGCAACAATGTTCAGAGATTAGGTAAGAGGCATGGGAAAGCCTGTGAAGTAGTCAGACCAGGAGGTTTTGTTGGATTTAACTGTTGATGCTGTAACCTCTTATGTATCCAGTGAGGACTAAGTGGAAACTGAAACAGAGAAGAAATATGAGACTATAAAAACAAAATCTGTAAAAAAAGAGAAGAATGACAGCTCAAAAGACTGGTGTATATAGAACCTAGACAATAATAGAAACTTTGACTGAATCACCTGAAAGTAATGACCATGTGCATCTGCATGAACCTTCATATTGATTCAACTTTAGAACTGAATACATCTGAAGAAACTGAATATAGGATGCCAAGAGACATAAACTTCAAAGAAAAGGGCAAAAACAATACAAAAAATCCTAGCATAACAGCATACACTCCTCCTTGCTCAGTTTCAGTCAACAGTTTTTATTTTTATGGGAACCAGTATCTTGAGAACTTTGACTGAATCGTAAAATCTTAGAATATCTCAGGTCTGAGGAGACCTATAAGGACTGCTGGATCCAACTCCTTGCTCCTCACATAGCACCTAAAATTAAATCATATAACCAAGAATGTTGTGTTCCTCATGCTTCATTTCTGTATGTGGTAATAGCCCTTGTGTTCACCTCTGTTTTCCAGCTACTGTACTGACTCTGCTCAGATTGCTGAAGAGTGGAGGATGTTGTAATAGGGATGGGAAAGCAGCATGAGTCCATTTAAGGGACTGGGTGCATTTTCAGGGGTTTGGGGTATCTCTCTTCAGCCTCATACACCATCTGGTGCTGGTATTACTGCCATCAGTGAGTATGAGGTAATAAAATTGAGCAGCCTCCACCTTAAGTCATGTGAATAGGTCAGTGGGTCTATTCAATGGAAGCATATAAAAATTAGTACAGACTTCTAGCTGACTATTTAAATATGCTTGTTCTGCAGCACAAAAGAACTGCATGCTTGACTTCAAGCTTAGTGGTGCCTAAAAAACTGTTCAGGAGATGACTTAGAAATCTGGGGTGGTATTAATAATCTCAAAATAATTAGTTTTACTTTTTTAAGGGAAAACAAATGTCTGCTTTTCTTAATAGATCTCTTTGATGTAAGATGGGTAATTATAAAAAAACCCACACCACCACACCTTGGAAAGAGAAAATGATTTGATGTGTGTTTAGGTTAATATTAGGGTCAAGTTTCAGGATATGCACACATTATTTTAGTGTTAAAGAAACAATAAAAGAGAAGGATGTTAACAACAGTTCAGCCTAAACAAATCTTTCAGTTAGAAAAAAAGTTACCAACTAACCTTAATGACTGTAAAATGCAGAGCATTTTCTCAAAGATCATATACATGAATAAATAAATGTGTTTTATCTATTATCTGATAATAGAGGGTATTTTGTCTGTATAGCCAGAAGCATGTAATCTTCAGAAAAATCTTTAGGTTACTGTTTCATGTCACTTCCTGGACTGTTCCTTGCTGCCTTTACACGTAACCCGTTTGGTGTTTAACTTAAACGTCTCTCTGGAATGCCCTATCTAGAAGTGCCAGTGGCTGCAGAAGTGACCAGCCAAATGAGGCTTAGGTGGCTGTGAGAACACATTCTTAAGACCTAAACTTTCTGGTTTGGAAGTATCTGATCAGCTTAGTCTGATCATGTGTCCTGTTCTGGTCATGTATCTCATATATAGATGGCTCTGTAATTTTAGGGATGTTTTACAAGGGCATGGAGTTACAGGGGATGGGGCAATGGCTTCAAACTGAAAGAGGGTCGGTTTATAGTAGCTATTAGGAAGAAATTCTTTACTGTGAGACTGGAACAATTGCCCAGATAAGTTGTGGATGCCCCATTCCTGGAGCAGCTTGAGGTCGGGTTGGATGGGCTTTGAGCAGCCTGGTCTAGTGGAAAGTGTCCCTGCTTATGCCTGGAGAGGGTGGATCTAGATGATCTTTAATGTCTTTTCCAAATGAAACTATTTTATGATTGTGACTGCAAATGTGTGATGAGAAGAGGCAGAGTAACACTGTTTGATGGGAAGATAGTTTTGGGGAATATCAGAAATACTGGATCAAAGAGAGAGGCACCAATTTCTGAGTATGGATTCTTTTTCATACACATTTTTCATTTTTCTTTTTCCCTGTCACAGATTGGAAGAGAGACCTCAGTTGCAGACTTGTACTGATAGCAAAGGCTGTCATTTAGTCATAGTTCTAAGTAGGCCTGGGTAAAGGATTTAGTAGAATATAATGCCAGAAATAATGTGATGAGTTATTCATACTAAACTACACTAGTGTTTTAACTGTAACAGTTACTTCAGACATTGGAATTCAACTTGGAATACAGAAATGTCATGGAAATAGGGCTGTTTCTGGGCAAAGAAAAACAGAAATGGGTTAAATTCTAAGTAAGGAGTAAACAGTTGTACTTGAATCAAAATAAACCAGTAATGTTACATATGTTATAAATGAGCATAAATTACTAGTTAAAGTTCTTAAAAGAGAATCCAGACTGTGTTTGATTTCTGGTGTTCCTGAGCCCGTGTTCATGTAGAGTTTTCCATCAGCAGTTCTTGATGTATACCTTCCTTAGAAATTTTTCAATAAACTTAAGAAACATAGAGAATATTTCCCGTGCCGTAACTGATTCTTATTATTAATATTCTATTATAAATATAAATTAATTCTTGAAAATAATGTCAAAGCATTTGCTTTTCTTTTTGTGCTTGATTTTACCTGTATTCATTTTCTTCATCATCTGCAGTTGTATCCACTTCACACAAATACAAGAAATTGTCACATCAAACCTGCATTATGCTATTCTTTGTGTACCACAGTAAGCCTGATAAACTTTAAAAAAATTTCAACAGTATCATAGAGAGATTGTAGTCTCTTGAAGGTGTGCACCCTAAGTTCACACCCTTTCCTGCTCATATATGTGTTACCTGTGCTTATCCAATGGTGGCAAAACAAAAAAGGCTCGTCTCAAATCTGTGTGTGAATTACAGTCCTTAGTCGTGGTTAATTTTTTTTTCTGTTTCAGATAATAGAAGCTATAAATATAAAGGACTTGAAAAAGTAAAGCTTATTGCTAGTAAGTGCATGGTCATTAAGTGCATTTCTGTGATGTAACAGGATTTTTTATTCAGTTTCAGAAAACGTTAATACTCCCTGGCCATGAAGATTGGATAAGAGGCGTTGAGTGGGCAGTCTGTGGTCAGTATGCAAGATGAATAAAGTGCAATAGTGGTTTAATGGCAGTACTAGTGTTTTACCCCTCCAAGAGTTGACCTTGATGCACTGTAGCACCTAAGCTCTTGTGGTTGTGATGTTTGTTTTCCTGAGATGGTGGTAATTAATATTAAAAATCAAGATGAGACTTTGTATCCTTTTAAAACTTTTTTTCTTGCTTGTTTCAGGTATGTTTACCTAACTGGTACTTAAATGCAAACAAATTGGTGTTTTAGCAACTTTTCCTTTTCAATATACAAGTGTCTGTATCTGACTGAGGAAGAGTAGGGGGAAATAGTACATTTACATTTTCTTTTCTTGCTTCCCCTCCACCCCTTTTTTTTTTTAATTGGGAAATTACAAGGAAAATCTTTTCAGACATTAAGTAATCAAATAGTTATTGCAATGACACAAAAAAAAAAGGAATTTGAGGATGCTACAAGACTGACAAGACTGGAGAAAAAAAGGAGGAAAGGAGATTTTGACAAGTGTTGAGACTGATAGAATTCCAAAAGCAAAGGCCCATAAATAGTAGGGAAGTGTATGTATAACATGTACAGTGCTTACGATATCTTTCACATCTTACAATCATGGACATATTCCTAGTGTATTATAAAATAGTAGAGAATTTGAATTGTAGTAAGGAAATTTGAATTTGAATGGTAGGGAAAGTGAAGTGATGTTGAAATAAAAATTATTTTTTTAATGATACTGTGTACAATAGGAAAAATTGGGATAATGCTCTTAGGTGCATGTATGGAAAGATGGTAGGTTAGTCATAGCAGTGATTGCAATGAAAATATAGCTCTATTTTTTTCCTTCTTTTTCTGAAAACAAATAGGTGAAGACCTTTTCTTAGCAAGCTGTGCTCAGGACTGTTTGATAAGAATTTGGAAAGTATGTACAAAGTTAAAGCAACTTCCAGAAACTGAAGATGATTCCATAAAACTGAAAGAGAATATTTTTACTGTTAAAGGTAGGTAACAGCTATAAAATTCTCTGGCACAACTTTTCACTTGTGTATCTTTTCATGGTTCTGAGGAAGCTGACAAGGTGTTTGTTTTGTGTTGACTGCATTATTTTTAGCTGTTAAGAAAGGAGAATTACTGTTTTAAAGCCAAAAGTTGATGATATAGTACATGAAATGGTAAAGCAGTGAGAGGGCTTAATACCAACGTGGGTCGTTATTGTTATGCATATTCCAAATGCAATATGTAGGACACTTATTTGTCTATGGGAGAGAAGCTGTTCTGTAGTTCTCCAGTTTAATAGCTTAGCTTTCTTTTTCTTTTGAATTCAATGAATTAAAAGGTGCTGCTATAACTTAAAGATTAGAAAAATACTGCAAGTAACAGATAAGTATGTGTAGGCTTACTTTATGGTCATTTAACAAGCATGATAACATCAGATGCTTGCATTGCTGACATTGTAGGATAAATGGTTTGGCAACCTCGTTAATATAATGAAGGTTTGTGTAAAAAGTGCTCATGATATTTCTTGCAAGTCCTGATTCACTGTTTGAAGTTTTTAATGCTTGTGTTTGCAGTCATTTGTAGATGCAAATATGCATAAGAGTATGCGTAGTGCCAATTTAGAGTGTTTATTTCAACACTGCTTGAGAGTTCTCCAGGAATTCTCAGATCCCCTTCTGAGACAATGCACTGACCTGTGACCATAAATCTGGTCCTCAGGACTTTTCCCAAAGTAGGATTTAAAGGAGGTGTTCAGTGTCAGGAAGCTTTTGAGATGTTGGTAGATGTTGAAAGCAGTTGATTGCTTTCACTGAAGATGTCAGAAATAACTGGTCTTTCTTGGCTTTTAGAAAGAAATATACTTTTTCTCTGATTTGTGGCAGATGCTGACACATCATATGCAGTTTCTTTGGAGTCTGTGTTGGCTGGTCATGAAAACTGGGTGTATGCAGTTCACTGGCAACCTTCATTTTCAAAAGGTAAAAAGATATCAAACACCAGTGTTAAGTGTCGTATACAGAGAGTACAGTCACATGTCTTTGTATTGTGTTTGCACGTTTACTTGTTCCTGTAGAGATGAGTCTTTAAATTCTGCAAATGTTTTATGAGTAGATTCCTGGAGTATCAATTTTTCTAAAGCATGTAACTTTAAGGCATTAGCGCAGACTCCCATTGAAACAATGTTATTTATTGTTTTAATTTTACATTTTGCTCTAGTATTTATGATTCTTTCGAAATCCTTCAGTTCTGACAGCCTTGTTTGCAGTACTGGTTTGCTGTTATGTATCTGCCTGACATAAGGGAAGGAGATTCTTGATTTGACATTGCACAGTCAGAACACCCTTGACTATTTGTACTGGTAAAGGTGTCTTTTTTTCTGTCATATTTTAGAGTTACTGATGGCAGGTGACTTCAGCAGTACAAAGAACAGCTTTGCTAGTGTATACAACACTTGAACAGCAGAGTGCCATTAGAATATCAAAATACACTTAATGAAAGACACAAAACTTACTTTAAAAATATTGGTTTAGTTATCTGGTCCTTAGCCTTTTCTCTTTTTTTCTAAATTAGACACCAGTAAAAGGTTTAGCCTTTTACAACAAGGTTTAGGCACAATGTAGGCCTGTCAGCCTTGCACTGAAATCTGAAAACTGTCCTGTTAGACCATGAAGTTTTCCAGGTGCTTCCATATACGTAAAGCTGCTTCTGTTCTGTGGTGTGCCTGGTGCTGGGTTCCCTAAAATAGATTTTCACTAGAGGCAAACTGATCTGAGGAACATATTCTCAGTGCAGAAGGTAAGGTGGGAAGTCTGTTGCTAACATACCACCTCATGAGATGCCTGCCAATATCTCTTATTATCATGAAGAGTTCCTCAGTGGTTTTCCTACAGGTTTCACAACTGGTGATGAAGGAGCTCCCTCTTTCCCATTCTGTGTTGCGCTTTTTTTCTGGAGTGTTTCATTGAATTCTGGGGAGCAGTCCTGAGTTACTGCATGTCCTGTAGGGTGCTAGAGTACGCTGAAGTCAGTTGCAAACCTAACAATTTGGGAAAAAACCCCAAAGAGTGAATACTGGGCAATTATTTTAAACTGTAAATCACTCAGTAAAAACTTACTTAAGGAATAGAACTGAGAAGTGCTGTGCATTTTCTTTGTGAAACTCTAGCTTTTCCTCCGAATTATATTTAATTCAGTATAAGTTTGGAGTGAGAAAACTGGAATATGGTTGTTCTCATCTATGTGTTTTACTTTTTCTTTGGGTGATGATGGCTGGGAATACAATATCTCCTAAAGAATGCCCAGCAAGAATGTAGAGCCTGTAAATTTGGCATATAAGAAATGCATTGCATATCTCTGATGCTGAACAATTTTTAAAATGTGTTTATATTTCAGTGTTACCTAATTTCTTCAGAACATATGCTCCTAGGTTGTAGGGTAATAATTTTCCTTGTACTGTAGATGGCAGCATGCAACAACCAATGAGGATATTATCTGCATCAATGGACAAAACCGTGATCATCTGGGAACCTGATAAAGAATCTGGAGTCTGGCTAGAACAGGCAAGTGTCAGTCTTTCTCACAATATGTGCTGTATGCAAGTTGTGTTTCCAACATCATGTGTGTACTGTAGGGTGCAAAAACTCTAAAATTCTGGCAGAGAAAGGTAAAGTGTTTTCTTGCAAAAATACTTTTTCTGATGCTTTGTTGCAAGTAAAACTGTATTTTAAGAAAAGCGATACGATATTATTTTTATTGCTTGTTTATTTTCTTATTGCTGTACTGAGGAGTTTATAAAGGATGTTTGTGCTCAGCTGTCATTCAGAGTGTACAGGGCAGGGGCTGCATAGTAATGCATGCTATGTGTTCCTGGTGAGAGGAGGAGGAAGCCCTCCTGAACTATTTGCAGTTCATCCTTGTGGGAATGTGACCTAAGCAGTTACCACAAAGCAGCTGACATGCAATTCACAAGCCTGGTTTTACTCGCAGTAACTTGATCAATGGCTGTGTCATTAGGTTTTTCTTCCATTTGAGCTGAATACTCATGTGTCACTCATGTAGTATTCTGAAGGCTGTTCTGATGTGGATCATCCTAAATAAACAAGTGGTACACCAGATTTCTCCAGTGCTTTGATTGATGTCTTTTCAGTTGACCTGCTTTTCCACATTGCAGTAGTTCAGTTGAAGTTGTTTGTGTTGGGTTATGCCAGCCATTGTTTGTGGTCTCTCCTGTCACAAAGAAAGTTCCAATTGTCTCTTGAGTGAAAAAATGGGAATTACAGTAGGGTATTTAATTTTTCCTCTGTTTCATTGAAAAATTCTGATGCCTTTGTGTTTGGAGTAGAAATTAGTTCATAAAAGGGCAATCACATAGAGGTGCCATTTGATGTCCCTAGGTGTAACAGGGAGTTGTGGCTAAATTCACAGGCTTCTAAAAATGAGTTGTGTAGTAAAGCTTGTTGCAAGTAGTGATTCTTTAATTTTACATTCTCTTTGCATTGGTTTGATCACAAATGTGTAGCTTCAAGTTCAGATCAGACATTTTAACTGCAAAAATCCATTTTGCATCACGAGAGGAAAATCTGAGCAGGAAGCCTGCAGGGAGGAAGGGCACAAGGGGAACATCCCAGTTTCTCTCTTTCATCATGATATGATGAACAAGATGTCTTCAGAAATTCATTCCCCTGCTCAGAGGTGAGACTAGAATTCTGCCTCTAGCATGGCCTGTCAAAGTCACTTCAATATGAGTGGTATTTTTTTTGAATGGGTGCTAGTAAACTGAACTACTAGTGCAGTGCCATTTAAAATGGGACATTGGTTCATTTTGTTTTGTTCTTAAAAGAGGCTGCATAAGAATGGGCGAGTTGAAAGTTTGAAAGAAATTGTGGTCTTATGTCTTGAATAAAACTTGAAAATGTAACTTTATTAATCTTTTAATAAAATTTAAAAAGTGGAAGGGCACTAGAGCAACCGTAAGGCCTGTATGTATACATGCGTGCACATATGGGAAGTCATAAGAGAAGCACAAAACAGGGGCCAGAATTTGCCACAGAAAGAGTATGGATGAAATTGCAGCTGTTCATGGAGAAACAGGGAAGTGAAAGTATGCTAGGGAATCTTGGAAATTAGGTAGAAAAAAAACCCAACCTACTTGGGAACTACTGTTTCTTTGGATCACTTTTCTTTATTGTGCAACAGAGCAGTAGCCAGGCAACAGATGATAAGGAACTGTTGCATCCAACAAGCTGGACTGAAACGCAGAACATTTGGGTTTGCATCTAATCTATTGCAGTGTTTTCTTTCCCTTGGGGGAATCCTATCTTGAGACGAATATGAAGGTTGGCTCCACTCAGCTGGCACAAAGCTTTAATTCCCATGGCATTTCAGTGCTTATCTTTGCAATTAAAATATTCTCCGAGTGTGTTTGTGTGTGTAATGTGAACTCTTGTCTAGAGGTAGTTTTTAATCTCATGAAGTAAGAATGATTTTGTAGGAATGGAAGGCCATTTTCATGGACATTTCACTTCTGTTCATTAATTTAGGTACGGGTAGGTGAAGTGGGTGGCAATACTCTTGGATTTTTTGACTGCCAGTTTAGTCCAGATGGTTCAATGATCATCGCTCATGCTTTCCATGGAGCACTACACCTTTGGAAACAGGATACAGTTAATAAGGTACATTGGTTTGTTTGTTAGTAGTATTACTTAAAAGAATTGTACTTTTAAGTCATTTGAGGTAAATTTCTGTTATTAAAACTATTATTCTGTTATTCTGTAACAGGATAATTTAAAATTAGTGATTGAAATAGTCCTTTTCTGTAGGAGTGTCATTCCTGCACAGAGTGAAGGTTGAAATCCTCCAGACTCTAAACCCTGTTTCTTACCTGTGGGGTAAGAAGTCAGTTGAATGGCTTGAACTCCTTTGTGGTTGTGCTTTGTTCACAGCTGATCAAATAAGACAAGTTTATTTCAGATGGGAGCAATACATCACTATTTGTGTCTCTTCAGCCTCTCATGAGTTCTAATAATTTGCTATTTACCAATGTCTTTTTCTTACTTTTTTAATAAGCACATTTATAGTTTTATTTTGCTTAGAATGTGCCAATCAGTCAAATGAAAAACTCCTTACTTCTTTGTGGAACTCTTTTCATAGAAAGAATGGATTCCAGAAGTTGTGATTTCAGGACATTTTAACAGTGTAGAAGATGTGAAGTGGGATCCAGAAGGAGAGTTTGTCATCAGTGTGGGCTTTGATCAAACTACAAGGCTCTTTGCTCCATGGAAAAGGAAGGAAGAAACAGAGGTATGATCTTCAAAGATTTTGTGAGTGTGGTTAAGGGGGCTTGGTCAGTCCTGTGTTGTGTGAATATAACTCAAACCTTCAAGTTCCACAAGCGATGGTCTGTTTAAAACTGCTTGATTTGGTAATGGAGTATGTGCTGTTTTCACTTTAAAAATATTAGTGGCAGAGTTTTTGCAATCACACAGCATGATTGCAGTTCAATCCTGAGTCCATGTCCAGATTTCCTTCAGTTAGTGTTCTCCCAGAAAGCAGGCTCTGCAGTAATTGAGAAGGAGGAATACATGACTGATACTGATAACCACCTATTGCAGTGTTTAACAATTGGCTACACTGCTGCAGGTAATAATAAAGAAACTAAACTTTGGTTGTGTTTTTTTACATGAACATAATCTAAACAAAGTTCTCACTGTATTTTTTTACATTAATTTGTTAATGACTCAGTTTTACTAGAATGATTATCTGAACTACATGAGTGCAGCTGGTGCCTGTCCTATTTTAACCCCCAGCCAGCAACTAAGGACCACACAGCTGCTTGCTCGCTCCTCCTGCGTTGGATTGGGGGAAAGTCTGTTTAGAAGTTCCTGTGTCTTGTTTCTCATGCATTTTTCTCCTCCACAAATACAACCTTTTCTCGCAGTACAGTACCAATATTCCATTCAGGAAACTGCCAGAAGCTAGACTGACTGTAGTCATATAAGGCCCTGTGCCATTGGTTGGAGAGGCTATTACAGCTGTCTCATCAAAGCTTCTGTAATGTAGACCAGTACAGGAGGTCTGATATTTCTGAGAGTGAATTTGCCATCAGGTCTTTGATTTCCTTCTTCCAGGCCACACAGGAGTGGTGGCAGTCCCATTCAAGAGTTATGTTTTGCCTTGTGTTGTAGGAAGGATAATTCCAGTTTCCTTCCCTGCTTTTTACCCTAATCCCCACTCAGGAGGATACATTAAATATATCAAAACAAAGTTCAGGACTAGCACATGATGTAAGTTGGCAGCATTCAAGGGTTGTCAATGTCACTTTCTCTGTGACCTACTGAAGCATCACTCTTTATTAGTTATGCTGCTTGCTAATTTTTAATCTTGTCTTCTGAAAGAACTGATCTTTGTGTGATTTACCTGCACAGCTCACCCTGAAACTTTTGAATCAATCGATTTAGCAGAGTGATTGTAGTCTTCATATCTAAATATGGCATGAACTGAATTCTTGTTCTTTGCCTGTTCTGACACAGAATAGCCACCAGGCTAATTTGACCAGGTGTAACTCTAAGTAGTTTCAGTATTTGCTGCTGCATGAGATGTGGGAGAGAGCCTTAGTATCCTTTTTGGATGGGTGAAGTGGAGGGATGGAATAGAAATGGGTCATTTGAAGATGTTTATTCAGTACTTCTGAACCCTGGAAAAGTTTTTAGTTCTGCTGCTCATGAACTTGGATAACACAGGCTTTTAAAATGCCTTACTTTTTTATCACACTGTTTAGCATTTGAAAAATTACAACAGGTGACATCTGCTGTTTGTCTTAACATGACACAATGGATGGTTCAGATGTTTATGGAAAGTTAGTATTACAGCTCACATTTTTCCCTATAAAAAGGAAACAAAGTGTTGAATGCAAACAAGCATCCTTTCTTAAAGTCTCAGTTCTGATATCAAAATATCAAAAAAGAGGGATAACCATCAGTTTCAATTTTTCATGCAAATATCCATCCTGATTTTTCTGGAAGAAGCTTATTACATGACTTATTTAGCCCTCTCTTTGTTTGGGATTTGAATTTTTTGTGTACTATGCAAAGATGTACCCAGTAAAGGGTAAGAAGGGCTTGTTGCACTGTTTGATTTTATCTTTATTTAAAGAATGCATGCTTTGTTCCTCACTGAAAACTAATCAAGCCCTTGTGAAATCATGAGATTTTGTAGGATGTCTCAAATTCCCATTCAGGTCCTATCAGAAATTTCAACATTCAAAGCTCAATTGAGTTTCTAGGGTGATGTGTGCAGTTTACAGTCAATATAATGCCTTTGTTTATACTCACATGATATCTGGTCTTGGCTATAGGCATTAGAATACTGAAGTAGTCTAAGTTATTCCAATTGATTCTGGTTCGTCTAGCTCTTAACTCAAAAGTACACACTGGATTTTTCCAACTGAAGTATCATCTGGGTGAAATAGCAAATGACACTTAGAATCTATTATGGTTTTGTCAGTTTTTTGCAAAGCTTCTATTAAATGGTTTCACTTGAATCAAATATTTAAAGAAAAGAGGACAGTAGGAACCTGTAGCCTGCTGACAGCAGTGCTGCTGTTCTTTGTGAAAGAACAGATGAAGGAAGCAGGATAATTATCACTACCTTTCTTAGGTCTTTCAGATGTACAGTCTTGGAAGTAGTAGGATAGAAACCTCTTTTTGCTTAGGCAAATTATGTTCTATTCCTGACTGTCTAGCATGAAGTAGTCACAGTAAGTGCCTTAAACACATGTGTGCAGGGACACAGTTTACTAATTACAGGAATGGTTTGGTGGAAAAAGAGGATTCAACTGATGTATGTGAGCACCAGTTTTATGCACATCAGTAGAAGGCTGCTCTAAACTTTGCTTTGTGTTAATAAATTCAGCAAGTAGAGTAGTGGTGCTTTTTTGGAACTTTAAATTGCCCTATTTATCTGTTTAAGAATTGTGTTTTAGCTGTGTGTCTGCTCCCTTGTAGGTGACGTGGCATGAAATTGCCAGGCCTCAAGTGCACGGGTACGACCTGCGCTGTCTGGCGATGATCGGCCGCTTTGAGTTCGTGTCAGGAGCAGATGAAAAAGTGCTTCGGGTTTTCCGTGCTCCCAAGAACTTTATAGAAAACTTCAGTAACATCACTGGGATCCCAATGGAGAAGCTCTGCTCCCATGTAAGTATGCTAAAGCAATGCTACACAAAGAGAATGCTGTTAGATGTAAAATAAATAATGCTTCAGAAAATGTCAGATTGCACTAAACTTTGTAAAAATTCTTTTAGTTGTACTGAAACTATAACCTTACTTTCCTTACTCTTCTGCTTGCTTCCATGTGTGTTGTCTCATATGTATTTTTATGGTGTTGTTAGATGAAACGGGTTCTATCTGAAACCAAACAAGACACTGTGTCAAAAGATTGAAAAGAGTGTGGGTAAATTTTAGGTAACTCAAACCAAAGCAGACCGCTGTGCACACTTGGAGATGAAGCAAACAATAAAGCCTGTTGGTGTATTTTCCCTTAATTTAAGAGTGTAGTAGTCTTGCCTAGTTCTAATTATTGTTGTGTGGTTATGTGTTGGTATTACTTTTTCTTTTTTTTTGCAATTGCATGCTTGAAATAGCATAAAGATTTCAGCACTATTTTTAGTTCTTGCATACAAATATTTATAAATATGTACTTGCTTTATTTCCTATTGGCATTTGAAATTTTCTTTACATTCCAGTTCTTAGTTGTGGGTATGTCAGCTGTCTTGTGCTGCTATCCTTTGTTTGCTCCCCATTTGCATTAAGGTCTAATTCTGATTTTGTCTGCATTTGGTGGAGCAGACCTCATTCAAGATAGTTGCCTCTGTACAGTGCCTTGCATGGTTTTTGGGTATCTCACTCAAAAGCAGGGCTTTTTGTGCAGTTTCTCAGAGATGGATTAGCCTTTCCATTTAATTTAACAGTTGAAATATCTGGGATAGAAATAGAATCATTTTGGATAGCAAGAAGTAGCTGCTTAGTGATTTAATTCCACAAGACTTCGTAAGCATTTGCATAATGACCATTGTACAAATAATATTGTGCTTTTATAAGGGTGGCAGATGTCATTATTTTACTTTATTTAGACTTTTCTTATTGGCTCTTCCTCTGAGTGCTGTTTTTTGATTCATATCATAAAATGTTTCACATGGGCTTTGGTTAAAGAGGGAGGCTTTATGAGCTCTAATTATACAGCTGCTTTTAAATAGATTTCTTGAAATTGTTTTCTGTGAAAGCTTTTTATCACTGAAGTGGGGAAGCTTTTTCTTAATATGGCTTAAATGCCTTCCCCAAAAAAAGTATCTGAAACCAAAAAACAGTTTTATATTCTAAAAGGGTTGAATAGGATTATATTCAGTTCAAATCCATAGGTTTGTATTATACTTTGGGTTGTAATGAGGTACCATTTTTGTTTTAGAGGCCTTATGCTTGTCTGGGTCTCTGATGCATTTTCTCATCTAATTATGAACATTTAAGTACATTTTACGCTGTCACCTAAAATATTGATTTAATTCAGTAAAACGGTCTCTCTTTGATCTTTCCTGATACCATAAGGAAGTGGGTTTACAGCTATTAAATCTTTTTTTATCTCTACACAAAGGTCCCCAAGTTCACTTATCCTTTCTAAACTTCTACTCTTTTCCTGTACCATTATGGAAGTATTTTCTATCTCATGATTTGTCCTTCCCTTGTGCTGCTTTAAACAGACACGTATTGCAGCCACATCTCAGTACTATTTACTGAGCTGTGTTTCAAGTTGTGGTCACAGGCAGTCACCCTCTGTTCTCTTTTCCAAAATGCTGCTTTATTATTTCACTTCAGAACAATGATTTCCCAGTTCTATTGTGTTAAAAACTGCAGTGCTCTCAGTTAATAGATTAATTGTCATGTATGTGCTAGAATAAATATAATTGTGGAAGAAAACCTGCAATTAGTGTTGAAGAAAATCCTTGAGCTGGGGCCTTAGAAAAGCACTTTTTTGTTGGTTGTTTTTTTTTTTTTCCTTCTCCCCTTCCTGCCGGAGTACTGGTCTTTTTTTGTCCAGGGTATGTTCTAGACAAGAATTTTTCAAGGTGCCCCCTTCACTTCTCTAGAAAACTAACTGTAGAAACTCTCAGGGATTCCTTAAGCTGTGGCCTTTGAAATCCAAGCCTATGTGACAATCTGTGTGTAACCTTTCTTTTTTCTTTAATTCAGCAGTCATCTGATCTTCCAGAAGGTGCAACTGTGCCAGCTTTGGGATTATCCAATAAAGCTGTTTTTGAAGGTATTGCTAGTGAGAGATAATGGTTGTGGTGTTTCATGTGGAAACTTTATTTAAGGGATTGTTTTAGTGTACATATTAGGTCTGTAAGTGTAGTCTTGACTGCAAGTTCAGAATCTAGAAATAAAATCGTGCAAAGCGTTTATTTTTTTGCTAGCACCTAAACATGGTGTTTTAAAGTAAAAAACACAAGTAAGAATATTAGTTAGCCAACAGTAGCTAATATCTTGGAGAGGCAGTGGAGATTACATTGTGGGGAAACAGGGAAGGAGGGACAGACATCTCCCTAGAATGATAAAAAGTATTTTCTTGATGCTGGGAATGAGATCAGCGATCTCGTTTTTCATAAAGCCTCTGGTAAAAATGCACTATAGTGGAATGTACAAATTAGGTCAGATCTGGTTTTTTTCTCTGCCTAAAGCTTTATCAGAAGGTGTGATCTACAAAAGGAAGCATTTTAATAAGCTTCGTCTCTCAGGTCTTCAATGGCAATATGCCAAATTTTCCTAAATAATTTGTAGAGAAATAACAACTTAGTTGTACTTCAAATAACTTGTAAATATATTTTGGCAAACTTTTTTTTCTCCAGCTAACTCATGAGGTCTTCCAGTGAGAGGGGGGAATAAAACCTCCTTCTTCTAGATTGTGGCCAGACACAGAATAACTAATTTCCTTTGACTTCATGTCAAGGAGGCAGCTCAGCAAATAGAACTTCCCTGCATCATCCACCACTGCTCACACAATGCTGTCAGCATTGGTGGCTGGGAATTAAAACACCACAGATGTGATCTCACTTACTCTGCAGAGGAATCTTCTGGTGATCAGTGGTCTCAGATGAATGGTGCTCATTTCATTTTTAAAGAGAGCAAAGATGGGATGAATGAGAAGATAGTCTTTGCTTTGCTTTTTCTGTACCTTCTTTTTGAAACTGCTGTGCTTGAGAGGTACATTTGGCAAAAAGTTAGATTCTATCTGAGAGGAACTGTTCCCCATCTCTGTAACTTTTTCTTAATGCCTTCACAATGAAAGTCAGAGTTGAATTTTCACTTACAATTAACTAGTTATGGTTACCTCTGATACTTTTGCTTAAAGCTAAGGACTGAGCCCTCAGCATTTTTGCTCAAGTTTGCAAGTTATAGCTATACCTGCTCAAATATAGGTTTCCATTTAGTGATCTACATCAAATTTAGGAACTCATCACTTGTATCAGAGATTTTTGTCTTAAACTTTTCAAGTACAGAAAGAAAGGTTTAACACTGGGGAAACACAGGTTGAACTCTGGTGACTGCTTTGCTCAGTGAAATTCTTTTTAGGAATCTCTGAAAGATTGTGCTGATGGAGAGAGGTCAGTTTCAAAATGAAGGTTAGAGTATTATTTTTTTTTAAATCTTCTAATTCTCATATGCACTATAATAACCAGCTTCTAGGATTCAAATTATTATACTCTGCAAGCAGAGAAACCTAGTTTCAACTACTTGTATAAATATAGATGTTTTTTACTTGTATAATAAATCCTCATATTTTCCCTCCTTTCTAGTATGTTCTCTAGCTAATGAAGTCTTTATTTTAATAGGAGATATGGCTATTCAACCAGATGAGGATGAAGAATCACTGAATACCATTTCAAATCAGTATCCAGAGGTTTATTTTCAACCCTTGATCCTTACAGGTATGAGAATTATTCCTGTTATACGTAATAGAGAATGAGGTTCATTGAATATAAACTTGAAGCATTATTTAGCTGATTTGAAAAAACCCAATTTGAATAGGCTGTACAAATCTTTTTCAGAACCTCCACCAGAGGATCACTTGCTGCAGAATACCTTATGGCCTGAAATTCAGAAGTTGTAAGTTTTATTTTTCCTTTTGTTCGTCGTTACAAAATTTCCAGAAAGCTCTTGCAGCATGTTAATGTAGCCTAGTCTTGTAACTCCTCCTGTTGTACTATGTCGTTTGACTTTGTGTGTACTGTATTGCTTGTAAAATAAATAAATTATATATATATATATATATAAAAATTAGGAAACAGTGAAGAAAATGGCAATTAGAAATGATGTGTCACACTTTTATTTTAGTTGGTTGTTTCTCCTTAAAGCCTTATATATACTGAAGTTCTCTCTGTGTAAGGAGCTTTCTGCTGCTTTCCACTTCATGGCGTGGGCTTGCAGATGTGGTGTGAAAGTAGAGGCTGAGGCATCCATGGAGGAGTTTACCCCTAACTCCTGTCAGAGTTGTAAGGTGCAGTAGATGGAGCCAGCAGCACTCTAGTGTGTCTAGAGGTAGAGCAAAGTGATAAGTGTTGAGTCAGATGGTTACAAGGCTGGTTTGAGTACTGAATGCTGACAGAGTGATTGTCACTTGCAAAGATAATGGAGTTACATGGCCATGATAATTGTTTTGAGGTTGCAGCGTTTTAGAATTCTTCAGCTGTGTTTTCTTCCTTTTCTGAAATTCACAACAATTTTCACTTGATTTATTAAGGATCCCAGTAACATGAGGCTACGCTTTCAAAATCTTTAATGTTTTGGTATTGAAGTATAGCACAAAGAAATTGAATAATCTCAATCTCTTGTGGTTTTATTTATCTGAATCTCATGAAAGGGCTCTCAGACTGGAACAAGAAGATTGTTGAGCCTTTGCTGATGGTTAAAGTCACCACTTTTGTTAGGAAGGAACATTACAGTTACATTACCAGCTTTGTGAGGAAGGAAATAAAAAGCTTTGAGAAAATGCTCTGCAGCTGGCTTCATTGAACCGAGAGGGAAGTTCTGTGGGAGTTCATCTTTGCCTTCAATTGGGCTGTAAATCTGATTTGAATGCTTTTAAGCTCTGTTACTATGTTTGTACTCAAGAATGATTTTAGGAGGAAAGCCAGTGGATGTTATACCATACCTGCACATTTTGTAATTTCTAACTGTTACTTTAACTGTTTCTTCTGTGCATTCTATGGCTGCTAATGCACTCACATAAATAGATTGATAAGGGATGTTTAAGTAGTGAAAAGGAGCCAAGGCCAAAATTCTTCATCATTTGTCTTTGACATTTCACTAAGTGTAGTGGGACATTAATATTTTATACTCTGCTATGGGAGTACTGCTTATCTGCCTTTATATCCTGCATTCATTAAAATAACTCTGTTTTATGACAGTCTTCAGATGACTTTTATCTGAGCAGTTTTTTCTGGTTTTAGAGACACAGCTAATGATATAGATCATTTTATGCAAGAGCAACAAGATGTAAAGCATTCATAGACTTTCAGATTTTTTGGTCTGAGTAATCTTGAAAGAAGTAACATGAAATCACATAATGTAGATTTCAAGTTGCCATAGCAGCAGAAGAACAGTGTGAGGCACTGACTTGCTAAAAATAGCTTGTTTGTCATTGACATTTGTGTGTTCCTAGCTCTAACTTGACACCAAATTTTGAAGGATTAGTGTTGGGTTTTACAAAGTGTTTGCTTGAGGAGGTTTTAGTATGAAGAACTGGCTGAGTTTTTTACATAATATAATAACTTTAAAAATATGGTAAATCTTGTGAGAATATGCTAATTTTTATCCCCTTGGAAAATTATCATGCAGTATGCTGAGATTAAAGCTTGAGTGAAGAAATCCTTTTTACACTAGAAAATTACTGTATTAATTTGTCTGGACACTTGAAAGTCCATTCAGTCTACCTGTGCGTTAAAAAATGCTGTGCATTGTACAATGCTGAGGCAAAATTGCCTGTGGTTGAAAAGATAATTTCATTATTCATTCATGCGGTTACTTCTCTCCATTGTGAACCTTTATTTGGTGGTGTACTATGTAGTGAAGAGATCAGATTTTATTTATGGGATCAGAGGATGGGACTGTATTGTAGCTCCTATGCTGTCAAGGTTCATATACACTTCTTTAAAACAGCATCTCCTGTTGCCAATAGCTTAATTCTCTTTACTGGAGACAGTAAAGACAGCGATGGTCTATACAGCTGCTGGTCTGACCTAGGATAGTTCTACTCATGTAATTTTGCAAGAGAAAATATTTTGTGTTTTCTGTTAATTTAGTAAGAATGGTTACATTTTGACATTTCAATTTAGCAAAAGAATCATTGCATGCAGAAGCTTGAAATCAACTGCTCTTCAAATACTACTTTTAGGAGATTAAAACCTAAACAACTGAGGATTTGTTTCACAGGTTATTTTCCCATCATTGAATTTCAGGAAATGCATACTTTTTAGACAATAAATATTTTTTAGTTTTAGAAAATTGGCTTGCAGTGGTTTTCACTACAAAACAGTCTCCAGGAATGTGCTTTAAAAGTAAGCATTATGATAAAACTCCTGCTAGTGGCAAATTAAGAGTAAGACATGCAGTAGTACCTTTGTCATTCTAAATACACTCAAATTCACAACTTATCATTTCACTTAGGGGTACACACCAGTCCCTCCCCTGTTAAAAGGTCCAGGCATAGTTACATTTCATAAAAGCCAATGCATTCCCAGTGTTCAGACATGGCTTTGGCAGTCTGTTAAAGGGATATGCCCAGCAATGTTGCTTCGGACTTGGTTCAACAGATTCAGACAGTAATTTGTCATTTAAGGCTGTTGTGGCTGCCAGTGAAATCCCATGAACATCAGTCCCATGTAAGAAGTTAACACTGCTGACCAAGGAGTTTATTAAGAGAACTGCCTATCTCTTCAGATCTAGGAGAATCATAGGAAACCATCTCACCCCACTGAGCTGATACTTGTCTACTGGAGGTTACACCTCCCATTTTACTTTACTTCCAATCTTTTTTGTGACTGATTTTAATTTGTGTTAGTCCGTATGGAATTTCCCCTTATTAGTTAAATACCAGTCCGGATATGTGAGCTTGGATTTCAGCAGAACTCATGTGAAGACTGATTAAAAAATGTAATTCTGGAGAAGGCTAGAAATTTTGGGGTTTTACAGAGGTTTTATTTCCTTTTCTAACATTTCCTTTTAGTTCAGAAATCTTCTTGCCATATTTCACAGAATAGGCATCCTTTGAGTGTGTGTTTGTGACATATTTCTTCAGTGGTTTTCAAATATGTGGCTTATGATTTTTATCAGTAGTGTGAAAATTGCTTTTTAAGAAAATAGGGATACATTAAATGCTGCTTTAATCTGCTTTGTTAATCATTAGGGTGGCTTTTGCAGTGCTGGTGCTCTAGGACTATGGAATGGGCTGGGGAGATTTTTCTGTAGCCAGTTTCTAATGGAAAAAATTGTGCAGATGCTTAAACTGAAAGCTGAACAAATTGTTTGGGATGTGATACAGAAACAGTGGTGAGAAGTTCCTGGCAGGTGCCTTTCATTTTTGAAAAGGGATTTAAATTAGTATAACAACATACTGCAAAAATTATTGTGATGTGTTAAATCTGTTTTCACGTGTGTTTCAGATATGGACATGGATATGAAATTTTTTGTGTTGCTTGCAATAATTCAAACACTCTAATTGCCTCAGCGTGTAAGGTAAGAAAAGATTCTAGCACCACCTAGTGAAAAGTGCTGTCCAGTTTCTAGGGTTGAATCCTCTTCTTTCTCACAAAATGTGAAAGATTTTGTGTAAGTGACAGTTGGCTTGCAAAGGTGAGGGTGAATTGCCAATGAGTTATTATTCCTACATTGTGTGTGATTCATTTGAAGATATTAGTAAGATAAATCCTAAGAAATACGGGTCTGAAATGTTTTCTTACTGATATATTGTCAGCATCAGAAGAAAGTAGGGAAACAATGTTGAAACTTCCCAGAGGAAAGCTGGGTCTTACTGGATTGCAAGCCTAAAAACAAGCTAATATCTTACTACTTTGAAATGTGTGACTTTTGTACTTGCTCTCATTAATTCATACTGATACTCTTTTCCATCCACCCAGGCTTCCAAAAAAGAACATGCAGCAATTATTTTGTGGAGCACTACTTCTTGGAAGAAACTGCAGACTTTGTCTTTTCACAATCTGACTGTTACTCAGCTGGCATTTTCTCCTGATGACAGCTTTTTACTGGCTGTTTCTAGAGACAGGAATTGGTCACTGTGGAGGAAACAGGATTCCTCAGAGTCAGGTAAGATGTGAAAAGGATATATGCATTTGTAGACTTGGCAGTTTGTTCAGTATTTTTGGCTGCAAAATATTTGAAAGAGAATTGATAAAATATTTTAATGGACATTTTGCTTGAAACTTTGGAGAATTATTAGTGTTGTAGGGTCTTGTGAATTTAAGAAATGCAATTAATATGTGGAAACATAAAAAGGAAATTAAAATGCAGAGAAGAATATAGTCAGGCTTTAGATGGTGTTTAATTGATGGATGTAATGAAGTCCTCGTGCCTCCTGCGTGTGATTGTACGTTTGACTTACTGAAATCAAGCACACAAGCTGAACTTCAGATTGGCATTCTGTCAAGGAGAGCCTTCGTTGCAGAGTTCTGTGCAGGCATAGCCAGAAGGTTCAGTGCTGCACCCATATCCTGCACAAACTGCCTTGTCCCTGCTTGCATGGCCTGACCCTTTGAGACTTCTGACAGGATTAATCTGTGTCTTTGGTGTGGCTTTCTGATAATCCTACACAATTGATTAATTTGACTAGAACTGGCTATGTCTGGAAAAAGAGCTGATTGTAAGGACTCAGTTGACTTTCTCATTTAGACTTTGAGCCTTGCAAAATCATGAGGAGATTGCTATTGAACACTTTAATAGAATCCTAGAACAGATGCTTGTGCTGAAAGCGATTATCATTGCACTCTTGGCTTAATAGCATAGAAACACTGCTGGGCTCTATAGAATGTTCCTAGAGACTTGGCAATGAGTTTTGGCCCCTTCAGACAGTGTCCAGTTGTATCCTGGCTTGAATTTCTGTTCTATTCAGACTTCTATTCTAAAGCCTGGCATATTGTCTACAGTAGTTACACAATGGTTCAGGATAAGGATCATGAATACTCATAGCAAGTAGAGGAAATCCTCTTTTCATCTGTTCATCAATAACCCTTCTGTCTACAAATAACATCATTATCAATGTAAAGCAAAACTGCTGCTATTGGCATCCCAAGAAATGGTTATTTAAAGTCTGTGCTCCAAAATGACAACCTTTTCTACTTAAGAAAAGCATTCTCATTTACTGATCTGCTGACCAGATATAGTGCCTGATGGTATACATGCTGAAATATGAGCTTGTCTCTTTGGGAACACATTAATCTTTACAATTGGACCATTATGATTTGACAGTTGGGACTTTACTGGTAAATAGGAGCTTTAGTGAAATTACTGGGGAAATGTGAACACAAGGTAAATGTTGCACTATTCAAAAACTTCTGAAGTCAGTGTTCTTAAAAAAACTTGATAGACATAACCTGAAGGTATTCTACTTAAATTCTTCTGAAAAAGAAATTTATTTAAAAGATTGAATTGTTCCTACTGCTTTAGGGCTATGAGGTCTTACTGATACGGTCTTGAACAGGTGCTAGTTATCACTGTCGTAAGTGCTGGAAAAAGCCTCATATAGTGGTAAGTATTCTCAGTTGCTTTAAAGATGAGTGGAATAATGTCAAAGTATTCTTGCAGTTCTGACATAGAGTTTAGTAAGAGTAACAATCACTTTTAATATGTAAAGCAGTTGAAACAAGGCTTTTTCCTCTTTTTATTCCAGGACCAGTCTTCACTTGCTGTGCATACACAGATAAAAATACAGCTGTTCATAGTCGAATCATTTGGTCCTGTGACTGGACACCAGACAGCAAGTATTTTATTACTGGCAGTCGGGACAAAAAGGTAATTAATGTTAAAGAAATTTAGAAAGCCCAGGGTTGTTTTAAACATCTTTTAGAATAACAAACACTGTATTCTAATGAGCCTCTATTTTATATATACACAACAATCTTATTGCATGTATTAGCACAGAAATCAGTGATACGTTCATAAGCTAAATAAAGTGCTTGAACATGTATATACAAGACTGTGTGCTGCCAGTTGGACATTCTCCCTTCTTTTTTCATGCAGTGAGACAAGCATATGTCACATAATTCTATGGGTCTCGAATTTTTCTTTAACTTTCATAACAGAATCTGGTTTTGTTGTCAGTAACTTTCATTAAATCAGACAGACTGCCTACAAAGTTGAATCTTTGTAGGTAGAGGGTGTTTTTACCATTTTTAGGGTCATCCACTGTGCCTTGAAATTATTTTAATGAAGTTATTCCTTATGTTTTTGTATGTGCATTTACAAGAAGATTGAAGTGGAAGTTCACAGATGATGCTTCTTCTTACAGGTCATTATCTGGGGGCAGTGTGATTTGCCAGTGATTACTGAAGGGAATGAGCTGGATGCAATCAAGCCTTGTTCAACATTGCTGGATGCTGGGGATTCTGTGACTGCTGTTGGTATCAGCCGTGTGCTTACTCCTGATGGAAGGTATTGCTGGTTTTCTGTAATGTCATTTTGTGTTTAATCTGAAATTAGTATTTATCCCTTTAGTCAACTAGTTTCCTGTGGCTAAACAGCTCCCTAAATCTACTTGTCAATTGTTTTGACCATTCTTTAACAGAATGACCTCTACTTTTTTTCTTTCCTAGCCACCTTTTCAGGTGTATGGTGACTTCTCCAAGCAGTGTAATGAGAAAAATGGAAGTGGGAGAGGGGAGGGAGAGATGCATGGACACATCTGAAACACATTAATTCTTCCAAAAATATTGACTGATCTGATGTTGTGATAGCCTCCTTATTTTTTCCTAACCAAATATATGTAGCAGGTCTCTGCTTTGCTAATTTTTTTGTGAAGCAGCTTGGATGTATTAATTTTTTTCATGGAAAAGTAAATACTGATTTAAAGGGCAAGGTGCAACAACAGTGCTTGAGTGCTATTCTTTCTATCCTGCATTAGAACTGACCTCACTGAGCTGTCTACTGTAATTTCTAATGAAATGAATGTAATTATTCTCTTGATAGATACATTGTTGCAGTAGGCCTAGAGAATGGGAAGATTATCTTGTACACATGGAAGCAAAGTGGGAAAGAACCAGCACTGGCGGACTGGACCACAGGTGTTGAGATAGATAACAGGTATGTCTTTTGAAGTGAGTTAGGAGCAATGAAATACTATTCTTCAGACTAACAGTGCTGGAGTTCTGTTCTTACAGTATAAAATATATGAATCTAGTTTATTTCTATATCAAAAACTGTTATCATTTTAGGAAAAGTTTGATCCCTGAAAGTTTAAAGATGTCTTGAAGCAAAACCCAGAAAGAAAAATATTATTTATTTAGATGTGTTAAAAAACCTTCCAACAAATATGAACAAAAACCAGAGGGGAGTTAAATGCCAAAATACCTCATGCCATGCAAAAGCTTTGAGAAGTATTACCCTTTTTGGCCTACTTAAAAAAAAAAGATTTACCTTTAGTCATAAATATGATGATAAAAAATAGTGATAAGAGAGTGGAAAGGATTGCTGTCTGTGTACATCAGCAAAACACTTAGGAGTAGATGACAGCAAGCTTTGGTGGGCAGCTTCCAGCAGAAACCATTGGAGTGACAAGCTGTATGTGGGGCTGCTGCAGTGACAGCTAGAGAGACTCTGGAGAGACTTGGAATGTTTCACTTGAAGCACTCCCCTGGGTTCTTCTGTCACACACTGGCATTGATAGTAACAGAAATGGAAGTTAATGGTGACTTTGGCCTGTGTGTGCTTGCAGTGAATGGGAAAGAGACACCAGATAACAGGAAATTGCAGGCTGAAAGCCAGAAATCTGTCATATCTAAGTAACTGAGATACTTGACCTCCAGCTTAATGTGGTAAAACTGAAAATCAATAGCTGTTTGAATTATTGATGAGTGAGAGGATAAAATGTCATTAGTGTTAATGACCCTACTTAATAAGAACTTAATACCTGCTGGTTGTCACAAGTCAGTTTTTCCTCAGTTGGTAGTGTTAACTGAAGAGTACTAATTACAGGAGTGTTGATGTTTACTCTCACGTGCCCAACTGTGTTTAACATTTTGCAGTTACGTATGGATTTCTTTTTATTGCAGCCAAAGCCATGCTCTTGCTGTGAAGCGCTTGTGCTGGAGACATCACGCAGGCAGAGCTGGACATAATGATGAGAGCAGCAGCAAGTGGTTGCAGCTTGCAAGTTGTGGAGCTGATCACTGTGTTAAAATATTCAATGTCAACAGATTTGCTCTTTAGCAAAGACAGCAGGCCTGTTTGTGCCAAACATTCACAACATTTTATTTCAACTTTTAGCCACTTGGATTATTAAATTTTCTATTTTCTGCTGTGGAAAATAAAGTATCTTACATGTAACTTATTAAAGCAGCTTTAGTGGAAGTTTGAAATATCAAATATTTTTCTAATCCTGCAGTTCTGGGGATATGAAGTATATGTTTTGTTTGGTGAGTATCCTGAAACTGAGGGATGGGAGGTGGGGTAGGGCATGGGAGGATAATGAGAGAGCTTTGTTTGCTGTGAACTCGAAGGGTAAGTGGGAAGCTGCTGACACTTTGGCACTTCTGTGCTTGAGATTTCACTTGGAGTGCTGAATTTTTTTTATTTCCTCTTGCTATTAAAGTTAACTCTTGGTGGGCCTGCCAGTGCTGCCAGTGTGTGTTCAGACGTGCAGCCAGAGGTCAGGGTTAAACATGGAACTTTCTCTGATTGCCTTTGAATATGTATTAGAGCTCTGGTCCAAGTCTGAGGCAGCCTGACTCTGGAAGGAGTAGTTTGTATTCAGATGCTTGGGCAGTCCTGCTTGCTTTTATTCCCTTATTCTGCTTTGCAGGGCTGAACTCATACTTCTTGGTCAGGTGGGGCTTAAAGCTGAACTCAGAGACCGCTTAAATCTTCTGGTGTCTCCCCTGTGAGCCCTCTCTGAGCAGAGTGTGATAGAAGACCCACCTCTGAGACTGTTGGAGGGCTGTCCTCTACAGTTCAGACTGGAAAAGCTTATGGATATCACTAGGCAGGAGCTAAAAGGAGGCAGCCATTCCTTACAATGCCTTTGGGCTCTTCCTGACTTCTGAGGGCTCCTTCTTTGCTCTTGTGAAAACAAGTTAACTTGGTTGTCTCATAGTGTAATTTGAGTGCTGAGAGACTCCGAGTACTTCAGAAAGACTTCATGTCAGCAGGTCTATATCTGGTTCCAAAGTCTAACTTAGAAATTAGTTAAACTTTGAGAGTGAAGTTGTTATTCCAGAACTGCTTGCTACCTGTAAGTGGCAGTGCAGAGGTAACTGGAATTAACTTTCTACTGTTTTGGATATTTAGATTAAGAGTGTAGCTCTTTCAGAGTGGGCTATATTGTCTTCAGAGTAATTATGGTTTATGCCTTGAAAGGTTTTGTATTTTAGCTCTTTATTTTCAGTTCTGTTTTCAGCCATTAAAAAAACCAAACCCATTCTTTAAAATGGGGGCAGGAGAATAATAAAAGACTTATTTAATAAAGATAATTTGCTACATTTTACTTGTGGTACCCAGTGCTTTCCTTACATGAGTGCTTTAGCATTCAAGCATTTGAGTATTGTATTTCACTTGTCTGGGAATTTCAAAGCAACTATATCCTGACAAGGGAAGGACATAACTTATCACTCATGAGGTTTCAAAAAGCTGCCAAAAGTGGGTCTTTATTCTGTGTCACAATTGTAATCTTGTATCTTAAAATTTGATGATAATACTGCACAATTCTTTTCAATAATAGTATATCTTGTTATGTGGCCACTTCTGGGTATAGTTGACAATGAAATATCATATTGGTTGACCCTCTCTTTTATTTAGTAATCCACTCCATTGCCCCTGGGACTTGGGGAACATTCATTCACATTCATTGTTCCAGCTTTAAATGCACCAGATTAGTCTGTTGGTCTCTTAAGTCTAAATGTTTATAATACACACTTTAAATTTTCAATTAAGTTAGAGGTTAGACACCTCAACATATGATTAATATTTTATGTATGGTATTACCACGACCTGTGTGGGTCGCAGTTGGTGAGAGAGAGACGGTGAATCTTGTATCTTGATCAGAAGGCTGAATTTATTAATATATGATATAATACATTATAATTATACTAAAAAGAATATAGAGAGAGGTTTGCAGAGCAGCTAGCTAAGCTGAGAAGAGATAGAAAAGAACCCACAACAAAGTTGTGGCCAAGGACTCAGTCCCCTGGCTTGAACTGGTGATTGGCTCTTAATTATAAACATAGAAAATGAGCCAATCAAGGTGAATCCTATTGCATTCCACAGCAGCTGATAATAATTGTTTACCTTCTCTTCGGGGGCCTCTGGCTCCCGAAGACACAGAAATATGAAAGGAAGGATTTCTGTGGAGAAATGTCTGTGACATCTCACCTTTCTAAATTGTATAAAAATAAAAGAAAAATGCTGATGTGGAATGAACAGGAAATTCCTTCACCTATAAAATATAGAATACTAATAATTCACTAAAACAATCCTACAGTATAAGAAAATTGCAAGAAACAATGCAAAGAGAATTCAAGTCCATGCAGCTGAGTTTCAGGAACAGTCCATCAGCTGAAGTTGTTTCTTTTGGACATCTGAGAGTCCTTTTTGGTCCTGAAACAGCATAACACAATTTTAAATAATTTGAAACAATTTGAACAATTTTTAGAATGTCCTTTTCTGGCCCTTCAGTGCTTCAGCACTTCAGAGCTGCTGCCCGCCTATTTTCAATCTTTTTTATTTAATTTTTAAATTTTTTTTTTTTTTTTTTTTTTTTTGATCGAAAAGCAAAAGAGCAGCACCGAGCAGAGCAATGCCAGAGAAGGAAAGGCCCTGGGGGCCCTGGCCCATACTGGACCAGGAACCCCAAAACTGGCTCACACAGGGGGACCCGGACCGGTAGGACAAACCAGAACCCCTAGAAACACAAGGAGGCCAAATGATGGCCCTGGCCCAGGAACCTCCTGAGCCCAGCATCCCAGGCCAAACCCATAAGGAAGGCTCTGCATTCCTGCGGGCCTGAACCTTGTTGCCAGCACAATGGCAGCAGGGGTAGTGAGACGCTTCCTTTCCCCTAAACCACTGAGGCATGCCAGCAGCAGGGAAATAGAAGCTGCCCCGAGAATCTTCATCTCGGGTCTGGGAATGTTTGTTTCCCACAGCATCATGGCACCACCCCCACTGGGCTGGGGACCAAAGGCAAAACTTTCGGGAGCCCCCTCCCCCTCGCCGCTAGGGCACAAGAGGGGCGGCGGCCTCCATGGGACAATCCCCGAAAAACCACCCCCCAAACCGCCGAGCTTGAAAGCCGGCAGCCGGACGGCCACAACAGTGAGCTGGCGGGCAGCCCCTGCTCCACTGAAGGAGAGACCAGCCTCCAGGGCGGCTGCTGGGACGTCCGGTGGAAGCAGCGGGGACGGAGCCGGAACCGGGGAGGGAGCCGGAACCGGGGGGGGAACCGCGCTGAGCGTGGGATCAGCCGCGGGCTGCTTCGAGGGTCCCGCAGGTTCAACTCCGTTTTCTGCTGCTGACTCTGGGGTCCTCTGCGGAGGCGCAGTCGCGGTCGCCGTCGCAGTGCAAACCGGCAGCAGCGGAGCTGGGAGAGACAGCGGAGTGTCGCCGTTGCTTAGCAACAGGTCAATCGACGGAAGTGCTGTCTCTTCGGCCTTCTCCGACACAGGCTCTGGCGGGGGCAGGGAGGCCGGTGAAACCGCGGGCGGGACCTCCTGGAGAGGCGGAGACGGGATCTCCTGGAGTGACGGCTCTAGCAGGGCCGTGGAGGAAACCTCGGAGACCGGTGCCGCCCCCGTTTCTGAAGGCGGAGTCTGAGAGGCCGGCGTTGGCTTGAGCGGCTGCTCCCATCCCCCCGGAGAGAGAGAAGGGGGGGAAGGAGAACACTCCATCTGAGCATGCTCCGGAGCAAGAGTAAAAAAAACTTCTTCGCGCCGCGAAGTTTCGCCCCCCCCCCGCCGTGAAGCAGGGGGGGCTGGGAAGAAAAATGTCCTCCCCCACCGCGTCTTCTGCCAAAGGTGGTGGAAACGGAGCTTGGCCATAACAATTAGAGATCCACTGAAAACAAGCTGCTCTGCGTTTCAGGACAGGGAAAAGCTTTATAAATGCTGGGTAGATAGAAGGCAACACGCGTCCCTTACTGAAGACGCGCTGGATAATCGAGTCCATGCACTCCCAGACAAAAGCATCTAAAGCATATAAGACATCAGCAAAGAACCCAAAAAGCTTTGCCCATCGAAAGAATTCATAGATATCTGTTTTTGACAAAAAGAAACCGTCTTCCCTGCACCAATGTTTCCAGAGGGCTATTTTTTTCTCCTCTGAAGGGGAGAATTGAATCTCTTCTGGCAAGGCATGGGTCTGCCATACAAACAGCCACAAGCTACGAAGGGCTGGTTCATCAGGGATAGAAAAGTGAACAGTACCTTTTGAAAGAGTCCAGCTTGCTCTGGCCAGCTCCACAGGTCTGCTGCTCTTTTCCATCATCTTTCCTGATGGTTTTCCAGAAGAAAGATTCTCTTTGTGGTCAGCCTTGGCTGTGAACTCTGTCCAAATCAGGATCTTCGGTTCTTCAGTTCCTGGCTTGAATCCACTTTCTGAGGTCACTTCAAAGCAACCCTCAAATGCCACACATACAGGATTTTTACCCAGTGCAGCAATTTTGCTCCTCTGGTCTTATCAGATTAATTTTTGCTCTTACACGAGGGGTCACCAGATATTACCGCGACCTGTGTGGGTCGCAGTTGGTGAGAGAGAGACGGTGAATCTTGTATCTTGATCAGAAGGCTGAATTTATTAATATATGATATAATACATTATAATTATACTAAAAAGAATATAGAGAGAGGTTTGCAGAGCAGCTAGCTAAGCTGAGAAGAGATAGAAAAGAACCCACAACAAAGTTGTGGCCAAGGACTCAGTCCCCTGGCTTGAACTGGTGATTGGCTCTTAATTATAAACATAGAAAATGAGCCAATCAAGGTGAATCCTATTGCATTCCACAGCAGCTGATAATAATTGTTTACCTTCTCTTCGGGGGCCTCTGGCTCCCGAAGACACAGAAATATGAAAGGAAGGATTTCTGTGGAGAAATGTCTGCGACAGTATGGTACTCCTTTTGCTCACACATCACTTTGCTATGCATTTAGTAGGTGTGACTTTAATATACACCTTTGTCTTCTCATAAATCCACTCGTGTTTTCAAAATGTAAATCAGCATGTAAAAAATACTAAGGAATGAGCTGCTGTCAATGTACCTGGTGCTCTGAAATTCTTTGCTTGTTGTACAGTGCCACTGAAAATGGAGTTGAGAAAATTGATGGGATAAACTGAAGTTTTGAAAAGAACATTTTGTGACCTTTTGATACATTTGAGGTAAAGCCATCCCATGAAGATTTTAGATACATATTATGAGTATTTACTGGCTTTATGCTAAATTTGAAGAGACTTTGTGGTCAAAGATATGAACAAACTGTTTTATGTAATCATGCCTAAAGGAGGAGGATTATTTTGTCTTACACTAGAGGTGCATGTGACAAAGCAAGCAAGAAATGGCATGGGTCTTGTTTGTAACTAAAAACTATTGCGATTGTCCAAAGCAATCTTAAATCTTTCAGTCCAGGGTGCAGGTGTAGGCATCCTCAAGTCTGTATTGCACCCACAAGCCATGCTAACACTGACATTAGAGGCGAGTATGCTGTGGTGTCTGGTGGATGAGGAGGGCAAAACAAGCTCTTTGTGTAAACTGGGAGGATGTGGGATGCTGACCTTCAGCCCGAGGAGCTCCTACCTGGGCTCCACGTGGCAAGCTCCCTAAACACTGCTGCCAAGCTATTGATTGTGTTAATTCCTTCAGTTATGAAATGGCAAAGAAGGAGCAGGTTATGCATCATGCTAAGCCTTAAAAAAGTGCTATCCTGCTGTTTCTCTTGTGGGCTGAGACTTCAGAAGTAACTAGAGGCAGTTGAAAATTTCAAGGAAGTCAATTATTGAACTCTGAGCTATTGAAAGCATCGCTTTGGCAACTCTGACTAATCTCTGTTTTCCAAAATATTTAACGTGAAGAAATGAGAATGCTCCAAGGCTCACTGCCAACTGCAGCTAATGCAGAGATGAGGGAAGAGGAGGAAGCAGCTGTGTCCTCATTTAGACTCAAATCTCACTTTAAAGAAGTGGCTGTTAAAAATAAGGAAACTTTAAAATAACTGAAATGGGAAGCAAAAATATTACTTGCTCTGTTTTAAGGAGCATCTGGAGCTGTACAAAAGATGAGGCAAAATCACTGACGGGACAAAAATCAGAATTTGCCTTTTGTGTGCTGGAAGCTGGTGGAGGTGGGAGTTGTTGAGCACAGTTCAACAACTAGCAATGCCCCTCTACTGCTCTTTTATCAGCAGTCCTTATCAGGCTCTGCAGTGGTAGTTTTGAGGCAGCAGGGCAGGGCAGCCTGTTTACCCTGTGACACCCTTGACCATCCAAACATTGCCATTTTTGCCCTGTGCACTGGCACACCCTCAGACAGTTGTGGGATATCCTTTCAGAGACACTTTTCTCCCCCAGCCAGGAACTGCCTTTTTTTCCTATGCCAACCACCAGATTTCCCTCATCCTGCTTCTATGTTTGTAGGGAGTTGGGTGAGGCTATGGGCTCCCTTTGCCAGCCCCTGGTACTCTTGCTTAAGCACAGCTCTTGCTGCCACCCTGTGTGACAGGCTCTAGTGACTGTGTTTGAGGAGTTTGTGTTCAGTATCCAAACATTGTCATGTTATTTTCTGCAGCAACTCATCCTATGCTGTAATGCAATAATAAAGCTAGAAATGGCCTCTCTTTCTGGAGGGAGTTTAGGGCAGAGCATGTGACAAATCCCAGTGCTGTACCATAATAACGGGGCTAGCTCCAGCATCCTGGGGTAGCTCTCCCAACCAGACATGCCCTGGTCTTAAAGTCCTCAAGGAGAGCTGCTCCATGTAATTGATGTTTGCAGACTTAGTTGACATTACAGCTGCACAGATGAGGGGAGGTGTTGTGCCCAAGGTAATTGCTGGGTTACAGTGGTGTCACCCTTGTGCAGATTCCAGCAGATCACAGCTGAAATAACAAAGGATGCAGCAAACAGATTTTTTTTACTGCAGAGGATCTTTTCCCCTTGCCTCAAAAGCTTGTGCTCTCACTGATCTTGTCCTGCCTCATAGTCCTTTTTTTCTAAGGACTTTTCTCTCTTTATTCACCCCCTCTTCTGACAATACAATTTGCCTTCTTGGTCCCTTCTGCATTCCTGTAAGCAATCCTTATTTTCTCAACAGCCTTTTATCTCTTCCTGTTGTTCTTGTAAGATAATCCAATGCTTTCTAATACATGATCCTGGGAGAATTCAAGTGTATCAAGTATAACATCCTCTTGGTATTTTCCATTCAGCCTCCTGTGTCCCTGATTCTTCCTTTGCTAGGTTTTGGGCTTTTGGTGTTTACACAGCCTGTCCAGCAGCATTACCTCCTTTCTCCCTGACAATAAATTACTGGCATATGTGTGAGCAGCGTGCCCTCCTCCCTTGCTGAAGCATAAGCTCTCTAACTGCCAGTGGGGGGAACTTTTCTCCTCTGCAAAAATGAATTGACTGCAGTCTCCCCAAGGGAAGCTTTCCAAGTGCTTTTCAAGATAAAGCAATCGTTCTGTCTCTCTGTTTCATAATCTTGGAGAGTCTCCTTCCTGCGAGTTATCATATAAAGGTGTGCCTCTCTGAGAGAATGTCTGTACTCCACAGACACACTTTTTACAGTGTAGGAGCTTCCTGCTGTTCAAGTTTTTTCCTTTGACATGGCAGGCAGTCCTCTATTCAGTTCTCTGGATGCTACAAATTTTCACCACTGTCCACAGAGAGCACCGAGCTGCGACACTTGATTCTCTCTCTGCAGTGCAGGGAAGCTCCTGAGATGCCTGTAGGTTGCCCTGGGTAGTTCTTCAGGGTGGGTCTGTCTGACTTCAACAGGTGCTAAAATGTGATGTAGAAGCCTCCTGTGGGTGTTCTGGTCAAACTGCTGCTTCTTTGGTGTGTGCACACAATCTGTTTATATCAGAGACATTGTTGTGCCTTCAGTAACAGCTCCAGGTCACTAAGTCCATTGGGAATAGTTGAAGTGGGAGCTCCTTTACAGCTGGTGAGCATTGATTCAGGCTGGCAGACCACTCCTGTAGTTACATGTGCATGGAATGTAGGCCATTAAAGGTAATAAAAAGGTAGAAATGTTGGTTTTGCTTAACTGCTACTAGAAAAATGGCAGCTTCAGCTTTTTCTACCCATCAAAAGGAAAATTGGTGTGTTTTATCAAGGAAAAGGTATTGTCATAGCTCAAAACAGGAGTTATGTCTCTGATGTGAAATTCTGCAATTCCTATGAATTGCTTAAAAGTGCATTTAAGTGCTTAAAAGATTAGTAGTACTGAAAATTGCTAGCTGAAAGCTGTAATAAAAACATTATTTTTCACAGAGCAATAGGATCATGTGATTATTAAAATTGGAAGGGAGCTCAGGAAGTCTCTCTTTCAACCTCCTCCAGGCAGGGTCAACTGTGAAATCACACCAGGCTGCTCAGAACTTCTGCTGGTCTGGTCTTGAAAATCTCAGAAGATGGAGACTGCACAGTTTGCCTACTGACTGCCTTCAGGGTGAAAACTTTTCTTCTACTTCTCTCAGTTCTGAACCTCTCTTGTTTCATTTTATGCCCTCTCTTACCTTCCTTCATCTCTTTATTGTGGAGAGCTGGGCTCCATCATCTTCACAGCCTCCTTCTTAGCATCAAAAGGCTGCTACCGAGTACCGGCAAAGCCTTTTCTTCCCCAGGCTGAGCCTGGCCCATTCCTCCACCTTCCTCCACAGGGCACCTGATCCAGCTCCCTCCACCTTAGTGGCCCTCTGCTGCACTTGCTGCAGTTTAACATCATCTTTCCTGTGTTGGGAAAACCCCAAACTGGGCAGGTGCCCACGGTCTCTACAATAGATTGCAGTGTCTAAAGTCTGTGGTCCAATTTCCTGTCCTAGTAGTCCAAATCTATAACTCTCTTTTCTTTACCCTTATCATATATTTTCCTACACTGCTTCTTTGCGTGCACTTGCCTGTGTGTGGTGGTGATGTGATCCCAAGAGAGAGGTGCAGATTTCAATGTGTGTTTGCAGAGCTGGGAACTTCCCCATGCCCCCTGTGCAGGGAATTCCAACATCCCCACCAGACAGGAACTCTGGCCACATGGCACGCTGCCTCTGGAACAAAAGGGCTCCTGGCATACCAGTTAAATGTTCATGCTTCCAACACTGGTGAGGTGGAAAGGGTAAAGATGGGTTGGCTCTGGCTGGAAGCTCCCTCCATCTCCTGCCTCCATTTGGGTATGGGGTGCCTGGCCCCAGAGAGCAAGGCACCCAGCCCAGGCAGGTGTTCAGAGCTGCAATCCATCTCTGGATTTCCATCTGTTTCCCTGTGACTTGGGGTGGCCATTGCAGCCATCTGTTTAGATAATTGAGAGCTGACACAGGCACTGTTATATTGGTTGTAAAACCAAAACAGCCCCTCACCCCTAAAATTATAGATTAAAAAAATTGCTTACCATCTATCTCAGAGGAAAAGAAATGGATGCTATTTTAAGTGCCTGAACTGTGGTCATTTCACTGAAAAATCAGTGAGTTGCTTTTTTCCACATGCCCAGGACCACCAGGTGGCAATATAAGAAAAAGGATAAGTGAGTATTTGCAGCACCTGTTATGTATACCCAAAAATTCAAAATAAATTACAAATATGTTCAAACGCAGGTATTCTATCTCCTCTGAATTGTTTAAATGCACTGTTTCAGTGACAAACATTTCTTATGAAACACTGATTTTGAAAGCATTCTTCCATTTTTGTCCTGCAGTTGGGAAACTGTAAACTTCAAAAAGCAGTGAGCACCTCATAATCACACAGAATCCTCCTGTCTGCTATAGACGTTGTCCCTCACCCCAACAACTCAGTCTGAAGAGGATGTAAGAAAATCTTAATCTCCTTGCTTTACCTTGTTGAAGTGTAAAATAGGACCTAAATTTCTGTCTTTTTTGTTGTCTGGGTTTTTTTCATTCTGAAAGGCTGCCTAACCATGTGGATGCCCTGGGAGTGCTTTAAGCTAATGAAGTCTCACACACATCCTGATAGCAGCTGTGATTTGGATTATAGGGTAGATTAAGATGAAATATTAGGAACAATTTCTTTACTGTGAGCATGGTGAGATGCAGGAACAGGTTGTCCAAAGAAGTTTTACACAACCCATTCCTGGAAGTTTTCAAGGCAGGGCTGGATGTGGCTTTGGATGTGGGAGTGATGAACTTTAAGGTCCCCTCCAACCCAAACCACTTTATGATTTTATGATTTTTAAGTGATGGATGATCACAGTGGATCATATGATCACACTCCCAGACGCCAGTGACTTATGTTTCAGGAACATCTTCAACCAGAGGAAGAGCCCTGGTGCTTATTAGCTATTGATGAATTTCCTTTTCCTACCGTGGGTTTGTCTAATTGCTTTTTGAATCCATGCAAACGCATAATTTCCCCTGTGATTTAGTTGGTAATCCTCAGGGTAAGTCTGTGCCAATAAGAAGATGCATCTCTTGTTTGTTTGGAACATTTAATGCCTCCTTGTTATTATAGTAGAAAAGAAAAGGATTAATTGTTTTTCACTGTCTCCTTGTTAGTCCTGATTTTATAGACCTCTAGCATATTCCCTGCTCATGGATTCTTTTCCAGTTTAAAGGATCCTGCTGTAATTAAATGTCCTTTTTATGGCAGCCGTACTCTTCCTTTCATTGAACTTATTGCCTCTTCCCTAGGGCTACAATATTTCTACCAATGCAGAGGTATTTATTACTGGGTTTGAACTATTTTTATTTATTTATGTGTGTCTGGGAGTGCCTAACAAACCAAACTGTTTTATTTAAAGTGCTGGCAAATAATTTTCTTTCTTTTTTTGTTTTGTTTTGAAACAAGCCAAAACTCTCTTATTTGAAGCATTTAAGGCTCATGATGCTGTCTTTTGGATATTTGTGACAGAGTGTAGTATCTTGTCTTTGGACTCTTTTGTTCTTTCCTAATTTAAGTCATAAATTGATTTTTCTAATATCATTCTGTTCTGCAGTGACAAGTTGCAGAGACCTCAGCATCACAGCCCAGTATGGAACAATTAGCACTTGGTGCTGAAGGATAAGTCCAGTACTAAAATAACAGGGTAGCTGCAGCCCAAGACAGAAGGTACTGGCAGCATATGCTTGGGATGTCTGCAGCAGCTGATTTTATGCCTCCTGCATCTTTGCAGCTCCATCAAAGTATCAGTCAATCACAGTGGTGAGAATTTCTTTTATCGACTCGGTAAAAACAGAGGAGGCTGGTGAGTGACTCTTGTGATTTGGTGAGAGCCTTTCCAGCCACGTCAGGAGAGGGGCTGTCACTCTGTGTGGAAAGCCTCCCCACAGACATAGCAGATGCTGGAAACCCTTTCCAGCTGTCCTTGCCCACAAAATCAGCAGAGAGGCAAAAGTCTCCACAGGATTTTACAGATTTAAAAACAAACAAATAATTGATTTTTTTTAAAGTCTAGAGGAATGTGCAGCTGCTGTTCAGCTTGTCCTTTTGCATAATGTAGGAGGGGATATTGTACTCTTTTGAGTTACTGAGCAGTGCACTGACTTGTGGTTAACCAAGTTATCCAGAAAGATCTTTTAAAAAAGCAAAACAAGCTGGAAACATCTCCTTGCTCCTCCACAATTCACTCACTATAATGTGGCTAAAAGAGGTTCTCCAAAAGCAAAGAAGGGCTTGCAAGGTTGTGCTGTTGGTCTTGGAGTCTTCTGTTACAGTGAGAGTGGGGTTGACTGGTCATCTGTAAGACACCAAAATGTGGTCTCTTAACCAATAAGAGAAGTTGTGTGAAAAAAGTAGTACCTGCTATTCTCTCTATGTCTTGAGAAAGCAAATGAAAGTTTGTGTTTGATATGCCTCTAAGAGGAAATGTTAGAAAAATGTTGCCCAGAACTGTCCCTTATCCCCTTTTTTCCCCAGCAGCTGTGTGATTGAGGGTGGGAGCCCAGCCGAAGAGCCAGCTCAAAGCAAGCAGAAATAGTTGGTTTCAGCCTGAGCACAGCTTCAGCATGGGCACAACAGATGAAGACACTGCAGAGTTTTGAGATTTGCCTAGGGTCCCCCTGCCCCTCCTGGGAGCAGACTGTGTTCTGCTGTGGCTGTGACGAGGATGTGTGCGTGGAACATGTTCTGCACCTTGTGCTTCTGCGTAGGTGTGGGAGAAAGGTGAACATATGCTTTTGAAGAAGATGTCGTATCTCTGTTTCCTTCTAAAGGTGCCATATGTGCTCTCTGAGTCACCAGGACGTAGTTTACCCTGTGATGGGAGTAGCTCTTGACAGGTGCAGTAGGCTCTGAGGTCAGTGTAGAGGTCAATGTGCTTTTAGCTCTGAGATTCATATTCTGCACCATCTCCCCAGCTGGCAGTGGTGGCAAGCCCAGTTTTCCTACAGCTGGGCTGCAGCAGCTTGGGGCTGTTCTTTGTGGTCTTTTTCTTCCAGACATCTTCCCACCTTGTGCTGCTGTCAGGTGGAGACCCTGTTTTAGTCATGTACAATGTTGTGTTGATGTCTGACACTGGCCAGTTATGGCTTTGGCTGTGGTGCCATTCCCGTGTTCCAATCATGGAGCTGTTTGCCATGTCTCATGGCAATGTGCTAGCAGACCAACGCACTTTGGTTTCTGAAAGCACACCATGTCCCAGGCAGACGTTCCCTTTTTTGTCATCAGCTCTTGGCTGATATAAACAATATTCACTTCCCAAGTGGCACAGATATGCAAATGAACCTTTCATAGGATAATGGCCATATGAAGCTTTGCTAGCAGGCATTCACGACATGTGGAGGCATGTTGGTGCCAGATGCTTGCAGGCTTTTGGCTGAGCTATTCCCTTTTCCAGTAGGATAGTCAGTACCAGGCTATTTTGGGAGATCCACTGCAGGCCCAGATCAGTGATGGGTGCATCTTTAACAGCTTCAGAAAACAGTGCTCTCCAGGTTGCCACAGGAGTAGCTGCCCCACAGTGTCATTCTGCCTCCTAAAGCCCTTGGCTGTCTGGCTGCTGTGGAGCCTTTTACAAACACCATGCCAGTGACATGTTGCAGCATCTCTGAGATGTGCCACTTTTCAGGATACAAACAGAACATCATTCCTAGTGCATCATTCCTAGTGAAATCTTCTGGGGGATCATGTTGTGATGGGATGAACAAAGCTGTAGCAAAACAATCAGATTCTTCAGTCTTTTCAAACTAGGATAAAACCTTGTATCAGTGTATACAGCCTTCCATATAAGCTAAAAACCACTCACTGGAATACACAGAACTAGAGAGTTTTTCCTTATTTTTCAGGTAAAAAGTCTGCCTGATATGTTGAGGTCTGTTGCTTTATCAGAGGAGAACATCAACCTGCTTTCCCTTTTTTCCTTTGAGGATTAAAGATCACCCAAAATAGCTGAATTCAGTATAAATCTTGCCAGCAGAAGCTGTAAAATTGAGATGGTTCAGGGATTGGTGATCAAGCCAAACTCACAGCCTTTGCTTGCATTCAACTCACTTTAAAAAATTGCAAGCTCACACCCTAGCCATGGAAACCCAGCACTTGCACTGCAGGCCAGCAGCTGTGGCAGGACAAGATAACTCATTGCTTTGGGAGGCCAGAAACTGGAACTGGGGTCAAATGCCCACTGCTGAGATGATCTTCCCTTAACGCCCAGTATTGTGTGCTGGGAGGGAGAAAGCATGAGGAGTTTTAATGTCCTGTGGTCCATATGGACTCCCTTGGGTGGGGGACTCCTCCCAGGACATGTGTGACTTGCAGCAAGTTTGTTGTCAGGAACACGAGTACAGACAGCTCTTCTCACCAACAGCCTTACTGTTCATGTGACCACAAATGACTTGTCCTGGGTTTCATCTTGGCATCCTGCTCTGAGCAAACAGAATTACAGGAGGCAACAGGGACAGCAGGAGAGCCAAAACCATTGTTGGTGGCACAGTGGTTTTCAGCATCCAAAGCCATCTGGAGACTGGGACTCTATTTCAGTCTGCTCACCACAGAGCTAATGCTTGCAGACTAAGGCTGGCAAATCTTTTTCTTCTCAGAGAAAAGAGCTGTGCTACATCACCCTCCCTCTAGGGAGATTCTTGTCCTAAGCCCTCTGCCCATGAAATTGGAGAACCAGTGCTTTGCCTGGGATTGTTAGGGCAAAGAAGAGCCCTGAGAGGTCTGTCCTCTCCCTGACCCCACTGTGTGTCCTGCAGTTGGGCAGCCAGCCTGCTACAGCACGTCCCATGGTGGGGCCCATCACACATGTTCTGCACAGCTTTTTGTGATTATTGTTACCCATTTGTGGCTCACTGTGCTGCTTTTCCCTAAATAATGTTCATTCTGTAGATGACTATTTTAAATAAAGCAGAGTTGATGTTAAGTAGGCAGAACATTTGAAGGCCTTTACTTGCATTTCTGACAATGCATGCAATTATTCCAGCACCAGCATGACTGTTTTGTTTGCCAAATGCTGATCTGATTTATCTCTGTACTAGACTGAAAAGCAGTATAGCTAATGACAGTCAGCTCCAACATCTTCTCCTGATTGCCTATTATTGTCCTGAACCGGTTTAATTTTCTATTGTCTTTGTTAAAAATGTAGAAGGGGAAGAAGAGGTTGTTTTAATCCTCTGTATTGGGCTATTGAGAGTAGCCAGAATTTAATGTGCCATCAGGAAGGCAGAGCTACAGCCTTGCTTTTTGGTAGTGACTCACTACATAAATTAAGCGGGATGGTCCCCAAGGCTTATACTTCTCATGCACTCTGCGTCATGTTAGAAACATTAAAATATTAACAAACTCTGATCCCAGGGCAGCTGGATGCTCACTCAGATCTGCTTTCAAGCTAGAATGCACTCCCTCTTTGGAGTCTATAGTAAACTTCAGAAAACTTGGCCTGAAAGCCCAGAGCATCATCATTCAGCAGCACCTAAACTCCCTCTTCAATTATTTAAAAACTACTCTGAGAGACTCTTCGGAGTTGTGTTACAGATATTTGTTGATATTACAGTTTTTCTTGAAATGGCACATCTCTAGCCCTCTCCAGTTCTTGTGAATGAGATCATTACCGTTTCTACACAGTAATACCACCACCTCATTCTCCCTAGCACCTTGGAACTATCAATGTGCTGATGTCACAAAGATGAGACCTTGAACATCCTGAAGCTATTCCTAGTTAGCTAGGGCTTATCACACAGGAAAACCCCTGAGACTGAGTTTCAAGAATCGAAAGAGAAGAGGCACTTGAAGGAATATACCATTTTCTTTCCTTGAATATTTCAAGACGAGTATTAGGTACTGGCCAGCTATCAAAGCCTTTTTTCACATGCCCTCCTCCCTTACAGTCCTTCTTCCAGGGACCTTGGTGGTGGCTGCAGTGAAGAAGCACCTGTATGAGGAAGTCAAATTAAATCCCTGACAGCTCTGCCTCTTGCACTGAGCTGCCAATTCTGTGTTAGTGGTGTTTTCTTCACAGGCTCCTGCAGCTTCCTTGCTGTTATCTCACCCAGATCTAGAGGGCCCAGGGAAAACTGGCTGCTTGCAATAGCAGCAGTCTTGGAGTTGCTCTTATCTCACAGGTGGGCACTGAAAAGCTAGAGAGCAAAGTGAGGGGTATTGGCCTGTGTTCCATTATATTTTTTAATTTTCCCCTTCTCATCCCCCAACTCAAGCCTGATTGAGCTGTGCCTAAAGAAGTTCAGAGCATTTCTGAATTTTTGTTTTGAAGAAGTCTTCTGAAAATTTTCTGCCAGTTAAGGCCGTGTGAAATCACACATCAGAAAGAGCTCGGGTGCTGCAAAATGACATGCCCATCATGTCCACATTTCTCTCTGTGAATGTCTTCCAGCATTTCTCCTTTAAACTTCAGCAACGCCCTCACCCAGTTTTAATTGTTGCTTTACTTTGATCTTTGCACAGCAAGTATTTTTCAGTTGACTTCACCAGAAGAAGCTGAAATATCACCTAAGGGTGATGGAGATGGGGGAATAAGTGAACATCTGGGACAGGCTCTTTTAGGAGGAAATAGCTACTGCTGGCATTTGGGTGTCCTTGAGCGACCAATAGCTCTGGACTTGTACTCCCTTCTGAGGGGCAGCTATTTTCACTCACTGGGGAGAGTTTCCAGATCATGAAAAAGACATTAAGAAGCCCTTTTCACCATGGACTGACTGTGAATTGAATGAAAATTAAACAATAATCAAAATAGGCAATTCTGAGTCTTTTGCTGTTGTTGGCAATCAGGTTACCAGCAAGTAGCTTTGGTGACCCTGAGATTGAGAGCCACTGAAGCTGGCAAGATAATTAAAGAGGGAAGGACATGCAGAGGGTAACACATGCAGACCTTCAGTAAGCTGAACTGAATACTGATCACAACTTTGCTTTGTCTTTTTTTTCTATCATAAATTTTTGGCATGCCACTAAACTCCTGTTCCACAGTTTCTCTCAGACAATTTCCCTGCTCCTCTGTCAGATTTCTGCTTTGCTAAAAGGACTATCTGAAAACACTTTTAAAATTTATTTTCGATATGATTACAAGATGCTTTATTGAAAAATTATGACTTTTCCTTACTGCTTGTACAGGCTGGATTGTATTCACAGAGGACACCTCTGACCTGTAGAGGTGTCAAACTAAGGAGGAACAAACTAAGTAACAATAATTAAATTACAAACGAGACTTTAGCAGTTAGGCTAAGGCTGCTGAAAGAGTAGAACAGCTTTCTTGCTGGTGAAGCAGCTAGTCTCCATTCAATTCCCAGACATGTGAAAAAGTGTATTTTCAAGCCTGGCTTGGTTTCATTGGTAACTAAGATCTAAACTGATCATAAAATGACAAGGGATAACATCAGGTTTCTACCATGGGCAGAACAAACACTGATGGCAACAAATGTATGAGAACAAAGGGACCTGGCCCAGGCTGGCAGCAGCACACCCACCATAATGTGCTGACAAGGATCCTGGACATGTGAGTGACTCTGGAAAGGGCCAGATGTGTGTGCCTGACGGATGAGTGGCACCAGGGGTGTGGCAGACACGTAAATGCAGCACAGGGGGTCAGGAGCAGGACCAGGCTGTGGGGCAGGACACACATAAAGGAGCTGTGGCTGGAGCCAGCAGTGCCTGCCTGCACTCCTGCCTTGGAGAGCTGGAGCCAGACACAGCTCTGAGGATTCCTGGCTCTGGGGAAAGACAGACCACACAGGAAAGAGAGCAGATGCAGAAGCAGCAAAACCTGATGCGAGGCTGAAATGTGTTCCCTGGGCTCAGATTTTCCCAGAGCTGTCCCCACAGGTCCTCTCTATCTCTGCCCTCTCACTCTCTCTGCTCCCCAGGAGATGGCAAGGTCTGGGGGCTGAGTGCACCTGCTGTGGAAATCCAGCTCTAATTATCCTGCATTTCTGCACAGAGTTGGAATTACCTGGCTGCAGGGTGGCTGTGGAGCTGGTGTTTTTCTGAGGAGGCTCTTGGGGCTGCAGCAGGCAGCTGAAGAGAGGAGAAATTTTGTTTATCCACAGGGTAAAGCTTCCAGAGGGCAGGTAAAATCTGTGTGTTTGTTAGGAGTACAGGATGAGTAGGGTGTTCTTGCTGAATGGTTTTCTGTGCCTGGGCATTGGCTGGAAAGTCACTTGTGCATCTAAGAAATCCAATGCAACCTGCGAAATGGGATTTTGAAAAAAAATTGCAGCAATGCACTAGGACAATTCAATTATTTTGAGCATGGCAAGAGTGGACAGAAGGAATACACCTTGGTACATTGGTATCTTATTTTTTCTGGAATTAGGATAGTTTTTAATTCCAGTTGTTTCTGGAATTAGGATAGTTGTTAGGGAGTTCCTAACATAGAAGGACATACAGCAAAGAGAACAGAAATTTGTACGGCACACATTGGCAAATAAAATCAAAATTATTTCAAAATAAATACAATACAGTGTACTTTTCTAAAATGTCTTCTATGCAAACAATGGCCCAAACTGCTTTAAAAAAATCAATATAGCTTCAAAATTAAGTGACAAATAAAATTTCCTGCTAGAAGATTATCCTATTTTTGGCTTGAACATTGATGCACCCTGACTGCTGCTGCTGTGTGTGTTCTAGCTGCCCTTCAAAACCAGGAGATGGAGGATGAAGCAAGGTGGGTGTCAGTCTCTTCTCCCAAGCAAAATGCAACAGGACAAATGTACATAGCACTGGGGGAAGTTTAGAGTGCATATTAGTAGGAATTTCTTCACCAAAGGGATTGTCAGGCATTGGTACAGGCTGCCAGGGAAGTGGTGGAGTCACCTTCTCTGGAGGTATTTAAAAGACATGTGAATGTAGCACTTAGGGACATGGTTAAGTGATGGAATTGGTAGTGCTGGGTTAATGGTTGGACTCAGTGATCCCAGAGGTTGTTTCCAAGATAATAATTTCATGATTCTAGGAATGAGCATTTCTGGAAACACTGTTAACTAGTTGAGGAAAGGAACTAAATATTGAGGTTATGGAACAGCTGATAATTTCTAGGAAAGTATAAAATTGTTTCCATTTGAATGATGGAACAAGTATTATATTTGTTTGACTTTAAGAGATCCATTGGGTGTGCACTTTTAAGTCCCGGTAGATAATGTTAGATGTGCAGCTGAAGTCCTGTGCATGCAGGGTGAAATTATCAGCCTCGTTTCCAGGGTGCTCAGGAGAGATCTTTGCTTCTTCCCTTGTGTTTACAGGGAGGAGAAACTGTCCTGCATCCCAATCTGTGAGGGAAGGATGAGGAAACCAAAAGAAAGCTGCCTCTTGCTGGGACAGAGAGGGGAGCAACAGGAGTGGCTGTGCACTGGTGCTCTGAGCAAAGGGGAAGGTCTGGGAGAGGCAGAGGTTAATGCCTGGTGGGGAACTGGCTGTGATCTTCTCTTGAACTCTTCACTTGTGGTGGGCTCAGAGCTGACAGGAATCAGCTCAAAGTGAGGGTTTACAACCAAATCTGACCACAGCAGTCTGGCACAAAGCCAAGCACAAGCTCCCTGTCAATAGCAGAAGCAGTGTGTTGAGGAATCAGGTCAAGGAACAGTAACCACAGTCCTTACTTTTCAAAGTAAGGGATTTCTGATGAAATTTTGTTCTATGTAATTGAAATCCTTTACCTGAGAGTGGTCTCTCATGGTTTTTGTGGATGTACTAAATTTAACCATCAGCTGCTCTTAGGTAATGTCTCTGTGCTCCACTGCCTGTACTGCTGCCCAAGCACGCAGTGAAGAAGAAGTGTGGATGCCATGTGGAGCTGTCTGCTGTTAGCAATTCCCCTCTCCTCCTAAGTGCTTCCTGGCAATGAAATTGTCTTGCTCTCTGACAACAAAATCCATCAGCAGGTTCCTCTCAGGTCTCATCACCACCTTCACTACCTTTCTGCTTACACTGCTTAAAACAGTTTTAAATATACTTACTACTTTATTCTGTTTTGCTGTGTTACATATAACAATTTCAGAAAAATGAAGAAATAAGGAAGTAAGATGGTTTTACAGATCACCCAGACAGCTACAGGATCTCCTATGAGGCTTCTCTGATGTGCTGTGCCACATTAAAAGTCCTTGGTAATCAGCGTGAAATTGCATCAGGATTATCATCCAGGTGACAAACCTATGACCATTTAGGCAGTTACAAGCATTTTCCTCAAAGATTATAGAAAGACAGATTAGAATCCTATATGTGAATTACTCTACATCAAATTATTTCTTTGTTTTTTATTTAAAATTATAGAAAGAACTGAAGTACATGGGAAATTTTCCTTCCATAATCTGTAGTCAGGGTTCAGAGCTGGTGATGGCTTCACTGGGAGAGAATGAGAAACATAGCGGTTAAATTTTATTTGGGTCACTTGTAACATTTAATTTTCACAGCCAGTGTGGTTGGCAGAATAATGAAACAATGGAAACCCACATCAGTCCTCCTGAATAAAAGACAGTGGGATTATACTGTAATATATTATAAACATTATATATATGTTTTAAAAATCTGCATGGACATTCCTATAAGATGAGGCTTAGAAAGGGAGGCTTTTTCTCCTGTCAAAGCCAGTGGAGTGGAGTTGGGTCTTTTCAGATGTGTAAGAGCCCTGTGAGGAAGGAGAGAGATGTGAACGGCAGCGACGAGCGGGAGGCAGACACCCGCCCCCGCCCAGCCCGAGTGCCAGTGTGCAAATGTATGTGAGAGCTGGGCCTGGGAAGCAGGGAGCTGGCAGGATCCACCTCTTCTGTGCTGGAACAAGAATGGATTTACATCTCATCTGTGCCGTCCTCCAGGGCAGGGATCGGAGCTACACTAAAACCTCCCCAGCCCGGGAGAGGGAATCCGTGTGTTTTATGTAACAGCTGAGGTTTACTCCTTGGTGCAAGAGGACTTGGCTGCACTGTACCACCAACCCACCTCAGGGCTGGTCCAGGCTCTGCAGTGCCAGGGGAATGCACGAGGGATGCCTGCGTGCCTTGGCCACTGGAGGCATCTGCCAGGAGCAGCTGAAAGCATCTTGCTTGGCTCTCTGAGCCTTTGGGGTGGGGAAGCAGAAAGCAAGCAGGTTGTATAAATTCTCAGCCAAATGAGTATACTAAAATTGCAGCACTCCCACTTCTTTCTTCTGAATGTGGGCATTAAAAAATACATTTTCAGTAGGCAGGGAGTGGGTGTGTGAGAGAGCAAAGTGTTTGCACTCCTTTCCCACCATCTCAAAAAAAGGGTGGATGTTTCAGGGGAAAGGATCCTGACTGCAGTTCTTATCTCTGATTAGCACATCATAAAGAAGTCACACATTGAATTTCCCAGTCCTAAGTGACTGCAGAAAAGATTATGGAAGGAATAGACAAAATTAATATTACCATATCACCAAGACTGGAAGACATTCACCCAAGTCTTCCAAAGGGGAATGTAAGGATGCAAGAGCCTTACAGTAGCCTTGCAAACCCTTGTCTAAAACCAGTTTGATGTTATAAAGTTGTTAAAACCACAACACCAGTTTTTAGGAAGGTTTCCAGTGGAGACAGAGGAAAATGTAGGCTGCTAAATTTGACACTTGTGCTGGGAAACCTAATAGGAAATATAAAAGTAAGATAATAAGTGACAGGGAGTAAAAATGAGAAACAGAAATATTGGTGTGATTTAGTGCCTGATCCTATCTCATACATGTATCAGAGTGGTGGGTTAGGCTGGACTGCTTGGTACAATCCTCTTGCATTTCTTGAAGACTTGTGAGGACCTGGGTTTCCTGAGAGTGAGGTTGCCATGAACACCTCCACCTCTGGTTGCCTTGAACAGTTTGTAAGAGACTGTGGGGCAGATGTGAGAATGCAGCTGGTAAAGGAGAAGAGAGGGTGCAGAGGTGCAAGTGATGGGTGTGGGAGGAAAGAGGCACTGAGTGGGAATAATCCAGGCAACAGGACAGGGAAGGAGACTGGGGAAAGGAAAACCGATGTGGGGAGGCAGCTCTGTAGTGGCTTTTTTCTTTCTGATTCGAAGAAGGTGGAAATTCAGAGTGTGAAAGGAGAGGCACTGATGGAGGCAGCCAAGAGAGGCTGCCTGGGGGCCGTGGACAGGTGTCACAAGTGAACATAGTCCCTTGCAGCGACTCAAACAAATACCCTTGGCACAGCAGGGGCCTTGGCTAGATGTGACCTCTGGAGGTAGGATACTGTAGGATGAGAGGCAATGAGCATGAACTGAAATAGGGAAAATGCCATTTATATATTGAAAGGATCTTCTTTGCGGTCTAGGGTGATCAAATCTAGCTATCTTTCTGATAGCTTAAAACTCATTTATATAATGCCACTTCTTGCAGGCAGCCTTTCTTCAGCCCCCAGAAAATACATTTTAACTTCCAAGTTTCTAAGTGTAAGATTTTCGTGAGAACCTCTTGGAATAGGACCAGCCCTATTTCTGCTAATAAGTACTCAATAGAAGGGCTTTAGTCTTTCTAAAAGCCATTGCTTACCTTGTTTCTCCAAATGCACTTGTTTTTCTTGTGTGAATGAGCCTGTCAGTAAAATTATGATTAAACCATGTTCTATGCTACGTATTGATCTTGAGTTCACTTCCTGTTGTTACAAATTGAATACCTCAGAAAATGGTTAAAGTGCTCAAATATCTTAAAGGCCAACTTTCTCTTGAGTTATTTGATGACAGCTACAATTGCCTGTAGTGTTAAAGCTGACACCTCACAGCTCTTTCAACAGAAGAGACCCTGACCTTGGAAATTGCTTTTGTGCTCATCCTCCAGGAACTGCACCTGTGCACCTGAAGGTTTTGGTGCAAAATCTCCTGAGTAAAGAGTGGAGTGGCTGGTGGGTGAGACTTACAGGGTTCATGAATGGTTGATAATCGTTGACATTAGGATACATGTGGTTGTTTTCTTCTTAGATATTTTACCTCTGAGCCCAGACATTTGGATGAGTTTTTGAATACCTATTTTATAGGTATAGGTGTAGTTTAAAAGTAGACATCTTTGCCAGTAAGCCATTTAGCTGGAAGCTTTCTTTAACTCTGTAGTTAAAGACATCATGTGGTGACTTGCTAGGAAGCCTAAACAAAGTTGATAAGAGCTAAGTAGGCCTGCCAACATCTTTGTATAGAGAGAACTTATTTTCCTAAATTAGAAATCTGTCTAGAGACAGCACATCCTCCCTTTCTTGAGAGGAAGACCTCCTGCCTTAAGATTTCAGAAACTCTGTGATTTTTTTTTTAGCTCTGTTTTGCATATATGATTACAGACTACTTTGAAGGCCAAGTGGTTTTTAAAAGTGAAGTCCCTTAAATACACTTTGGTCAGCCCCCCAGCTGCTTTTTTCACAGCTATTAGGTTTTGTCCTGTACTGAGTAATTAACTTGCTCCAGGTGTGTGCTCTGTCCTTGTTGCTAATTCTGTCTTCAGGGGAATAGTCTACTTATTACCTCAGGTATGAAAAGCACCACAATTATAACAACCCCTGTGATATTGCAAAAGTTAGCCTGCTCCCTCCACAAACCTACATCTCTGAAGGCTCAAGCAACCTGCTTTACAGTCAGCAGTGAAATAACAGTGGAGACACAATCAAATAAAATAATAGCTGTAAGGCCAGGCTACCTATTCTCTAAAGCTGCCCCTTGCTCTGAGGATCTCCACTGCTGCCAAAGCAGGCTTGTGCATGGAGCTCCAACAGTGCTGTAATTATGGGAAGGAAGTGTTGGCTGTACAGATATCACCCGAGCATCTCCTGCTAGCCAACACTTCTTCATTTGATGGTGGGTTAGGCTGGGGGGAAAGTGTTTTGGAACACAAGGTATACAAGACACTAATTTATCTCTAAGTCCCTTTCCCACTTGCTCTTTCTCCTTGATTAGTTTCACTGGCTGTTTCTCCTCCTCAGCAAAGCAGCTGGAGCCATTGCACCCTTCACCAGCTACTGCTTTATCCCTTGTGGCTAGAGTTCTTTTAAAATACAACACGAGAAAACATCTGGGCTCACATATTCCACATCAAACATGAATGCATGTCTAACGAAAAACTTTCAGTAATTCATTCAGCTTTCTCTGAGCAGTCAGACTGTTTTGTGAAGTCTGCCATCATGTAGAGCCCTCCCATCTGGCTTATCCGTTTGGTGTAGACTTCTGCTCTGTTCTCTGGATTTGGCCGCTCTAAGTTTCTGTAGTGACAGAACCTAAAACTGGTATTTTTGTGTAATTTAGAAAACTTCCAGCTGCCTGACAGACTGTTAAAGAGGTGAAGATATGTTAGAGACCTATAAATATACAGTCCTCTTTGTAATAACAAAAAAAGCTATCTTGATTTTCTTCTCCTATTTGGCAAGACTCTAAGCATCTGCTGTCCAAGAATATCAACATTTTGTAGCAAATTGGTATATTGAAACAGAATAGGTCCAATTTTTTTATTCCCTTAGTGATAAAGTACTCTCCCCTCCTCTTCCCCCTGAGAATTGCAACTGGATAACAGAAGGTGATGAGAACTGTGAGGTCAGATTTATGGTCCTTGTAACATACCTCTGGTAATAACTCAGACATCATAATAGATTTTATTTTAAAAATAACAAAAACACCCCTATTCATTTTCCCTCCTTTAAAATAAATGAAAATTGGGCCAGACAAGGAATAGATTGTCAGTCTTGCATTTTGGGCTGTGTTTGTTGTTTGCTGGGTAATCCACACTCACTTGAGAAATTCCTTGTATCTGGTGTTGAGGCTGGAAAGGGCTTGAGCTTTGAGGAAGGGCAGGGTTAAAATTCTTTGGGCACACCTAACCATAGTCATCATGGAATCAGCAGATCTCTGGTCCTGAGGCGAGTTTCTTCTGCTTACGGCTGTCTCTCCAAATTTCCCTGATGTTAGGAATTAGACAGGGATTGCCTCACACATGAGCAGAGGTCTGCTCTGCAGCCACCAGGGCGCAGGCAGAGGCAGCAAAGAGGTGAGGGGCTCCTGGGGCATGCTGTTCTCAGGGACTTACAGCCATTTCTTGGGCTCATTGCAGTGATTTGCCAGAAGGCTTCTGCACTGAAAGGACAACATATCAAGCTTGAAGCTGGCTAATGGGACAGAAGAGGTAAAGCTGGCTAGTGGGCAGAAGAACAGAAATTATGCAATTTCTTCATGTGGCAGCCGCTAAGCGGTTGAGGACAAAGAGCTCCAAACTCATTTCTTAAGCCATGCCTTTTTGGAACTGCAGCTGAGGTTAGTGTTGCAGGTGAACATCAGGCTTCAAATAATAGCAAGAGACATAAATATCACTGATTCCACCAGCACAGATAAGTGTCAGAGGACAGCTGCTGTCTGACCTTGAGTTCGTAGCAAGATGTCCTGTTAACCTTTCCTTGAGGAAATGATGTGGGAGGCTGTTTGCACCCTTCAGCTGCCACCTCAGGAAGAAATTGTCAGGAGCTGCCAAATCTGTTAGCCAGATGGAGGTGAGACTGCTTTTGCAGCCCCATGTGCCCAGCAGCCAGGCTGGGCAGGTGTATCCTGCAGGCACACAGGGAATTGAAAGGACTTAGAGAGCACAGTTCCCTGTCTCAAGCACTTTTAAGGCCATGGAAGGACTTTGCCATGACATAAGCACAGAAGGGAACAACAGGATGGCACTAACTCCAGGCCTGGCAGGAGTTAACATGAGGTCTGGTTTGTCTGGCTAAACATCCTGGGTAATGCATCAAGACAAAAATTCCCACTGCTGGCAAAGTGTGTGAAGAAGCAACTGCTTGTACACATTATCACAAGACAAGCCAAGATCACCCCGAGGTTTGGATCAGATGGCATCTGTGACTCTCCAGTGCTGGTGCTCAGACACACAGAGGCACACTAGGGATCTCTCCAGCCACTGGCCTTAAACCCACAGACTACCCAGCAAATTGTCCTGGGATGCTCTGCTCTCCAGTGCCTTTGGCACACAGCAAGAAAGGTGTCTGAGCTGACCTCCATTTGCCACAATCTCTCCAAGAGCTGGTTTTGGGTTCCTGATCCCTCCAGCAGCCAGCTCTCAGACCTCCTGGCCTCTCCACTGTGCAGCCCATCTGGACAGCCCTTCTGGCTGCTGCAAGACCTGGCTGCCAGAACTCTCAGCCTGCTCACTGGCCAGTCTCACTCTGTGTTTGCCAGTGATTACACAGCACTCTACACACCCATGCATGTCTGCAGGTGTGTTGTTTTCTCCAGTTTCTGACATGCCAGACAAAGGGGTTCTGTCCTTCATGGACTCTTACCCTGATCAGTGGTAGTTGGGCCTCCATGGACACAATGCAGAGAGGTTGTCACCCAGGAAAATAGAAATGGAGTTTAATGAGAATACAGAACAGGCTATTGCAGTCGTGCACAGGGCATGGCCAGATGAATGTGCTAAAAAATGACCTGTTTGCATACAACCAACTGCTTTTATCCTATTTCTTGAAGGATTTCCTGTGCTTATTTCCCTGAAACCTCCTTGATCCCTCACTGTTCCTCCCTTGAAACCTGTAGTTAGTCTTGTAAAACCCCTCCATGCTCCTCACAGGCATGCCTCGAAGAATTCCACATCCCTTAAGGCAGTAACACTGCCTCAGTCTGTAAGGCTATCCAGAAGGGCTCTCCCACCAAAACTCATCTTGATTATGGGTTTTGTACCAGGACTGAGCCTGGGAATAGCCAGGTCGGGATGCTCTACTCTGATTAGGATATTGGGGTTTGGCTGCTTGTCATCACTCCTCAGTGCTCCTTTGTGTTGGTGGAGATGGGTTTTGATAGCAAAAAAATTAAATCTAAATAAGTCAACTTGCAGAACTCTTGTAGGAAGGCTGCACATCCACAGCTGTTCTTGCTGTTAATGGGAGGTGAAGCTAATTAAAATTGCTCAGGGCCATTGCCAACAAAATTACATGGAAGCACTGTATTCATTATTTAGTAAGCTTTGCACTCTAAACTCTACCACATAACCTCACTGTTATAAATCATATTACATTCAAAGAGCAGCTAAAAGGGCTTGGGTTTTGCCATATGCTCATTTCTCATTTGTTTAATTCTTGTCTCATAAAGCTATTTTTGTTTCATACTCCTAAATTAAAACTCAGTTGGCCCAAGGATGTCAATTTGAAGTTAATGATTAAAAACCCCCCAACAATAACACAGTAAGGAAAATGTAAAAAGGCAGGACAATGAAAGCTATTGGTGAAGTTAGATATAAATCCTGGTATGCTGTGTATTCTTGCTATGCAAGATGGGAAATTGTAACTATTTGCTGCTGTTGTTCACCCCACATTTCTGCTTTACCAAAAGAGCAGCAATTTATAAAAAATGCATAAGCCCAGAACATCCTGTCAAAATATTCTTACATGGTAAACCAAAACAATATTTATGCAAAATGTCTTATCAGCTCAAGAATATGGGTAATGGGAGATTTAAACTTGCTTATCTTCTGATGGAAACTGAACACAGAGAAGAGGAGGCAGTCTAGGAGGTTCCTGGATTTTATGAAAGATAAATTCCTGTTGCCGCTGGTAAGTGAGCCTACAGGGATGAGGCCCTGCTGCTTACAAACAGAGGAGGGCTGGTGAGAGATGTGGTGGTCAGAGGTTGTGTTGGGGACAACAACCATGAAATGAGAGAATTTTCAATCCTAGGTTCAGTAAGGAGTGGCCATCAACAAAACCTCTGCCCTGAACTTCCTGAGAGCACATTTTGGACTGTTCAGGACTTGGGAAACAGTCCTTAATAACAAAGGCATCCATGAAGGCTGAAGCTATTTTTGGAGGGAAATCTTAAAGGTGCAGGAACAGGCTGTCCCATTGTGCTGAAAGATGAGCCAGTGAGGAAGAAGATCAGCCTGGTTGAACTGGGAGCTTTGCTGCAACTCAGGAAAAAGCCCAGAATTTATGACCTTTGGGAGAAGGGGAAGGCAACTCAGGAAGAATACAAGGGTTTCGTTAGAATATGTACAGAGAAAACCAGGTGAAAGCTTAGCAAGAACTCAATCTGGACACTGCTATGGAAGATATTTTTCTTTTTAATAAATGCATTAACAATAAATAAAGAGCCAAGGAAAATCTCCATCATTTATTGGATTCAGGGAGGAACCTTGTCACTAAGGATGAGGAAAAGGCTGAGGTATCTAATGCCTTCTTTGTCTCAGTCTTTAACAGAAAGACTGGTTATCCTCAGGGGAGCCAGCCCCCTGAGCTTCTACACAGAGATAGGTAGCAAAATAGATGACCTGCAATTCATGGGGAAGTAGTTGGTGGCCTGCAGAGCCACTTTGACACTCGTAAGTCGATGGGACCAGGTGACATTCATTGGGGTGTCTGAGGGAGCTGGCAGAACTGCATCAATCATCGGTCCTGGTTAACCAGGGAGATCCCAGACAACTGGAGATTAGCAAATGTGACACCTACCTGCAGGAAGTGTCAGAAGCAGGATCCAGAGAAGTACAGGCCTGGGGAAGGTTGTGGAGAAGACCATCTTGAGTGCATTCACATAGACAAGATAGCCAGGGGATCAGGCCCAGCAAGCACAGGTTTAGAAAAGGCAGTTCCTGCTTGACCAACCTGATCTGCTTATATGAGCCTGTGATCCCTGTAGTGGATGAGGGGAAGGCTGTGGATATGTATACCTCAACCTCAGTAAAGCCTTGATTACTGTTTCCCACAGCATTTTTCTCTGAAAGCTGGAAATCCATGGCTGAGATGAGTGCACTCTGATGGCTGAAAAATTGCCTGGATGGCCAGGCCTGGGAGTCATGGTGAATGATACCACAAGCAGCTGGAGGATGATCATCAATGGGGTTCACCGAGACTCAGTATTTGGGCCAATCCTGTCTAATATCCTGTCTGATCTCCTCATATGGATGGGGAGATCAAGCCAGTGAGTGTAGACAACACCCAGTGTTGATCTGCTGGAGGGCAGGAGGGATCTACAGAGGGATCTGGCCAGGCTGGACCAATGAGCCAAGGTTGACAATGTGAGGTTCAACAAGGTGAAGTGCCAGGTCCTGTCCTTGGGTCACAGCAATCCCAGGCAGCACTACAGGCTGGGGGCAGAGTGGCTGGAAAGCTGCTGGTGGAAAAGGATCTGGGAGTGCTGAGTGACAGTGGCTGAACATGAGTCAGTGTGGGCCCAGGTGGTCAAGAAGGTCAATGGTCTCCTGGCCTGTGTCGGAAATAGTGTGTCCAGCAGGAGCAGGGCAGTGATTGTCCCCCTGTACTCAACACTTGCGAGGCCACACCTCAAATCCTGTGTCCGGTTCTGGGGCCTTCACTCCAAGAAGGGACAAATTAGGTGCTGGAGTGGGCCCAGACAAGGGTAACAGGGTGAAGGGTATGGAGAGTAAAGTCCTATATGGAGTGGCTGAGGGAGCTGGGGTTATGTATGTATATGGAGATAAAGAGGCTCTGGGGAGACCTCATCACTCTTTATACCTCCCTGAAAAGAGGTTGTAGCAAGGTAGGGGCTGATCTCTTCTCCCAAGGGACTAGTGACAGGACAAGAGGAAATGGCCTCAACTTGTGCCAGGGGAGATTCAGGGTGGACATCAGGAAGAATTTCTTCACAAAAAGGGTTGTTAAGCATTGGGAGAACCATCCCAGGGAGGTGGTGGAGTCACCATCCCTGGAGGTGTTCAAGAAACACCTGGACATGGCACTTAGTGACATGGTGTAGTTGAAATGGTGGTGGTCACTCAAAGATTGGACTCAATGATCTTGGATGTCTTCTCAACCTCAGTGAGCCTATGATTCCATATTAACTTTGCAAACAGGACTTCAGTGTTCCAAATTTGGCAGCCGGGAGGTTTAATTCTGCACTGTGAAATCAATGTCCTTACAGCTACTCAAATTGTCAATACATACAGAGAACAGTTTCAAATGCAAAGTTTTGATTGGGAAAATGTGGAAACTTATTCTTCATTGCCTGTCATTTTCTAAATGTCTAATTGGCTTTCTCAAATTGCTTTTAATATATGCATTCATGCATATGTTTTCTCCCTTCTCCAGACTGTTTTGTTTTGCAGTAAACCCTCACCCTGATTTATGGTTTTCCATCTGGGAAACCATATGAAATAACCATGATTCAATATTGAATTGTCTTCTCCCTCTGCTAGTAATGTGTTTTGCCCAGTGACAGGTTTGACCAACATAACCACTGGGGGAGGAGGAGTAGGCAAGTGGTAGGAAACTCCTGTCACTTTTTTTTTTTTTACTTTTGTAGTGCATGTGTGTGTGTGGTGTTTTGTTTGTGTTTGGTTTTGGTTTGTTTTCTTATTTTTGTTTGCTTATTTCTACATTATTTGAGACATTGCTCAGGTTGATCTGAAAACCACCTGCAAAAATATTTCCTCTCAAGGAGAAAGAGTGGGAAAACCATTCTTCTTCCTTCTTCAGGTATTCCAAGTTCTCTTTTTAATTTTTTTAAAATACATTTGATTTCCAGATTCATGCTCATGTCTAAAATTAAAAATGATTAAAAATGATCAGAATAAGGCAACAGTCTGTTCTCCCTTATAGACAAGATGAACTTAGTAAACTAGAGTAAACCTAAGGGGAAGTGGCATAAATATAATGGTGGAAAATAGTGGTGAGTGCTGAGGGAGGAATGGGAAAGCACTTCTCATTGCCAGCCTTTTCCATGGCAATTTCAGGAGGCATTGAATCATTTGGTTTATGTAACTCTTGGGATAAAGACTTTACACAGAAAATACCTTGCATCTCACATGAGCTGGTGAATTCTGTGCTCTCTCTTTCTCTTGTGCTAATTCTGGGAGATGGGAGAAGACCATCAGACACATGGTATTCCAAATGATTCAATGACTTCAGATAAAAAAATTGCACTTTTCCTTTTTTTTGTATTATGAAACTTATGTGGGCTTTTGTACACACTTTTCCTGCACCCTTCTGAGCCCTGAGGTGAGCTGTTGGTCACTGAAATTCTTCACCAGGAAGAGTTCAGAAGTGGGAGTGGACTCCCTTCCTCCAGCCCTCTCTTGGCTTGGGGAGGTTATCTCTGTACCTTGCTAGTCTGTTTGGCCAGTCTTTCTTGTTGGCAAGCCAACAACAGTAGTTACACTACAATCACTGTGCTTTCTTTGTCCTTTACCATATACAGTGAAACCTGTCAGCTTCAGGCCAAAGAACAAGTTAAGCAGATGATACCAACTGTTTTGTGATTCTGCAGCCATAGCTAAACCAAAATCAGAGGTGCCAAAATAAAACCCAGTAAGTCCTGATAGCAGAGTCATCACTCAGAAAATGCAGATAACATGGCCCATATAGCAATAACATCACTGATCTACTGGCTTACATCTTCTTTGAAGAAGTTTTGTTCTTGGTTTTCGTTCTTGCTACTTCACCTGCAAAAGAAGAGCTCAGTCAGCAAATCTAGCAAACTATTAGGGGTCCTGATGCACTTGGCAATTGTGAGTGGCATGTTTGGCCACCAAAGAACACAAAACCATTAAATTGAGTAGTTAGATAAAAGTAGAAGAGACTTTTTAGCATTTGAAGGCAGAAGCCCTCATCAAGAGCACTGAAAAAACATGAGGAGGATGCTACGTAGAGCAAGAAGGAATAACGTAACTTATGGGTAGCCAAATGGCTGCCTGACAGGTGCAAAAGCAGTTTAGCAGACTGTGGGATGCTTTTTATGCAGAAGGCTTGTCTTTGGGGAGATGCAGCTCTGCCCACAGCAACGGCATTGGGAACAGTGTCAGAAAGATGGTATGACAGAGGACTGTCGTCAGCAGAGGCATCCATTGTATGCTAAGCCAGTGATCTGGGTATTAAATATAAAGAAAACTGCAGTGCATAAAGCAGTGTGTAGCTTGATGGACCAAAAAAATCGAAATCAATCCTTGCCAATTAAATAAACACATAAACACATGCTGAAAAATCATGTGATCTGCTGCTCTACTCTTCTGCAGGGTTAGTTATCTTACAGGGACATACAAGTTACTGGTAGGAAATGTCTCTGCCACAGAGGCAGGAACAGACGTCTATCTCAAGACTACCACAGTTCACAAGGGACAGCTTACAACCCTGAATGTAGATGGAGAAATAGGCAATTGTATCCTAAAGAGTGGGGTAAGTTCTATGATGAATAAAATCCCCTTGGCCAAGGGAGTCCATCCATTCAGCATGGGGAATCTGAGGGTAAACGCAATTTCAGTGTCTTTCCATGTCAGCTATGTCAGGAAAGAACAGAGCAGTGTCCTGTGGTGTGGAAGATGAATCTCATGATGGGAGTCAAATGAGGCAGTGGATTCTGGGGAAAGCACTTTTAAAATATTCAGCTGGTGACTGGGATTAACAATGCTATAAAAAGGCCTAAAGATTTTGGGTGAGGATTACAGATGACCACTTAATGCATTGAACTTCTTACACCAGGGAGAGGGTGATGCTTTCCTAAGGGATAGCTCAAGCTGGACTAAACTTTAGGAGGAATGAATGATCTCCATAAATGTTTTTCTCTTTGTTAAGTTGTTAAAGACATGCTCTAACTTCCATGATAAATATGAAGTTCATAGTATAAGTAAAAAATCCAGCAGTTCCTTTCTTCCCTCCACCTTAGTTTTTCTTTCATAAGTACAAAGACTACACTGTAAACACAGATCCCCTGTAGGAATAGCAGAGGGGAGAAATAAGATGAAGAGTCCTTATTTGCATAACTAGTGTAGTACTGATAATGTAACCATAATGAAGGTAATATAACGTCTATTTAGAACAGAGTAAAAGAACTGAACATCAGTAAAAGGAAAGCATTATTCCAGAAGAGAGAGAAATTAATGAGAAACATCTTTTCATCATTTTCAATACACCTCATTAAATTAATTTGAGCAAGGTTCTCTAGATTCTGATATGTTCATAAACGTTTTTTTGCATATTGAGCTGAACTAGGTCCTGAAAGAAAGAAAAATGCCTTCCTAGACTCTTTCTCTATATGAAGCCAAAGCAGCAGGGTATTAATCAAAGCCATAAACAAAGTGCATAACCAGAGATTTAATTCTTGAAATTGCACTTGGTTACAAAACTTCCAAAACCATGTGAAGAAGGCCTTTATATTGAGTGTCTTACTGTAGCTTTAGAGTATGATGAAGTAAATTAATTCAAGGAAGTTATTACTGCTTGCAGTTTGCCTGTGATGAGAGCTGGGACTGCGTTTTCTTTTTGGAGCTTGGATTTTAATTTATGTTAATATTCACATCAACAGGGTAAGTTAATGAGGCCCAAGCTCATTTTATTATCTTTCATCTGACTGAAGCTCTAAGCTTCTACCCGCACAGCCTGGGATATGCGCTCTACGTGCTGGATGAGGAGAAGCAGTTTATTCTTGAGCATTTGTACTGCACAGACACAAGTGCTCTGTGGCTGGTGTTCTCCATATGGAAAAGTTAATTTTATTTCTGTCTTGCTTGAAAACAAACAAACAATAAATCAGCAACATGAAAAAAATAAAAAGGCAAAAACAGGGGGTAAGAAAAGAAGTGCAAGCATGCCTGTGAGCTGGGTGTGCACGTTTTTCATTGTAGAAGATGATGGTTGATGATTGCTGACGTACACTGGTAAAAAATAGAGCTTATTTGAAATGAGACTGTATTAAAATAGTCATTTTTTGATTATTGAAATTATTTTTATCACATTTGGGTCTCCTGAAGCATTTGCTTGTCATGATTTCTTAAGTAAGGACTGACAGCCTTTTCAGAAAGATTTGAACATCTCAGATGTTCTAGCATCAGTAACAACTGCACAAAGAACAATGGAGATGGCAAGTGGAGTAAATCTGGTAAAGTAGATGAAAAGGAAAAAAAAAAAAGAAAATAAAGATGGAGTGTGAAACTGTGCAGCCTTTCTGGATGTTGCACTGTGGAGAAATGTGGTTTGCAGTGGGTCTGTCTGGCTGCTGAGTGCCCCAGCCACTCCACCTGCCTGCAGGAGCACAGGGTGCTGGAGCAGAGTTGATCAGATCCAGGAGGATGAAGGAGAATTTTCACGTTCTTAATAGTTTTTAAAAGAATCAGTTAGGAGACATTATTAAAGTCTGGAAGAAGAGATGAGTAGTTAGTCTTCCTGCTATAGGATCATATTAGCATAAAAATTCAAAGCAAACTTCTTTTGAGAGAAATGGATGGGCAGCTGACACAACTGCTTCTGTCCCATGGCAAAACAGGTAACTTGCTGCTCAGTGGGGGGAGATCGCAGAATCACAGAAACATTTAGGTTGGAAAAGATCTCTGAGATTATTGAGTCCAGACTATGACTGAACACCACCATGTCAACCAGACCACAGCAATAAGTGCCATGTCCAGTCTCATTTTGAACACCTCCCTGGGCAGTCTGTTCCAATGCTTAATAACCCTTTCTATAAAGAAATTCCTCCTGATGTCCAACCCGAACCTTCCCTAGCACAGCTTGAGGCTGTGTCATCTTTTCCTGTCACTGGTTGCTTGGGAAATGAGGCTGACCCTCACTTGCTACCAACTCCTTTCAAGTACTTTCAGCTGCCTTTGGTTTCATCGGTTTGTCACTCCTACTACAGAAATGCTTTGCTACAGACCAATTAGAAGAATGTCTTTACATGTCTTTCCATCCTCATTAAAATTTTTCTTGTTCCTAATAAGAGCAGTTTTATACAAAATGACAGTATCATATAGAGCAAAATGAGATGGAAGGAAGGGCAGGTTAACAGAAGGCATTAAAAGGTCTGTGAAGAATTCTTATGTGCAAGGCTGAATTGCAAAGCTAATTCTTTCACCCTCAAAAAGTTCCATGCCAACTTTTGCGGAGATGAAGGCGGCTTTAATGAGCAGTAAGCAAATGGGCCCCAGTGGGTGGAGCAGGCAGGTTGCATCCCAGGTTGTGGCAAACCAAATTGGTTGCTCCAAGATGACTGAAAGTTGTCCTCTAATTCAAAGGGCCATTAATTCTGGGATGTGCTTATTAAATTTTGTTTTCAAATTATTTTCATTTGTTTCAGTGAGGTATGTCTGAAAGTTTTGAACTGTAGTAAGTACTTCTCTTATTTGTTTGCATGGATTATGCTGGAACAACTCATGTGTTTATTCCACTTTACTGAGCTTCACCCTCATCATAAATTGCTTATTTAAGTTCAAATGTCAGTTAATTCCTAGGTAAATAGATTATTGGATTTAAAATTAAAATGAGGCAGAAAATACAAAATCTTTTGGGAGAGAAAAGAATAAAAGGTTCTCAAAGAATGGGGACACTTATTAGAGAAATATTCTTTATCACCCAGCAGTACAACAGATGTTCAGTTGTACTTTCAGTTTGGAGAGTTTATAATCTCAAAGGAAAATTCTGTGGAGGCCTCTAAAAACAATAAACTATGCGTACATAGGAAGAAAAATGAAATATTTCCTCTCCCCACAACCTGACTAAGGCAGCTTGGTTAAAAAAACTTTCTTTGTCTGTAAGAACCAGTGTCTGTAAAATTTTCATAAGGGTTAGTAATTTGCAAGCTTCATGCTCCTGCAGCCTTTCAGTAATGAAAGCCTGGAAACAGCCTAGGACATTGAGGTACTGAACTGAATTTCAAACTTTGAGCCTACTAGAATCTGAGGTCAAAATCTGGAGGAAAGCTGCTCCCATTTTAGTTACTAGCAACACTGAGGCAGTTAGTGACGGTGTTGGCTTAGTTTCTGACAATTTTAACAGCTTTATTTGTACAGCCAGCTTTCTGGCAGTGACAGTGACTACTATCTTTTGCTAGGGGTGCTCATATCTGATGCTGACATTGATGTATCTTCCTCAGAAGTGGTTGCAGCTGACTCCCTTGTTCATTTTCATCTTTATGACTCTCCAAGCCATCTTCTTGTACATGTGTGTTGGTTGCTTTGATATTTTTCGCCTTTTCTCATTAATTCTTTTGGATTTCTCAAATAATGTCTCCCAGTGACATTAGAATGAGCCAAGGCAAACTGAAGAGGATTTCTTTCCAGTGTTGAGTCAGGATAAATTGTGGGGCTTATGGAATTCTTAACCTTGTCACTCTCCCTCTGCAACCCCAGAGTGAAGTTACTGTCCTTGCTCCCCTCGTTTTTAGCGTCCTTCACCCACCACTCATCATGAGGAGAGTCAAGGTATTTGGAAATTGGACTGCCTTTAGGATGAGCAATTAACACCTTTCTTCCTTTTACCTTTCTGGAGGAGGAGCTGATGCATGCTCAGCAATTTGCTCTTCTCAGCAGGTCTTTCAGAGGCACCTCTATTTGCAGATGATGCTCTCACTCAGGCAGGTGGTCCTGGCACCTTTTCAGGAGATATGGCCTTTGTCTCCTGAACTGCTCAAGGGATGAATTTCACCTCTACTGTCTTGTCTCCATCTCTCTGCTTCAGACACAGCTATAGTAGGGGCAAAAGTGAAGTGTTTCTCAGGCTGGAGGAATGTTTTTTTTCTCTGGAGTAGTAAGAGCTGTCCTTGTGGAGTGTGGTACATGATGTACAACAGTGTACAGTGTACAACAGTGTCCAAAATAAAAAGAGCACAAAGCTTCCCAGAGAGGGATGCTTGTGCTCTGGAGAATACTTTGCTCTTATGAAGCTCATGCTGGTTTGTATCACCAGTTGACAGCTTGTTTAATCATGTGGACTAGTTTTATGTCACCTAGCTGGTTTGGTGAGGATGTGACGTTCCTCCCTCCTGTAGAAGAGGTGTATCCATCCCTCTGTCTGCCGGGAGGGATGCCTGGTGTTTGGGATTACTGGAGTACCCTTAGACAAGGTAGAGTAGGAGTCACCTGGGTAACGGTACAGCAAAGCACTTTATGAGGACAAAGTCATGTGCATGTTTTCCTGCCTGCTCTTTTCCAGTTTTTTATTTCTGCATCATGCTCCATTTTGCTTTCAAACAGGGAATGTTCAGCTGGAAAGGCTCAGGATTTTGTGGCAGAGTGGGCCAGGACCAGGGAGAATTAATTTTGAGCTAGGGAAGACTTGTGTATTTGTGTGCTTGGAATGGCTTTTGCTTTTAAATATTTCCCAGATTCTCAAAGCAGGAGGTAGCATGGGCGTCCCTGCCTTGGCACTCATGGTGTTTTGTAGGCTACTAATGCTGAGCTGCTCATACTTCCTCTGCGTCCTGCCTGTGTTCTCTGCAACACACACACACATACAAACACAAATGCAAACATAAACACACTCCCTGCTCCACACCTGCCCCCTATTTTCCAGTCAGTTTGACTTGCCAGAATGGACAACTTCACATCTGTGAGATGATTTGCTACCAGTGGCAGCTCCTTTGCTCAAGCAGCATCTTACATTGCTGAGGCAGTGGAAGGTAGGTGGGTAGATAGCTGATGTGGTCCCTGAGGAAGTTGCTGTTATGGGTCATAAATGTAATTAACACTCTTCTTAACTTCTGTTGCACCCATTGGATGTGGAATAACATCAGTTCTGGTTAAATCCTGTATTTGCCAGCTCATGAAGCTGTCTGTCCTTCTCCTGAAGCTCAAGACCTTGTGAGCTCCTTTTTGCTATGCTCCTTTCTGTTAGTGAGTGAACCCACAGGCTGCTTGCTGCTAATATCTACAGATCCTGTCTTCAGATCTATTTGACCTCTACTGAATTTATCCTCTAAAGTTCAGGAATTTGTTTAAATCCTTGTATGAGGCTTAGCTTTGATGGGCATCCATCAAAAAAAGAAAAAACCAGCCACTTTCTTTGGGGAAGTAAAGGATTTTCTCAGTGTTTGGAGATGCCTACTTCATCATCAAGGGATGCAGTTTAAACCAGCTGCAGTTTGCAAAGTTGGTGGCTCAAAACGTCTGCAAGTTGTGGCAATACTGACGTGATATCTCTGCCACTCAGGGTTGCCCTTGCCAGCAGCTTGGGCTCTCCATTCCCCACCTCTTCCAGTGCATCTCTAGACCCTCTATTGATCCTCTGCAATGTTGTTGAGTGAGTAGTGACGAGCACAGTAGTGCTCTCAGAGTCCTGATGGACTCAAGAGGCAGAGTGCTCTTGAAAATGCACTCATGAATAATATTCAGGCGTATTAAAGTAATGGCTGTAAGTACTATTCACCTTGTCAAGAGATGGAAAAGGCAGTCAATAACTGAGAACTGAACTCTGATAAAAAATCATGATGCTTAAACCACTGTAATAAATCTATCAGTCTTTTCAGACAGTGAGCAGAAAATCCCTATTAAACAAAGCAGTGACAGAGAGAGTCAGCTTGTTGAATAGGGAAACCAGCCCATCCTTTGGACTGCAGTTTGAGAACACAGTAAGCCCTGCTGATATCCATAGGGTGTTGTGGAAGTGCTGGGACAAGCCTTACTGGGCTGGCTTCCAGCGCCTCAGCAATCCTGATTGGAGATCAGCAGAAGCAGTAATCCAGTCTTGGGAAGAACAGGCACATTGTGCTGAGACTTGTAATGAAAAAAGTTCTGAAAAGATCAGAAAAGATTTGACTATCAACCTTTAAGGTAAGGTATTATAAGATATTATCTCAAAAAAAAAAAAAAAAAAAAAAAAAAAAAAAAAAAAAAAACCTGCCCAAAAAACCAACAAACCAAGAAGGGGGAAATGCTCTTTCCTTACCTTCCTTGATTTTATTTATTTGAAAGTAGTGCTTCAAAATTAGCAACCTTCCATTAATTCAATGACAACTTTATGATTGCATAGGAATCATATTTCTTGTGGCTGTGGAAACTCAGTTGTTCAAGTAAAGTTGCTCTGCTGACATCTCTCTCTTCTTTTTTTCATGACCCTTTAAAGTAATATTTCACTTTGTTCTGGTTTCCTATTATTCATGAGTAATTTTAAGTTCTTCAAATCCTCCCACAATTTCTGGTTGAATATAGGTTTCACATTGAAGTCGTTCTGTACTTTTTTCCTTTCTTGAATGAGCTTTGATGTATCTGTTTGAGTTTCTCCTGCCATCTGCTATTCTGCACTGAGAGCCACGATCCACACTGTTAACTCCTCACTGGTATTTTCTCTTTTTGCATATGTTCAGGGGGACTTCTGAGATGCATGAGAAATCTGCTGGAAAACCATTTGTGGTGGATCTAATTCCCACATTGGCTTTATCACATTTTGTGCTGGCTTGAGGCTGCTCCCCTGTTGAAAAGCAAACAACTCAAAATGTGCTTTCCACTCACTTTCTCATTGCCCGACATTCCCACCCTCCTCCTGTTCTGCCATGTAGAAGAACCTGCTTTAAGACACAAATCCCACCACATGCACAAACCTAGATGGAGAGGCTTAGTGTTTGCCTTCATGCAGAAATTGGTGTTTATTCTCAGAAATTTCTCATTTGTTGATGCAGAGATGTACTATTGAGCTGGAACATTGGCTCAACTTCAATAACTTGTGTGAAATAGTAAAATATTTCTTTTTCTTCTGAATTCACATTCACTGTGGGCCAAGAGAGAACAGTGTGTGGGCTAAGTGTGGTTTGGATAGAAATGTTCAGTACACATTTTGATTATTTTCCCATTTGCAAAAGGTCTCAGACTTCACTCTTGGGTACTGCAGTAATTGTATTTCAGGACAGAGGCTCGTCTACCTGTTATCTCCAAATGCAAACTGTTCTACAACTAGGATGTGTATTTTTATTACATATTACATTTTTATTGAAATGTAGGGTTGTAATAGGATTCCTCTTTCTCCAAGGAGGCTTTTATATACATCTATGTGTATATATATATACACACACTCTCTCTCATCAAAAATGATTTTGCAATGGGGGAAGAGGGCATTGAGTCCAAAAAGCTAAGTTTTATATATTTTATTCATAAAAACAGATTTGCAACAATTTATTAAAAATTGATCTCATGCAGTATAAGGTTATACAAGAAATTCTTCATTTACATTTTATTCTGGCAGTTCCAGTCTAGTTTAAAGCATTTGTGCACTAACATCATTGGAAAATGCCATTGGGGCACAGCCTCTTCATAAATTTACAGTACATTTTTGCTGCAGTATAAAAGAACAGAAACATTAAATAGCTATATTCACTTGGTTGGTCTTGTTATCTGCAGTAAAGTAAAAAAAAAAAAATGTTATGGGAGAAACTACCGTATCATTGAGACAAAGAATGTACTGCATGGTTTAAACCTAATAAACGTCACACAGTCAGTATTCACGAAGTTACAGACACACACACACACACACACTCACCTCCAATGGTCCGATACTTCTGAATTATTTTTGTTTTTTCCTGCTAAGTTGGAATAATATTTCTACAGAGATCTTTGTGTATACATTATATACAATATCATAATTTTCTCTTTTTAAAAATTAACATTCCTTTTAAAATAAACCAGGCCCTGATGATATTAATAAAGCAAGAGAATACTGTCAACACACATTGAGGGACGACGTCAGTGTTTAGTGCTTAAACAGAGTAATGAGTTCTAGTTTATTTGTGTTTATACTTACATGTTTTTTTGTTCTAAAAGCTACAGATATTTCCACAACCTCTCTTACTGTATGTGCCAAGTGAAATATTTTGTGATGCTCCTGATTGTAAGATTCAGATACATATTCATGTTGGTTTTGGCCACTATGAGGTGTGTTTTATTTTTAATGGAGATTTATGCTAGCTTGTCATAGCTGCAGTTAAATCCCTCAGCTAAGGAACCCCTTCAGCTGTGCTTCAGTCATTGCTGATTTATAAACCTTTGTACGAATGCCATTCCAAAGGTTTAGTCTGAGGGGCATAAGTGTTGATTAAAGAAAACTGAGAGCCCAGAGGGTGCTTCATGTGGGTTATTTCCCCCCTACTTTTAGCAAACAGCCCTGGCAGTGGGAGGATACGTTTCCAGTCCCTTGGAAGAAGAAGCTGTATGTGTGTCTCGCCTGTGCCTGAGGGTTTGGCTCCAGAGTTGGTCCAGAGGTTACACCACTGTCGTTCCTCCTAATTACTTTGGTTCAGGGAAAGGAGCTAAAGTATAAACTCCACTGTTTTTTCACAGTCCTTTCAGGAGTCAGGTAAAATATTCTATTGGTAGATTTGATTTGTCCTCTCCTAACCACTACAACTGTCACACGTACGCAGGTACGAAGCAAACATAGTGTATATTCACATCTATGTGCCCTGCAGGCTTTGCCTGCAGCAGCAAAGTGCTGTGCCCTAATCCCTCCCCCCCCAAGTCCACTCAATTAATTTTATTGTAATTATGTGTGACACAATTCAAACAAACTAGGAAAAACAATTCATCCTGTGGCATTAAGACTTTACTACCCATCTGTCCTCAGTTTCCTGAGTTATCAGCCCTAGGACTTTTTCAGACAGTTTAGTGTGTTATGGTTAGCGCTGTTTATCATGAAACAAGTGCAGAAACTTTGCTAAAAATGAAGCTGCAGATGGTCAGCAGTCACTATCATTGCCCTGGAGAAGGGTGAAGTGCTCTGCTTGCAATCAGCAGCTCCCCAGCTGGTAGCAACTCAGAGCTGGAGCTTCAGGCTCTGCTTGGGTTACACATACAGCTGCAAGGTAAAGGTGACCCTGCTCACAGCACTGCAGAGTCTCAATGACACCCGAGGAATCATTTCTCACAGTTCTTCTTTCCTGCTAAACATCATCCCTGAAATGAAAAAAAGCAAGACTAACCAGTGCAGAATGTTTCCAGCGATTTAACGCAACTTCTGTAAAAATGAGTGTATCTATTCCAACATGGTATAGCTGGACCACTACATTTTCCTTACATGGATACAGTATAGAATTGCATGTTCTCAGCAGCCACATAAAGCTCAGTGACATTTGAGTGGTTTTTTGTTTTTTTTTTTTAATTTTTCCCTAGTGTCTTTTTTGCAAGATCCATATATCCCAGCATCCTTGTTGCTAGTAGAAATTTTGGAAGAAACATTTTTCAGTGACTTCTAGGTGAAGAAATAAAAACTCCATGAATAAGGCTACAGATCAAACTCTTTGTGTCCTCCTTTGCTTTTTCACACGAGTTACGTGGGCACTCCTGTGCCAAGGGCCTCAGCAGAAGTTCCTCTGCGGTAAGAGCCAATGTTACATGTTTGTAGCAGAGTTCCAGGTCGGATGTTTAGTCCAGTCTTTGAGTACTTAAAAGCAGTTCAGGAAGCACTGATCTTGCCCTCCTACAGCCCTGAAACCATCACTCGGAAGGAGGGTGGCACGTGTCTGTGCCGAGGGCTGGCACTGGGGCTGACGCAGGGGCTGGCACAGCTGGCATCCACTCCTCCTATGGACGGCAGGTAGGCGTGATGCAGGATGGGCAGCTGCAAGGACAGCCGGCGCTGTATGCTGCGGGAGACAGGGAGAGGAGCGTTACCAGGGGGCAGAGGGAGCACATCACACGGCTGGTGTGTCCCCAGGCTGCTGCCAGCGAGTCCCCCGTGCCTGCCGCTGGCACCGACAGGGTGAACACCACGAGCATCGCACTGGCTGATGCTGAACTGTGCCACCAGGACGCTGTTTTCCCCTTGGGGAATTTTTCTGACAGGTTGGACATGACAAAGGAAACTTTCTTAGCATCCCACAACCTCCTGAAATTCCCAGCCACATTCAGGTTAATTGTTAGACTGCTGATACCAAGAAAACCTTAAGTTTGCAAAGAGGGTGTATGGCTTGGTGACCCCCCTCCCCTTGCAAAGGGATCTGCTGCCTGCAGAGCCCCATCCAACAGTCATGCATGAGATCTCCTGCCTGTAGAACCCCAATCCAGCAGACACGCAGGAGGTCACAGACTGAGTTTCAAGCCAGCATGGCATTTCTGCAACTCCAGCTAAAGCAAACACAGGTGCCTGCTGGGAGGGATTTGGGACTGATGGCTTTCTCCTCTTTTAAGTAGCTCCTATTTAAAGTGTGGGTCTGTGCTTTTGAGGTGATAGATGCTTTTGAGTGCTATGGGATTGAGGAGTTGGCCCTCTAACAGCAGTCCTGCCCAACACTGATACTAAAATTCAGTGTTCCAGAACCCAACATTCTGTATCTATTTTTCCAAGTGGATTGGCATCATGACAACAGGTATAATTATGTTTTTAAAATGAATACTTAATCATGCTCATGGGTATTGCATCTAAGCCTTTCCTTGGAGAGGATGGTGCCATGAGAAAAGGGCTCTGCTACCCCTGTGCTGTGGATACATTAGCACATTCCACAAAATCAAAATCCTGTTGTGGTTTGCTAGTGTAAAAGATGTTTTCAGTCATTTTATCATCAGGATGGCTTTGTATTTGGAGACATTTCCGCTTGAAACACAGAGGCACTTTCTAAAGAGAAGAGAGATGTCAAGGTGACTGAGCTGAACGGAAGACTGACTTTTGGATTTCAGGACAAAAATGCCCATAGAAAGCATTGTATCAGTATAATAGAGTTTTAAATTTATGTTTGCCTGTTATCTGATATAATGTCAGTGTATAGAAATGCCTTTATAAGAAGTGTTTCTTTGAAAGCTAACCTTTGGACAGCCTTTTTGATTCAAATGACATTTAATTGCTTTTTTGCTTTGTGTTAGGTAGCAAAGACAGATACTAAGGCTTCTATTGCACTGCCTGGGGACCAAGCAGTGCAGCTTTTAAATTCAAACAGAAAGAAATGTATTGCTCTCCTCATTAGTTTCTTCACTACAAACTTCAGCTTGTTTATACAGAGGTGCAGTAGGAGTAGCTGTTGTCTGCCTACCCAGGACACTCTTTCTCATTGTTTCTCCCCCTCAAACAAACTCCTTTCTAAAGTTTCACACAATGTTAGTCCTCAGTGATGATCATTCTAGTGCTGGCAATGCATTCCTGGAACTAAACAAAATCCATTCATTGTTGTTTTGCTAGGGTGCTCGGCTCTTCCTGGTGCTATCAATGAAGTCATGCCTTGTTCCCAAGGAGTGCTGAGGGGGCATGGCTTGATGTTTCCCTGTGCTGAATCCTTATGAGCCTGATGCTGTGGATTGTCATTCTGTCTCTTGTTGAGGGGTCAAATGCAGAATTGCCTGCACTTATTTTCCCACCAGTGGAAATGCTTACTTTGTTCAACTGTTATAGGCTTCTCATCAAAGGGCTTTTTGAAGCTACTCCAAGAGAATCCAGTTGCATAATCAAGTGAATAGGATTTTTTCCATCCATTTCAGTGTTAGCCATACCATGGACAAAGCATGTTTATTTAGCTATGCCAACTGTGGCTGCAGTGGGTGGCAAATTTTGCTTTAACTGTACTTAAAAGTTTACTTTCACTTGAAAACTTGGTTCCTGGAATTGGGGAAGAGAACTGTGGCCTGGAGACTTGCACACAATCAAGTTGTAGACAAAACCCCTAGAGTGAAACACAAAACAAAATAAAACAAGTAGCAAAATCCAAACAAACCTGGTATTTTTGCCTGAAGTGAAAGCAAATTTTGTGCCTTGCCTCACTGGTTTTAGGGTTTTTCCCCCCAATACCAGTGATTTTCCCTTCTTCCACTCCTGCCACACTTTGCCAAATTTTTTTTGGGGAGTCCTTGGTATCAATGAAGGCTGGAGGATGAAGGGATCGAGAGCAGCCCTGCCAAGAGAAAACTGGGGGTGATGGTGAGTGAAAAGGTGGACATGGCCCAGCAACGTGCACTTGCAGACCAGAAAGCTAATCATATCCTGGGCTGTGTCAAAAGCAGTGTGGCCAGCAGTGTGAGGGATGTGAAGCAGCCCCTCTGCTTTTCTCTGGCAAGACCCCACCTGGAATACTGCATTCAGCTCTTCTCATAAGAAGAATGTGGACCTGCTGGAGCGAGTCCAAAGGAAGGCCACAATGAAAATCAGAGGCCTGGGGGATGTCTTCCATGAAAACAGGCTGAGAGAGCTGGTGTTTTTCATCTTGGAGAAGAGAAAGCTCCAGGGAGGCCTTAAAGCTGCCTTAGGGTACCTAAAGGGGGCTTACAAGAAAGCTGGAGAGGGACTTTTTACAAGGGCATGGAGTGAAAGGATGCTGTGGAAGGTTTTAAACAAAAGAGGGTAGATTTAGACTACATAAAAGTAACACATTTTTATGATGAGGGCGGTGAAACACTGCCACAGGTGGCTCAGACACCCTGTTCCCGGAGACATGCAAGGCCAAACTGGACAAGGATTTGAACAACCTGATCTACATAAAGTTGTCTCTGCTCATTGCAGGGGGATGGGACTGGCTGACCCTTAAAGATCCCTTCCAGCCCAAAGCATTATATGACTCTAGGAATTTGTTTCAAGTTGTCCACACTATACAGATATGTATGTGAAAGCATAGGTATGGTGAAATATTTTGGAGAGGTAATGGTTGGTAATGGTGGGTCTAGAATCACAGGCAGCCATCTGAAGAAGATGGAAAGCAAAGATGATTCCACACACAGAGCACCCACTCATCAGGTTCTGCGTGAGGGCAAGTGTCCTCAGCTCTGTACAGACATACCATTTATTAGGGAAAAATAAATGCCATTTATTGGGGAAACATAAAATCAGGTAAAACCTTGACTTCCAGTGTCAATGCAAGAACAAAATGCACTGCACATGGGAATGCACAATACCACAAGGGGGGCCAAGGCATTTGAAATATATTTTGGTTTTGCCATAGAAAACCACTAATAAGATCCATCGGTAAGTGGGGGGACCAAAACAAATTGCTGCAGCAGTCAAACATCTGAAGTTCTGTGGGAGTGTATAAACTGTGTCTAAGCACTCAGGGATTGTGTCAGTTAATTCTGCAGTACATTAATGTTGATTTTTAGCAAACGCGGGGAAGCTGGAGAAGCTCTAAAACATTACAGTAAAGCAAGATGTTCTACTAGCAAGTAGAACTAACCATTCTAAACCCACCTTATTTTAATGACACATGTGAGTAAGATCATAGATAGACAGATCATAGATAAACCACTCTCAGTGAAGAAACCAAATAACAAAAGCCTGCTCATGCTGGGGCATATGGCTGCAATGCAATAATCCAGTCTCAACCAACTTTTTTGAATGAGAATTTTTTGTTACTTAAATTAACATAACTGGCTCCAGCTATGCTTTGAAGTTATGCTTTGAAGGCTACAAAAAACCCTGCATATAGAAATAGTCTATTAAGATGGCAAGTTTTAATAACGTCCTGCAGAAATCTGTCATCACATCTACTTAGAGATCTGGAAGACTGTTATGTAGTGTTGCAGTTAAAATGAGAATGGAATAAATTCTAATGGTGCCAAAAACTGATGACCTGCTGATGTAGGTCACTGATAAGAAGGGACAACATGCAGGAATGAAGTGCACAGGCAGATGTCTTTAAGGGTCACAGAAGAGAAACCATTGAACATGGCCATCATGCAGATAAGCTGACTGATGTGATCTTCAGATAAGCAGGACTGCCCATCGGGAAATATGCACACTTTAATACTCATGAAAGCAGATTACTTTGCCTGAGAGACAGCTCATCCTACTGGGGAAAGAATGATATCTATTTTAAACTGGTTCAGACTGCTCTCTGGACCTGAGATGAGCTGGCACAGTACAGTGTCTATCCACACAGCTAAGCATCCCCCAGGATTGTTGCTGAGCACTACCTGGAGAGAACAAACTGGTACAGCTGTGCTGGGGAGTCTGCTAAAAAATGGGAAATCAAAGGGCAGGGCTTGTGCCTGTGCACTGGCACCACTTTGCCTGCTATAGGAGGTGTTAATTTATATTCTGCAGACAGTGTAAACAGGAAAGAAAGCAGTCAGCACCCACTTTTTGCTCCTCTTATCTGTTGGTCTGACTGGGTATGGAAAATTTTATATGGCAGTATGGAAAATCTACTGGGTCCTGCCCAGCAGGAACTGCCAAGGGAACTGAGATTCGTCTATATTCATGCTCTAAGTCTATATTAGTATGCTTTACAGTACTATAGACTGCATTTTCCTTAGGTGCAGGGTTCTAAATCTGAGCCAAGCACAAAAAAAAAAAATTTCTACATTCTGATTGAGGCAGTGTAAACATCACCCCATCAAAAAATGTGAAAACTTGCTGCATTTCTGCCTGAGGTGTGTGTATACTGTTGTGCCTTTGTGCACAACTGTAGAATGAGGGATCTTACAATGAGTCAAACGTGGCACTAATGGTGAGAAAGAATGAAAAAAAATCCCAAATCAGCTCCTTTCTGGACTCTATAGGAGCTTTCATACTAGAAGAAGCCAGTTCTCATGAGTACTGACAAACACAGGAAGCTGGAATTATTTTTTCCCCCCACAGCCATTAAAGAGTTAAAACTTCTGCAGGAAAATAATTGTCTTGACATCCTCCTTTCACAGGTTTATGACCAAGAGGACATCTTTTTCAGACTAATTCTCCTTGAGATTTGCGTTCTCGAATAAGAAATAAATTTTTCAGACTGTCTGACTACCTATTAGATGTCCTACGTATGAAGTGAAATGAGAAACACAGAAACTACAGCTTGTTTTTAACTCTTTTTTTTTGCCCAAAAATTATACATTTAGCAGCCATCAAATGACAGAAGTGCTGCCAGACAAGTAGAAAAACAATCCCAGAGGTGCAGAAGGATACCTTAAAGAGTACAAATTTTGGAAAGAGGCAATATCTTGTCAAAAAGAGGGAAGTCCTGAAGACAGCTATACTTCTCCTCCCTGGCTGATCCACTGTGTCTGGGCAGTGTGGTACCCAAAGTGCCAAATGGTTCTCAGGGGAGATATTGGCCCTTGGACGTGGCACAGTCACAGCTGTGCAAGTGTTGAATGACACTGTTTAGATTCAGCAGGATTTTATTAATTGCTTTCCATAAATGTCAGAGATTGTTCAGATTTGTACTGAACCACTCTCCAGAACCTTTAGAAATCTCAGTCTTCTCATCAGTTATCACTAGCCTAGAGGAAGTTCTGTCACCACCAAATATTTTTCTTTGTCTATATTAAATCTGTATAGAGACAATTGGATTATCTGAGTGTCTGTGTTTTTCTTAGCATCTTCCTTAATGTAAGTGGGCCACATGTGGATGAGGCTGAATTCACACTACATTATTTCTGACAAATGGTGCTGAAAAAAACCCAGGCCTTTAATAGCTATGCATTAAAGCACTCTGCTGACCCCATGAAGTCATGAGAGCTCTCTCAGCAAGAAACCTGCTTTTGTGAAATTACAAGATATTTCATCTACTGTGGGATTTCTTTTTGGTGCATATGTGTGTGTGTGAATTACCTTCTTTGCAGATTTGGGTTGGGTTTTTTCTTTGAGTGCAAGGACAGATTTAGACATCCACGTGTTTTCCTGCTCCAGGTAGTACGAGACAGGAGCTACTATCTGCAATCAGGGTTGCTGCTGCTGATGTATCGTGACTCATTCTAGTAATTTGTTTAATTTATTCTGTTTTTAAATAAGCTTTTAAATTGCCCAGGAGTCTGACAGCTATTAGCTCAGACACTGATGAAGTGATGCTGTGTAACCAGGTTGCCGTGGGGAAGCGGCAGATCCGGGCACACACGAGAACGGCGCTTCCCGGAGCTCCTGCCCATGGCAGGTCCTGCCCAGCTCCTGGAGGGCAGGACATGAGTTTATTGTACAGGATCCTAGGGAGAAAAGCTGACACCAGAAGACTCTTTCCACTTTGTAAATCTGGCCAGTGTTTTGTGCCATCCTCTCCTTGTAGCTGCAGCATTGTTTCTAAGGGAAACTACTTAGTATGGGCTTTCCTGTGCCAAAACTCAGATCCAGCTGCTATGGCAACGTTGAAAAGCCCTCAGGACATTTTTTTATTTCTCATCTAGCTAAAGAAGGTAAAAGAACAAAATGTCTGTGTACACTATGAACCCCTCTGGCTGGTGTGTGGAAGGACTTGGACCTTTGACAAGAGTCATAAGACATTTGTGCACATATGTACACCCTCTTCTCTCCTCCACACACTTTGGGCACAGCTAATCCTGCAACTCTCTACAGAAAATTTGGAAATCATACTATGGGTGTTTCTAGCAAGAGAAAAGGAGCATACTGATTTGTTTTTGGGGCACCTTAGGATCTAAAGCCCCTGATATCCTTTAAGTTCCTTTGGGGTGGTGAGCTGGTGGCAGGGAGGCAAGGAGGCACACAACAACATTGGTGCCTACTGGTGCTTCAGGAGGTGCCATTCACATTCCCTAGCTGTAGATGTTTCAGGCTCTCTCTGTAGCCTGGGCTGACTGAAAGGGGGTTACAGTGAAGGTCTTTCCATAAAAATGCATGGAAGGGAAATACAGGCTTTGATTAAATATAATAATTTAAATTAATGTCTTGTCAGCAAGGTAATGATGTATACTTACTGTTCTGGAGAGTTGATGTCTTCTATGGCATCTTTGCTTGTTCTGGAAGGGTCTGATGAACCCCACTGTGCTGGTGGATTTTGATCAAGATGATTTTTCAAAATGGCTTTCTCACCATCTGGATGGACAACACATTCAATTTTACTTTACTGTGACCAAGTGACCATTTAAAAATAGTTTCATTTTAATTTTTTCCACATATCCATAATGCCACAAAGTAAACTCATACTACCTGTATTCCAGCATAGTCTCAAGTTTTGCTGTGAGAATTTGGTACTCCTCTGTTTTGGATGATGTGTTCCTCCATAGGAACCATCACGAAGAAACAGAAAAGTGACAAAAGTGACATCATGCTCTATCATCAAGTCTTGGGCTATGTGAAAAAAAAGTAACTATACTGTTCTGTAGTTAGAAATGGTAACCTTTTCATAAACCCTCCTTCTTAAGACTTTTCCTAAATAAAACTACAATTTCATTGATGTTAAAACCTTGATACTCTTACGATCACACAGGAAAACAAGTGCTGTCATTTGCCTATCTGCTACTGCCATCATTTTCAGCACGGAAACACAATTCATACCAGCTGCACTGGTCCATAGGCTGTCGGCAGCAAGGACAGCTAATGATGTTATTGCACTTTTTCCTTTCTGCATAGTGGTAGCAAAACAGATCAGAATTCTTGTTTCCCCTGGGTGTCTTGGGTGTCCCTGGCTAGCTGTGCTGAAGCCCATGGCATCATTCCCCCTGAGAAATACGGGCAAACACAGCAGCTTTAAGACCCTTTCTGTTCCTGCCTGCTTTTTCAAAGTGTCTTTCTGCGGTAAGCTGAATAAAATCACACAGAAAGCATCTGAATAATGAGGGCAGTTCACAGTTTTCATAAATAATTACAGAGAGCTCCAAATCCATCACCAGCAGTTGTTTGCCACATAAACAGAGCAGCAGTGATTGCTGCAGGCATTGAGGCAGCATGGAAGAGGAGTCTGAGGTAAATTCTTGAAGAGGGTACTGGAGGGTTTGAACATAAAAGTGGGAACGAAGGGGAAAAGCAGGAAAAGAGTGAAGAAAAAAGGAAAATTGCATGAAAAAGCTGGCACATTTTGAAGGGCTACGGCTTTTCTGTTGTACTCATGTTCAGAAGCCCCAAATAATGCTCAGCTCCCAGCATGCTAGGAATATAGATGCTGTCAACAGGCACTGGGGGGACAAAATAAGCCGCAGAAACACAAACTGAGGAAAGAAGCTGGAAGCATAAATGTTTTGAGGACAAATTCCAACATCTAGAATTGCCCTCCCAGCCAGGTTATCCCTGGCATTATTTGATAGCATTGACTTCCTGCTGTGAAAAACCTAACAAGCAAACAACAGCAGAGTGTGTAGGTGAGGAGGCAGCAATGTGCAGACATGGGGATCACTACAGCTCAGGAGAGGAGACAAGAATTTTCACTGATGTTGCAATGAAGAGAAGAGTCTGGGTGAGAAAGGAGGTGACCAGAACACATGAAGCTGCTTTGGCTGGGGCAAAAAAATGTCAATAGAAGAGAGCCGAGGAATTCAGTTGTAACAAGAAGTGTATTTAAAATGAAGAGATGGCAGGATTCACTGATGGTTTGGATGTGAAGGGAGTACAGCAAAGAGTCAAATCTGACAGTGGTTAAGATAAGCAGTGAGGTCAATCATCTCAGGGCAGCCTGAAGCTTGCTGGTGTGGCACTTGCTGTCACAAGAGTTCAGTTTTTATTTTCTGTACATTGCATTTCTTTGTATATCAAGTTTGACATTTGCATAAAAGTCTTGTGATGTCTATAAACAGACATGTAGAAAAAACCACTTTTTACTTCCGTGATTAAAACCAGCACTCAGTCCTGAGCTGATCTAAGCTGACAATGGAAACTGCTGCCTTTTTGATATAGACCAAAGTAAAAATTTGATTAACCCTTGTAATTAGGGATGGAAAAGCTCTAAATTTAATTATTTTAGGGTTCCAACTCCTTTTGCCAAGATAAGTGATTTAACATTTTTTAAAGCCACTAAAGATATAATTCTTCATCAAATGATTGGAAAATGCAAGTGTTGCTGTTTGGGAGTCTCTTATTTAATAGGATAATCTGTGTTGTACACACTAAAGGAGTTTCATGTACTTTCAGCTGTGCTGTGAGAGAGAAAGAGAAGGAGGTGGTCCTTGTCAAAAAGGTGGGGGATTTAGTTTAGAGTAGAGCAGAAATCATGTATTCTCTTCCTACTCAACTCTCAACACCAACTGCCCATATATGACCGTGTGTTATTCTTAATAGACTCTTTTCTACCACTCTTGCAGATGACTTGCCCTTAATACACAGAATAAATTTCTGCACATAAGGCTACCAAATGCAAGTTTTACTGTAAATGTATAAAATGTAGACAAAATACAGACACTTTTCCCCCTTTTTTCATTTGTTTCTTTTAATATTAAAAAAAAAAAGGTAATTCTTATATGTTAAGCATTTTGGGAGAGGAGTTGTTAAGTTTTTATTTTGCAGCTATGGAAACTAGAATATCTTTATTTTTCATTTACCTTTCATTTAAATAATGAAGAGCAAGATTCTCACTTAGTCATACGCTTCTGGGAGCTTGAGCTTAAAGAAAAAACACTATTGCCATATGTACTTAAAAAACTTAAGAGTTTAGAAAACTAGTTTTATATACACGAACAACTGAAAGTAGCGGTAAACATTTGATTTCCCAGTTTCCCCTGGAAAGTGTCGCAGTGTTTTTGATACTTCCCCATCCTCTCTCCTCCTCTGTCCATTAAGTATGCTGGTTGGAAAATGCCCTTCATCCTCAGGGCACTGTGTGCCGCTGCAGATTCTACCCAGTAAGTTGCACTGGGATGATGTAACTACTTTTTAAACTGAAATCACATTAGCCAGAAGCACCTTCTATATAATTTTCACCTTTGTAGACCTCAAACCAGAACTCAGAAGTCTGGATAAGCGATGCCTGAGTGCTTTCCATTCAGAAAGCTGTCGGGAGAAAAGACATTACATCTCAAGGGCCTCACAGAGCGCTCGGCAATGGGCTCATTATAGAACAAAGCTGGCTGCCAGTGGCTGGTGAGAACCAGAGGGCTTTAGCTTGGGACCTTTGCCTACCTGCAGGAAAAAACCAGCTTCCATTTACAAAGCTCTGAGCTGCAAGAGCACACCTGATGCAGGCCGCCCAGGGGCTCAGAGAGGAGGTCACTGCCCCCAGCTGCTCGCCTCTCCCTCTGCCAGGGGTCACCTGTGATCACTCTGCAGCCTCGTGCTGCCAAAATTACCTGGGCAGGCTCAAATGTGCCATGCATACTAACAACCCTCATTCAGCTGCAGGCAGAGCACACCAGGTGACTGATGATGCTTCAATTTCTTCCAAGAGTTTAGAAAACATATTTTTTTTTAACTAGGTGCTTGTTTGGTTGATGTTTGTACACTGCAGCTTTATTGAACATCTTCATCATTATGCTTTAGTGGCATTATTCCTCCGATGGCTTAGAACTAGATGACAGAACTACTCTTCATCCAATATCTTTCAATTCTACTATTGCTTCTCTTTGCTAGAAAACATATATTATGCTCCACAAAGAAGTAAGTGTGGTTTAACAAGGACTTACAGGATCTGGCAGAGATTGCTGATTTACTAAAGAGCTCAGGAAACTTTAAAACTAGAGGCAGATTTTGAAAACCTGCTGTAATTTTTCCCAGTTCTGTTGTTTGGACTGTGAAACATGACTAGCCAGTCTCTGTTTTTCATGTAAATAGAGTGATAAGAAAGTAAACTGAAAGGAAAAATTAAAACGATCACATTTTCTGCTGGTAATCAGAAAAAGTTCTCCTGAAGTAAGCACTCTGCGCACACAATCTAAATCATAGCTTCTGATAATTGTGTTTTGAGAGAAAGATTTTTTAAAAAGAAAAGCCAGCAATATTATGCTCTGATTTGTACTACTTTAAATCAGAAGAAATTCCCTTTACTACAGATTCATTTCTGTGCAAGAAAGGACAGGTATTGAACCACTGATAGGTTGATCTCCCTGTTGAAATAGAAACATGCTCCAATTTCAGGATTGAGTCAATTTGTTAGGCTTCATAGAAACTAGCATACAGATCTCTATAAAGAAAGAAACTACATCCTTGCTTTATAACAGCATCCAGAGTTTCAGAGTTATTTCTGAAAGCCCTTACCTTTGAATCTCTTTTTCAATCTCAACCTTAATGCTTGAATTGCATGAACTTCATAGAAATAATACTTCCCCCATCCATCACAGATGAACTCTGTTTTGCTTTGCATTTGTGAGCAAATGCCTTTGAAATCTGTTTTTCTTTGAGCTGCTTTTACATGGGGAAAAACTAACACCAGGAAACATCGGAGTGGGGTGACAAGTGACAGTATGTAGGCATATCTGACATGTAAATGAATGCTCCCAGCCCATTTGCAGCAATGAGTAAAGACTGCTTTCTGGCTTGAAACAGACAAGGTTTTCTGAGCAAGGAAGGGCGCCTGCAGAGAGAGAACCTGCAAAAAGGGTTTGCTCATAACAGGGGACTGTGGCAAGGCTGTCTCCTGCTTCTTCTGTACATCCCATAGAATGGCTTAATTTCCCTAATTTCCTTAATTTCCCTAACATGCTACTCTGAAATGTACTGGCCAAGGTAGAAATAGAGGGACATTCTTCTGCAGGATTTCATCTAAGCTTTGCTTTATATTAAACTCTTTCAATCCATGATTTTGTGAATTATGTCACATGGAAATAACTTCATGTATTAAAATGTCAAAAAGAAGTCAAGTAGAATGAGATAGTAAGATTCTAAGTGTAGCAAAAGTATCTAGTATCCCTTCCCTGCCTTTACACAGCCTCATAGTTGAGGCACTTGTCCTCCTTTTTTCCAAATGTCAGCCTGGCAAACACAACTGTGCCTCCAAGCCTGACTCTTCTTGCTGAATGACTCTGTCTCTTAAAGAGGTGGCCTGAGCCAAGCACTGGCCTCCCCCAGAGCCCATCCCTGCCTCAAACCCAGGCTGTAATGAATGTGGCTCTGCCACTCCAGCAAGGCCACCAGATCCCACAAATGCCAGGGGAGCAGTTAGTGTTGCTCTGTGCACAGAGCTGAGGTCACTAGCAGGCACAGTGACTCAAAGTCATCCGAGGAATGTAGGAAATGAAGTTAAGGGGATGCCCTTTTAAATCCAGCATCTGATGTTTCAGAGCCACAGTCCATGGACCATGCTAAAAACTGCTTGGCCACACAAAGCTATGTAGCAGTGCAGTGAAAAAGCCTGCATTAAAAGAAAGCAATCAAGCCATAAACCACAAATCACATTTTCCTAATTGCTTTTCTTACATAGCCAATTGCTGTGGATGTCTCAGGGACATCATGCATTTGTGAACAAGAGTTGAGTGTCTCAGATAATATCTCTCTTTAAATGAGATGTACTGAAGTGTGCTGTAAAGAAGGAGTCCCTGTGCCAGCAGAGCTCTTGGGATACACCAGGAGGTGTTGCTGTTAATAACTAAGCAGGAATCCCAAAGTTATGAAACACTGCCTGAGGTTAGGCAGATATAGGAGTTCACAGCTGTATCTACCTATTTTGGCTAAAGTAATTTAACTTTAGTATCTTAAATCCATATGTTTGATGTAAATGAGGGTGGTGAAGAAGGAAGAGATGAATCAAATAACCTCCTCTGGCACTTGGCTATAAGAATTTAACTCTAGGCAATTTTTACAGATCAGAAGCCTACTGAAGTGTACGATGACATTAAAGTTTGATTAGGGCTTGTTAGAGCTGCATTGCCTAAATCCCATGTTATGATCTGTTCTGTGAAGAGCAGTGCCCTGAGTTTGTGTAAGCAATAGCAGTGGGGTTACCCTACATGGCATTCTCCCTGTGAGCTCCTCCAAAACAGCAAGGTTTTTTATAAAAACAATTCACATAGAAGTGAACAACAAAGTGAGTGTGGCAAATTATCTGGTATGATTTTTAGCTGCTATTTTGAGCCTCTCTCTTCAGTGTCCTATTCCCACTCTCCCAGCTCGCATTTTCCACATTTTCCACAAACCTCATCATCACCTTTAAACTAATATTGGACTGGCTTCCCCAGCTGCACAGTGGGGATGAGAGAGATGGTCACTCCTAGGTCACGCTAATAGATTATTTACAATTCTGAAGCTTCACTCAAGTACCACCAGGGATGCATAATTTCAAGTTTCTGTACTTTCCTTTACTGAAAGCTCATGAAATGCACAGCTACAGAAAGCATAGTCATGTCTTTCAGAGTTAGCTTTCCTGTAGCTGTAAGGGCCAGAATTTTTTTAAGTACCATTTAAGTGGTGTCTGTTTGAATCTGCACAGAATCAGCAGTGACTCAGCAGCATGAATTCTCCAAAGCCTTGTTATTTTGATTGGAACAGCAAATTTATATTAAGCACATAGGTTGACTATTGGGAATGGGTGCAGTGAGAGAAACAGACAGGAGATTCAGATGTAGATAAGGGACAGGAAAATATGGAAAGATAAGCGGCAGAAGAAATGGAATTGGAGGGACAGGAAAGGGCTAGCAAGGGTTGCTTATAACAGTGGCTCAGAGCCTGGAAGGATGAATATTTAGTGTCCCTTGTGTCAGAATCAGGGTATACTACAATATGCATGCATGGAGTATTTGCCACCAGGTGAGGGACCAAACTCCAAATACCTTCTGCAAATTGGGATCCAGGCCTTCCTCATTCCCAGGTGAATGGATGCTCTCACCTTTCCATATAAATTTTCACAAGAGAAAGCATCTTTCTCCATCTGTCCCACCTTTTGTGTGGGGCTTTATGTGGTAAGTCCATTGAGAAAACTGTGTCCAGCAACATCAGTATGCAGAATATCTACCCTGTAAATCCCAATATTACATAGCTCCAAGCTACTCTGGACATTAGGGCTCCATGCCTACACATGATTTTAAATACACACCTCACAGCAGAAATGTAAAAGCTAGGGAGGTGTACTGGGGGAAATTAGGACCAAAGACAATCTTGGATGCTGTTGCTTAAAGCAGCAGTTAGGCATCAATGTTTTTTGTAGACATAGCCACAAGTAAGTGCAGAAAGGTTATATTTTATCCTTGATTTCTTTGCCAGCCTCCTACTGCTAATGGAGTGCATCTTGCTGTGGGAAGCATCCATCCTAAATTTATACCCAGTGTATTCTTGAGAATCATTTTTTGATTCTCATACCCAGACTCAGATGGGCATTTGGCACAATGCAATGTATCTTTTCTGCTTGAAATATTATTCATGATTTATCATTTTTCCTGGAGCATCTGACATGAGAGGAACATTCTATGTGTTCCTTTCAAACTGCCTCATCCCACTCACTGATGTTAGTTCTTGCTCCTGATCTCAGCCCAATAATCACACGCCTCCAGCAGCTATTTACGTTTTCCTTTTCCTCCTTTCCCCTCTTCAGTCTTTTTTTTTTTTTTTTTTTTTTTTTTTTTTACTTTTAAAAAGGACACTGGGAGCACTCCCTTTTTCTTCTTTTTGCCACAAGTTATACAACCCAGTGTATACCCAGGTTAAAACAAAAAGCTCAAGAGAAAGTAACCTTATCCAACAGAAATTTCAATATATTTCAATAACATGTGTGAACTGTTGATGTGATTGTAAAATTTTTCTTCAAATATATTCATAAGAGTAACTTCTGTCCCACATATTCAAGCCTATGGTGCCACATCAGTAAGAAGCATGAGCCTTGCAGTGTAGCAAACATGCAAATATACAAATTCCAAACACAGAGCAAGCAATTTTTCACACACTATAGTAATAGTCAGCTTACAAAGCTATTTTCCAGAAGTCAGAAATTAGATCCATTCTAGAGCCAGATATGGAAGGTGGGTGTCCTGGCTTCCACTTTTATTGCACTATGCACCAGATTTTATTGCTTCCCAAAAAGCAAAATGGCTCTAATGGAAGAAATTCTCTTGCATGTATTTCTTCAGGGAGCGATGCAAGACACACAGGAGAAACAACTCAGGAATATTACAGTTGTCATTAAATTCTTTTTTATCAGTTCCTAGGGAAGAACTTTCATACATGAGTGGCTTCAATTCTGCATTTAGAATCCAAACCAGCACTGAAATATTTACATGCTTCTCTTTTATGTGCTTGATAGCAGTGTCCAAAAGCAGGATTTCAGCATCCTAGTCAGGCAAGCACATATTAAACTGGGTTTAAAATTCTGTGGCTTTCCTCTCTCCATGCAGCACAAAAAACTTAGCTTCTGAACACAAGTACACTTTTTAAATTTTCCCCCTTCATCATGTGTATTACAATAGAATATGCATATACAGAAATAACTAATCAGTGGGTACCATGTAACTTATTATGTGAATCTGCATACTCCCAGTAATTCAACCAAAATATTTAAACTGTCTTACCAAGGTTTGAGTGCTCTGAAGCCAATTCAAAGCAGAGGTTTGGCATGTTAAGCTACTAATGGGTTTTACTGACGCTCACCTTTGCCATCTGTGAAGTTCCGTATACTAAGAATGTCATTAAGGTCCTGATAGTGGTTCTGCTTAATGTATGTTGTTTTCTCAGGAGTGTCCTGAAGTTGCATTGTGACCTCTTCCAAGTCTTTGTCCAGCTGCAAAACAAAGAGTACAAACCCTTCAAAATTCACGAGTCCTTGCTTCAGGTATCTGCACTGAGGCACAGCTTTCTATAACTAGGCTGGAAGGCAGGTGGTAATGCAATTACTACACTGTGACAAATACAGTTTTCTTATAGCAATACTACACTACCTCTAAAAATAAAGCTACAAGTCACAAATTGTGTTCAACTGTGACATTGCACAGAGGGCATAGGATAGGAATAAGCTTTTGTAGTGGACAGTAGAAACAATTCAGGTGTACTGACAAGTGAGAAAGGTATGGGCATAAGAAAGCCCAGTCTGAAAACCTCTGAACTATTTATTATCTACATGCAAAACTGTGGCATACAAAGCTACAACTGTTTCATCCATCAAATTGCAGAACATACAGGAGAATACAAGGGAGCTATGGCATGTGAGTGACCGCAGTCAGCTCTACCAGGAACGCACTCTCAGCACTGGGCAGAGCACAATCTGTTCTCAGAGGCTGACTTGTACTCAGTTTTCTACAGCCCAAATAGAAAATTACAAGAAACAAACTTCCTAATCCTCTAATCAGCGTGAACAGTTGTGCACGCTGTAGTGTCCAGAGTATGTCCCACTCACTACTAGTTTAACAGAATTTTAAAAGTGCTGAATTTAGATTTATGTTTTTCCTTATAGAAGTGGGGCACAGCAACTCAAACTAGATGAGCTAGAGATGTAGCTGCTAGCCATGTAGGGCATGTTCCAAATCCCCTTGACAATGAAACTGATTTGGACCCACTGGTTCTGGGAATTCAATCTATTTAAGCAAAGTCCAAAAAGAATTGTCAGGGTCCTGCAAGCACTAATGTGGCTGCTCTGATCTGCCTTACCTGTGCTCACCATCATGAGCCTTGTGAAACACAGGCTGAGAGCTTGTGCTAGGAGGTTTAGTAGGAAGAAAACTACGGTAGAGTAAAGGAACAGAAATAGCCAGCAGGCAGCTAGGCCTTCATTAAAAATTTCAAGGCTCTCACATGAAAGGGACCCAGCAAAGCTGAACTAAATTTCTTTAACAAGGCAGAGATAACTTTTACTTTTGAACTCTTTGGTAGCCTGAGTAAATAATTTATAGTTACATAGGCAATTGTCATTAAGATCTGGGCAAAGAAATAACTGTTGCAATAAAATAGTTTTTCTTCAAGGTATAAGAATACAGACTGGCAAAGAACATATTGATTTCTTTATGATATGACCAGTTATGGCTATCTTGTCTCAAAGCTGGGCAGTGTTCAAGACTGGTTTGTCATCATTTCAAGTCTACTGAGTAAGGATGGGCATAACTACAAATGTACATACTGTAGCTGTTATGTAATTCATGTACTCCACGTAGTCAGCCTTTCCCTCAGTAGGTACTGAAGCAACCATCACCTTTGTGTCAAAAGAGTCAGCTCACGCATTCGTAAAGCTTTCTTTCTACCTTAAGAAAATATGTCATTCTGTTTCATGGATGATGTAAAAATATGTCTAGCAAGTTTTTGAGCAAACTCTCAGAGAGGCTGAGAAATAACAGGAGCAGCAGCCTCAGAACTCAACCACAAACAGGAACAAAGACAGCCCTTAAGTGCCCCTGGGGCTGCGGATCTCTGTTATGCTTGCTTGTAAAGGTTACACTTCTGGAGCTGTGGAGCTCAGCATGTCCATGTGAAACAGCACGGTAATTGGCCTGTCACAAATAAATAGGGCAACTTTAATTCCATTTTGCTAAGGCACATTTTCATTTTATCACACCTGCCACGTATTTGCTGTACTAGTTAGCAATCCTTATAAATTGCCTCTTTCCTATTATTTTGATGGGAAAAGTTAACTTTCTTCTCTAGAATGTAGCCAGCATTTAAGCAGACTGGAGAATTGCAACAAAAAAACCAATGAAAACTGAAGTGCCTAGGCAGTAAATACAGTAAACAATACCTCTGTAATTTTCATTCTCAAGCGGTGATTCTCTGACTGCAATCCTTCTAGTCGAGATGTGCTGGCCTGATTGACGCTGGTGACTGATGTCGATGTTTTTGAATCTTCTTTCTTTTGATTTTGAGTGAACTGAAACCGTCTGTTCTGTGTGGCTGCATCTGGGTTTGTTCGCAGTGTGATGAGCTGAAAGGTTGAAAAGCCTTAAGAAATCCTGCTTTATTTTTGCAGCTATTTATTTTGTGTCTCAAAATACTGAAAGGCAAACCAAGAGCTCCTTTTTGACTTTCAAGTATAAAATTCTGGAAAGTGAGCTCTGCTTGCCATGTGCACTACTTGAGATGATTTCTGAAAAACTTTATAGAATAGGTTGAATGAAAATGATTATGAGAAGGGAAGCATTCAAAAAATTAAGAAAAAAATAATTCAAAAGATATTTATCTGGATTTATAATATATTAAAATACATTTTAATATTCTATCACATGTATCTTTCTCCTTCACTGATAAGTTTGTACTTTCAAAGGATATATTCCTTCCTCAAGAAAAATACAGTCCACCAAACCCTCCTCTTCCCAAGCACAGTTTCATCTGAAATTTCTCCTTTCCTACTGTTACAAGTAACACTCAAGCAGTGAGAGACATGAAGCAGGAGTATTAACAGAGAGAACTCATGGGAGATTGCACTCTGGAGATAACAGAAACTTAATTAGTTTTTAGCAACCCAAAATAAACCAAATCTGTTCAAAAAAATTAAATAAGCCACTTAGAAAAAGGTTAACCTTAAACATATTTAATTTAAGCAAATATAAGTGAAATTTAACACTCAGTGACAATGTGAAAATATCACCTTGACATGAGGAGAGAAAGCTACTGCTGTTTGGCAGCAGGGACAGAGATTCTCACATTACTCTAGAGAATACAAAATTTATGTTACTTGCCAAGCAGCATACATATATATTTGTATACAGACAAAGCTGAAGGGGCTCCCTGCCCTGAGAGAATAGGCATGGAGTCATAAATCCAAAGGTGTTGAGTTGTCTAAAAAGAGAGAACGGGCAATCATTTTGCATGCACAGCCCAGCCAGATTTTGTGGTCTAGCTGCATTTTGGAATTGATTCCTCTTATTCTTGAGAGCATGGAACTGCTCTGCAGCTCCAGTGGCATGAAGTAAGGCCCTAACTTCTGATCAACAGAGATCTGACTTCTCAGGCTCTGAAGAGTGTGGTCCCTGGCATGTATTTACAGACCAAGGCTGCAGATTGGGATGATGCTTGCAGATAATACATTTTATTTTTCAGGTGTTAAAGCAGATGGAGAAAGCTAAGGTGCTCTGTGTCTTCTTAACCTTAGTCTTTACTGGTAAAACTTGCCTTCAAAAATTCCAGACCTCTAAAGTAATTAAATACATCAAGTTCAGCCAACTTGACAAGTTGTATGCCTGAGGATTAAGGGAACTGGTCCATGTCATCATGAGACCACTCTCAGTTACTTTTGGAAGATGATGCTGATTTTGAGCAGTTTTTGAGGATTAGGAGAAAGGAAATGTCACAGCTGAGTTCAGGAGATATGACAGAAGAATTTTGGGAAATGCCTCCTTGCTACCTTCACCTCAGTCTGGGGGGGATGCTGCAGTAAATCCTCTGGGGACCCATTTCCAAACATATTAAGAGCAAGAATGTGATTAGAAGCATTCGTTGTTGATTTATGAAAGAGAAATCCTCCCTGAACAACCTGATTTATAGCTGTCTTCAGTGAGATGTCTGGGCTGGTAGATGAGGGCAGAGAGTTATTTTTCTTGACTTAAGCAAAGATTTAACACTGTCTCCCCGAGCATCCTCAAAGTTAAACTGATAAAGTGACTGGGCAAGGAACCACTGAAGTGGATGTAAATTGGGCTGAACTGACAGGCTCAGAGGATTGTGGTAGCCAGTCACTAATGCTTCTCCTCAGTCTGGAGCCAACAAGGATCTCCTAAAGCTAGGCAAAGGGAAGTACTAAGTCCTGCCCTTGAGGAGAAATAAACCTCAAGCACCTACCCAAAGAGCACAAGGTCTGTTTGACTGGAAAGTACCTTTCCAGTAAGGCAATGGGAATTGTGGTGGAACATGAGCCAGCAGTATCCTGGGCCAACGGAGGTGATCCTTCCTTTCTACTCAGCCTGGGCAAGAGCACACCTGACGAGGCAAAGGGAGACGACCCATCCTTTGATCAGCATCGAACTCCGATTTATTAATCCAACATGCACATTTTATAACCGTGTTAATTAAGTTCATACACATTGCAAAACTCGAGCTCATCATTGGCTACAGATTACACACCAACCCCTCCTCTTGTTTTCAATACCTGTGGTTTGTTATTGAGACCAAGACTTGTTTTTCTCATCCTGTTATGAACAGTTCTCAAGGCCTCCATGTTTGTCACTTTGCTTTCCCATACTATCCAAGGACAAGGTATTTACTTGTTATTAAAAAACAACCTGAGAACTCTGCTGTTTACAGAAACGTGCCTGAGAATTTTGTTGTTTACAGGAACAGGCTTGAGAATTTGTTGCTTACAGCTGCCTTTTACTTTTCAATCAGCTGTATATGATTATGGCATGTCTGAACAAAACTCTATAAGCCATGTCTGAGCAAAATTCTCCAACACACACCTGGGGTGTTGTGTCCAGATTTGTGCTGCTCAGAACAAGAGAGAGTTAGGTATGGCAAAGAAAGTCCAGAGAAGGGCCACAGAGATGCTAAAGAAGGTCCCAACCCTTATGATACAAATAGAGACTGATTATTTAGCCCTGAGATGGAAGACATTGCAGGGGTATGACATTATTCATGTGTATTCAATATATGATGGAAGAGAGTAAAGAGGATGGAGCCAGACTCTTCTCAATGACCTGCAGTGAAAGGGAGGGAGACACGAGCTGAGAACCCAAAATTTTCACTTAAAGATCAGAAGCAACTTTTCTTATTATGAATGTGCTCAAATGCTGGTAGAGATACTCAGAGGAGTGGGAATTATTTATCTGGAAGTAACCAATGCCCAACTGCTTAAGGCCTGGCTATCTTGCTGTAGCTGAGCCCTCCCAGAGGGAAGTGTCTTCACTCTCATAATTCTTTGTTTCAAATTAGGATGGTTGTAATGACTGTCTAAGTCCTAGACCAAAAACTACATGAAAATGAAGTTAAATGTGAAGAATGGTAATTACAAAGCTTCTTAAAGCAGCAGGCAGAAGTGTTACAAGATAAAAGTTCCGCAGTTTGATGTGGTCTAAGTTCAAACTGAATAAAGATAGAAGTATTGCCATTGAATCATCTTCACCTGAGAGTTTATAGATAAAAATTGGGTGTTTTGCAACAGGGGCATGTTTTAATGAATTGATTCACATCTAGTGAATTCCTGGACTAGATTAAAAAGTTCATGGGCAACATTGTTGGCTCATGCTGTACAAAAGAATGAGGTTAGATGAGCTTTATTTTTTTTTTCCTACCATACAGTCAGTGGAACTTTTATCTTGCTATCTTACATCTGTGCAGTTTCAGTTTTCACAAAGGGTCAACACTGGATATCCACAGAGCCAATTGCAAATAGGCATAAAATGCTACCAACACAGAAAAGGGATGTTTTAATCCCTAGAACTGATTTTGCCTTGCTGCTCTACAGGCAACTGGATCAGAATTAATGTGTTAGTGCCATTGCAGCCAGAAATGATATGCACTTGCGGGGCAACTACAAGTGAGCCCATTGTTCTGTCTCAAAATGGATGGAGTAGAAAAATGGAAGGACATGGAAGCATCATAAACATGAATAAGCCTGTGACAATTACTTCATGAATAGAGAATGCATATTAGGATTTTTTCTTTTAAGGAAGTGAGGAGTATGTTGAAAAGTACTATAGACATCTTGGTCCTTAAAAAGATAATTAGACATTGCAGTCAATTTCTGACAGGAAAAATATACATAACAGATGTTTGAATTCTGCAGATAACTTCTACAAGATACCCTTGAATGCATAAATCTGTAGTAGTTTTAAAAAGGTTTGGAAAGCTTTTGGCTGGATAACAAGAATGTGTACAGTTAATGTAAGTACAATGCAGTATAATGTTATCAACACTTGTACCATGAAATGGAGAGGGTAATGAGCATTTTTTCCTCTGATATCTCTTACTTTTCTATGGGATTTTCCTCGTGTTTTTTTCTGAGGCACTTGGTACTGAATAAAATGGCAATGGACGAAGTGGACATTTAACTAGAGAAGGATAGTAATTGCCATGTTATAAGTAAATAAGATTAGTAGAGCTGACAAGAAGGAAGAGAAAATGTCATGTTTCATTCCTTAGTGTGTCTACATTGTTGAGTAGTTGTGTACTTAAAAGGGTTGTGGGGTAAAATTGAATTTCAGCACTGTTGACCCAGGAGACTGCTGAAGATTAGTTAAAAGGAATGTACTTAGTACAGCAGAGAAGTAGTGGCACTCACCTGGCTCAGAACCACATTACTGCCTGCATCTGTCTGGTCAGTTTAACAATGAGAAAGTGCCATCTTACAGGTCTTCATTATCATCCCCTGTGCTTGATGAGGCTTTAGGATTCACCAGAAATATATCTGAGTTGCCAAGATTGTACTAATTTACAACAGAATTGCTTGAGGGGAGAGATTTGGTGCCTGTCTCACACTAACATCTTACCTGGATGTACAAACTAGGTAGTGTTGGATATAATCTGTGGTGTTCAGAGGAGTCATTGTGCAGCCTGAGCAGGCTGAGGGGAGAGTGCTTGCCAGCTGTGGCACAGCACGACCAGAGGAGATGCAGAACAATATATATGAGTGCTAGAACTCTCCAGCTGTGAAAACACTCCCATGGGCATTGGAAGTGCTGCATTCCAGCCCCTGCTTCAACATCTTTTTTTGTACCTTAGCCAGTGATGAATTTTATTGCTAAATAGCTAAGCATTTGGAAACCTGAAAAGAGATGGAAAAAGGTTAGGGACTTCATGCCAGGGGGCTATGGTTCATTTTTGCATTTTGAGTAAAAAAGAAAAGATGAAAAGTGAGGGTGGGGTAATTGGGGTTTAAAAGAAGATCAGAGGAAGGGGTTAAAAAAGAAATCAGAAAAGTAATTTCACAGCCTGTGACAAGAGAAGGATGGGCAAAGGAGCATGAAAGCAATGGGGCAAAGGGCATGGACAGCATTAATAATTCTCTTTGAAGAGAGTTCTGACATTCTTTGGAGGTATTTTTGGCATAAGAGTTTTAATATGCATTTTCATATGGCTTACCCACTTAAATCTTGTTATGTTTCACAGTACACTCTATTGTAATGTTTGTGAATGTTCCCTCAATTTAGAACAAAGCTGTGATTCTTCCCTAAGATACAGAACAAAAATATGACTATACATGTCTGTATGGCTTTTTAATATTTGAGAAGTGAATTGCAAAACTTGCAAAACATCCTGTTTAGTCAATCCTGGAGAATGAATTACTTTGCTGTTTTTTGCAGATCACAAATCAGCTTCTATCTCTAGTCTGCACATTTAATTTCTTTCAGTGGTTGCACTTTGAGATCAGTTTATTAGCTTGTTTTTCTTGCTTCTTTTGCACACACAGTTCTTGGCTGCCCAGTAGATGGGATGCCACTTAGCACCAGAATCTACTGACTACAATTTGTTCAATACATTGATTGAATGTGGTCCAATAAAGAGCCTCTTATAAAGACTCACTTGAAAAATCCAAAAACAGATTGTAGAGGCAAAAAGACCTACATTTTGCCTTGCAAATTTTACAGATGTCCAACTTCATATGTATTTAATTTGGGGTAATAAGCTATGTTTACACAAGCCACTTAAAATGAATACAATTGAACATTTTACTTCATAACATGGAATGCATTGCCTAGTACTTTAGGCTTTGCTAAGTAAGCTTACGTAAAAACCAGTTTTCCCTTCATCCAAGATCTGTCATATTCATGTCTAAAGCTTAACTCAGCAAGGGAACTGATCAAGTTCCAGCCCTTTGTAGGTATCTTCTCGATTCTTCCAACAAGGCACAATGAGTCTGTCCTCAAAGCTCAGAAGAGCAAAAGGAAATGAAAGCATGTGTCTCCCAGTCTGTGCCTCACTTAATCCTTTAATATACCCACTAATAAATATAACTTCAGAGTCAGCATTTGCAGCATACATACAGTTTTCCTCTGAGGTACTGACAAAGCCTATTGTACCACCATAAATGAATACTTAGAGGTTTTAACACAATCGATCTCTTATCATGCGAGTGAATGTTAAGATTTTACTATTTTTGTAGGTATAGAAACAGAGATCTTGATTATCTTGTTAAGGGTATGTAAGAATCTTAGAATATCCTGGGAAGGGACCCACTGGGATCACTGAAGTGCTGCTCCTGGCCCTGCACAGGAGCACCCCAAGGATCACACCAACTGCCCAAGAACATTGTTCAAACGCTTCTTGCACTATGTCAGGCTGATGCTGTTACCACTTCCCTGGATATTCCTTTCCAGTTCCAAATCACCCTCTTGGAAGAACCTTTTCCTAATATCCAACCTATAACTCCCCAGAGTTATAGGGAAGAACCTTTCTAACCTATAACTCCCCAGAGACAGCTTTATGCCATTCCTTTGGTACCTATAACTGGTCACCAAAAAGAAGAGGGAAAAGAAGAAGCATGGCAGAGAAGACAAGACCTGTCTCCCCTGAATCTCCACTTACATCTCCACCCTTTCCAAAAATTTTCTGAAAATTGGAAATGGAGGCTATTCTACTGAAACTACAGAAAACAATTTTCTTTGTTTCTTCAGGCACAATTTCAGTAAAAATATAGGTATTATTAGCTCATGTATTCACACTTTCTCCAAAATGTCATGAAGCTTTGTTTTTCCTTCAGGGTCTGGAGAGAAGCATTTATGGATGGGCTTGGTTAAGAATTCATACACAACCCCTGCTATTGAAAAGGCGATAAACACCTACATGTTACAGCATAATTACAAAATAGCAGGAAAAATATCTGGATCTATGCAAAACAAATTCACCTACCTTAGGTACAAACACAAGGCAGAGAGTGATGGTGCTGCAGAATATGATGACTAAAGCAACGATGCAGAACTGCACATTGGGCTGGTCCCGAGTGAGGAATGAAACAGCAGCACCGATAATGCACATTATCCCCACGTTGTACACACTCATTCCGATGTACTTGCTGTCATTCAAAGCAGGAATGCTGACATTTCGTGTCTCCCAGGCGAGGAAACACCCAAATAACTGGAATGGTAAAAGAAGGAAAAATGATGATAGTTTTAAGAGGATTTGCTGTCATCCAGAAAAAGCACTGATTTGAAACAGGTATGTTTTCCAACTTGACAAATATAGGAGATATTACAACTCAGAGGTATACACCCACCTTTCCCTCAATATCTAATTACCTGTGTGATTTGTTTTGCTCACTAGGACAGATTCCTGCTCTAAGAAGAAAAATGTGAAACTTAAAATTATTTCTGATTGGAACAAATTTTTCTAAATGCTATGGTTATCTTTATATTTTAAATAGTTTTTAAAGACTGTCCTTCCTGTTTCTTTTCAAGGATTCCAGTAAAGATATAATGTGCATTGTTTTTTAGCTATTTTTAGGAACTGTTCTCAATATACCCTTATCAATCTAGCTATTCATTACATGATTATCACCTACATTAATAAGCAGCAGTGCCAAGATGTGTCCCATGAGGGATAAGTATACCATGTGGAAAGTGTCACCCGAGTTGTTCAAATTACAATTATAATGTCTTTTATTATAGTGGGAGTTGGTAATGGCCTTTCAATTGCAGTTGTCTAATGATTTCTGGCATAAAATGTTCTTGTGGCAATTTTTTGTTTGCTTTTTTCCTTTGGTGTATTTTTAAGTTTTAGCCCCTTTGTTATTTGCAATACGCTTTTGCAATTCAGCAGGGGAAAGCCTTTAGTGGAAGGGAGCCATTTCCATCCCTTGAAATTTAATTAGATTTTTCTGCAACATGAACTGCTGCAGACAATTATTTTCTTCCTCTTGCATTCCTCAGAGGAGTTCTGGCAATGCAGTAAAAGCCAAAACGAACTGAAGATGTTGTAAGAAGGTAACCCAGCCTACGGTCTCGGCGCAGCCCCATAGGGGTGTAGGGTGCCTTGGGAAGCATGACAGACAGCAGATGGTATTGCATGGAAGGTAAGGACAGAGAGAGGAACTATCACTAAGGTCCAGGACATGGTTTCTATGTTTTCAGGCTTTTTTTCTGATCACAGTACAGGGACAGACAAGAAGGAGAAAGAACAATGGTGCATTCCCATTGACCTTAGCAGCCTTCCTCCCAGACCGACACATTTGTCCATTGCCATGTCATAGAGATAACATTCTCTTTTTTCTCTTTTACACAACTTCAAATTTATGTACAGTCCAGGAAATTGAAGGTCAATGGTGTTGCCATTTGGGGGATTAATTGCAGTTGTCTAGTATAGTTTACCTTCTATTCTTCTGTTTGTTTTTTTTTTTTTTTTTTCCTATGGCAAATAACCTGGATTGCAAGAACAGTATTTGGTTGCCAGACAAGCAAAAGAGATTAGAGAAATGGTAGATTGATGTTTGCTCTACAAACTTGGGTTTCAACCCAAGTAGTAACACCAGGACACTGGTAATGTAAGTTTCCTTGATTATTTGCCTAGTTTTAATCTCAAATAACAATGGCAACAAAGCCAACCACTCCGCTACTTTGCACTCCCTCAGGCTGCAGCCACCTACCATCCAGGCACTTCCAACCAGGACCTGCTGCTGAGCTCCCAGCCCTGTCCTCCCTGAGCTTCTCTGCTGGTTTATCTCATACTCTTGCCGACAGCACACGTCACCCTGCCACGTGTGCAGGAGCAGAGCTGGCTGGGAGGCTTTCGCACATTAGGCATCTACTCTCAGCCCATGGAGTGTGGCAGGCTTCAGGGGCTTCCCAGTCCAGGCAAGGGATGTAGAACCATTTGCTGCCCCCCTTTGCAGTCACTGCTGCAGTCCCTATCAAGATACATTGCCACTGGCCTTCCCTAAGAATTGCAGGAAGAACAGCAGGGGCTGCTGCAGGCAGAGCATGGGAAGGGGATGCTCTTAAGGGGTCTGTGTACAGCTACCTGGGTCAGCAAGGGATCTCAGCCATTCAGGCAGGGCAACTGAGATGAGTGAGACCCTTATCAAGCTTCGTGCCAGAGCAAGAGCTCATCCTCTGATACATTTCTAAGCCCCTCTGGTAAACAAGGTAATCTCTCCAATAGGGAAGGATGCAGGCAGCACTCCTTTGCTGTTGGGTCTGGCACTGTGCACAGGCAGAGCAGGAATGTACAGACTCCTTTCCAGGCTCTGAGGAAGCAAATTGTCACTGTATTCGCCTGGGTGCATGGGGGGACATACTGTAGTGGCACCTTTTGTCAGGGCACAAACCTGTTCCCCCCAAACCTCACCACCTCAGGGGTTGCTTGTTCTCCACTCCCTGCACTCTTGGTGCTGCACTACTCAGTTCTGCTGCAAATCTACATTTTGCCAGCCCTGAACTGACAAACAGGCTGGTCTGGGCTGAGCTGTTTTGAGGGGTAGAAGGAATCCTTGTCTGTATTTCTACATCACATTTTTAAAGAGATGAGATCCTGATTAACTATGGAGAACATTTCTGTCTTCTCATGCTAGGGTTAATCATTAATAAGATTTTTAGGGTTGTAGGTCATCCCTCCCTCTCCTCCACTTCTCCCAGTATGAACAGATTCCATTCCAAAAGGATTATTCTGGGAAAACAGCCAACACACTTACATGAGGCCAGCACTTATTACAAATAATGGGGATGAATTTACAGCTGAGGTGGTTATAAAATGATCTAAAAGATCAATTATAATGGAAAAAAGATTGTTTGAAGAGTGTTGTGGGGGGTTATGGTTTAGCCCATTCTCATTTATAATTGAGAACAGCATGGAAAATGGTTAAATGTCTTTTGGGCAAAAGGAAGATACATGTGTATTTATACAACCACTAAAGAAAGGAAGAGGCTCTTGCAGCAAGTGAGTTTCCTCAGAATGAGGCATTATAAATCTGGGAGCATTGTTTTTAATTTTTATTAGCATTTTGGGTAAAATGCTTGCCTCAGGAAGAGAAATCTCCTTTTCTAGAAGTCACAGCTCATCTTTGAGACTCAAACATGGATAAAAGCTGAGAGTTTTCTGCATCCTGCTGCCAGGGCAGTGCTGGTTGCAGAGGTGCTCTTTGTTTGCTGGGCACAGATGCCTGCAGGGCTCTGTGGGGCTGGTAGATTTTTCCTCTGAGATACAGCCTTCCTGAGGGAACTTCATGCTTTGCTCTTCCTTCGCCTGCCCTTTCTATTTTACCCCTTCCCAAGGCTCAGACAATATGCACACATGAAAGATGCAGTTTTATGACTGTAGAAATCCTGTAAATCCCTTGGTAAAATCCTGTAAAATGGCTTGGCTGAGGAATGGGATGCAGACATTGCTAGTGAAAGGTCCAGGTTTCTGTGATCCCTTGACAACTTTGGAATATGAGACTTGGGAGCTACAGTTAAAGACACAGACTCATAGTGCCTAGTTCAGCTCCTCTTTACTCCTGGTACTTAAACTTTAAACATTAATCTTCCCAGATAACAAAACTTCATTTCAAATTATGCCTGGGGGGGACCTAATTCTTGAGGCTGCTGTGGAATTTAAGGACTATTTGATATTTTTAGGCTGCCTGATGGAATTTTCAATGCAGCTGTCTCTCCTCCTATTGCTCCTAGAGGGCTCAAGCTGGTAAAGGCTTCTCAAGACTGTCTGCTGGCAAAATACATCAACAGCCATCTTCATTCAAGACAATGATGCTGGTGATGACCATAGTGTAGCTTCATGTTTGGAGAACACAGCACAATTCCAAATTTTGCCTGAGATGTGCTCCCTAACCCCAGAGCAGAGTCTGGCTTCAGAGGGAGCTCTCAAACTTCCTTCAGAGCCGCTGGATTTTACGTAATGAGAGAGTGACTGTCTTAATTAATTGGGCACTTGCGTGGGATGTTAGTTCTGATCTCTGCTGAGAATTTTGATTAAACAGTCTTTAGGGAAGGCGTGCATAAATACACATTGGGATGGAGGCAGGCAGCTCCTAGCAGTGCTCTAGTGCTGGATTCAGAGAGGTGGAGGACACATCTGTCCCCACTGCTTTACACCAGTTACAAATCCCATCCCGAGGCTGCTGATGGACCCCACGCATCTCCAAAGGAGTTTGAATAACTCAGGGATACACATTACCCTATAGGAAGCTGTCACCTAAAATTTAAGGACACCTCAGCCTACTGTCAAGCCTAATGGCCTAATTTTAGTCCTTTTTGGATCTCAGCCAATGACACTGAGAATGGAGATATGAAGGGCTGCCTACACTGTTATTCATGAACTTAAAGCCTTCTTCAATTTTGGTGGTCTACTACACACATCTTCTTGATATAGAAAGTGCCATAAGATGTTGGTTTGTATTTTCTCAGAAGATATGGGCAGCTGTACAGGGAGGATTGGTTTGTTCCATCTTCTGTTTGAGGGTAGGCAGCTTCCATTTGACACTGATTTAAAGTATTGCCTTTGCAGATGTTGGTATGGTAGGTTTAGGCTGTGTTGTCAGTGCACCTAAAAAGGCTACAGTGGCAAAGTCTACAGTGAGAAAACCACTGTATAAATTTGGGGAAAACAGTATCTGAAGACAACAGGATTGTATCATCACTGTGATTAAAGACAGATTAAAAGAAATCTGTGTTAAAATGTTAGAGGTGTAACAGGCCTATGGAGAATATTATACTCGTGTTTAGATTCAACAGGCAAACTCTAATTTTAAAAAATGTTGTACTGACCAAATTTTGATACCTGGGAATATAATAAAAGTGTTTGTAACTGAAGTATTGGAAAACACTTAACACTGTTTTTTAGAACTCTACCAGCTAGTTAGTTTTAAATCTTGTTCATGAGAATTACTGCTAAACACAGTAACAATTGGATCCACAACATATATTGATGCAACCAAGTGCCTAATTTGCTATTGGATTGCACAGACTGTCACATGACAGGAAAGAAATTATTTATTCACCTCCATTTCCCTGTACTACCCTTAAAAACCATTTTTTAAATGTTTCATTTCAAAGTCATGCCAGCTTAGGTCATGAACAGTATTAGGAAAGAAAGATAGAGAAAATGACACGAAAGATAGAGAAAATGACACTAAAGATATATGACAAGAGCAGAGAAATACCAGAGGAAAAATCTCCAGTCTTGTAAGAAGTCATGCTTGCCAGTAACTAGGGGATATGGTTTTGGGAAGATTATATACTGGACTAGGCTGCAGCTTTGCAGCTGATTGCTGTGTTGTAGTAGCACAGCCCCTGTTCACTTGGGGATTGTAGCCCTGCTGTGTGCCACATAAAAGAATAAAAGCAAGCCTTTTCTCCAAAGATTTTACATCTGGAGATTTTTGTTTGCTTTGGTTTTGTTTCTTCTAGCTAGATTACTGTAAGATTTCCCCCCCTGGCCCCCTTAAACCAAGGCAGTCCTGGACTCTGACCTGTAAAGACCTTTCAGCCTGAAGTAACTGTGAACCTTGACTTGTGTGTTTTTCTATTCAGGTTGTTTCATTAAATCCAGATCATCACAGGCATAGGCACATTTTTATTTCAGTGAAATGGCTGCAGATATTTTTCAATTAAAAAAAAAAGGAATTTTGGTTTTCATGTTTTCACCGCAGAATTGTGCAGTACAAAATACTGAGCAGCTTTCAGGAATATGCATAGAAAAGTGACTTTTTTTTTTTATTACATGTACAATTGGTAAGGTTAGAAAACTGAAAGACAAACTAATCCTTTGTAGGTCTCTTACCTTCACTGTCAGTACAATCTGATGTTAAACCATTGCTCACTCCCCTGTCTGCCATGAGTCAGCGGTGTATTTAGTTAATTTTCACAGAGCTGCTCTGGGTAGGCATAACTAAAGGGAAGCTTAATATTTCTATTGAGCATTAGGACAAGAGCTAAATATTGATTTTAATTGCAAGATATGCATATTCAGCCACTCAGCTGAAGGACTTTCTCTTTAAAGGTCTTGGCAAAACCCTTTATTCCCAGTGCAAGATAGAAAAGCAGCTGCACAAAACTATGTATACTAACAGGCATCCAGGTTTCACTTTGTACTCCACCCTCCCAAATCAACAGGTCAATAAAATATTTCCCCCTCTTTGCATTCAGAGTACATTTGAGTTTTTTTCCATGAAAATTCTGCTTAGTCATGAAACCATTATAGTAACTCAATTGAAACAAATACACAACTGGTCATTAGCAAAGCTCCATTTGGAATAGCTTTCTATTGTCTCTGGCATAAGATTACCACAATCACAGCTCTGTAAAGAGGTGAAGCACCTCTGCTAAAAGCCAGTGTGTGCTACAGTTTAAATCCATTTCTGCTATACAAAAACTGATGCCAAGAGACGTGTAAGGGAATACTGCACTATCTGCAACATTTCAAAAATATATTTGAATATATTTCCTTATGGTCATATTAGGGAAAAAATTATCCAACAAAACCATATGGAAATGTGGCTTTAGATACTAAAATAGTGTCTGTGTTTTATTGAAGAAATAATAAATATCTGGTACTACTATAAACTACTTTCCCCCACCACAAAGCTTAACTATCTTCCTCTCTAATTACTGTAAGATGAGACAGATGGATCCCACCATATATATGAGTTAGAATCATGCAAGTTAATTGATAAGGAGGTAGGTCCTTCTTCTGAGTTCTCTTTTTGATCATGAAGGGAATTTAAAAGAATGCAAATATTCGTGTTAAAAATCAGAGGTACTATCAGAAAGCAATGGGGAATTTTAACATAATCTGAAAACTATTCAATTTTTCTACACATACAATGCATTAATTTTATAAGTAATTAATTAATAATATGGTTGGTATAATTTCATAAGAATATTGGGGCAGACTTGACGAAATTATTTAGTGAAACCTCCTGCTCAAAAAGCAGGCTCAGATGTAAGTTCAGTCCAGGGTGTTCATACTTTTATCCAATCTGGTTGTAGAAATTTTTGAGGACAAAGGCTGATCAAACTGTCTGGGTGAGCTGCTCCACTGCTTCCCTTTCCTTAGTGACAAAAAAATAAATTCTTTACATCCAGCTTTCATTGAGTAAATATAAAATAAGAGTAAAATAATAAAAGGAGGAGCATGTGTTGCACACCACAGCTGTACTGTTCATACCCAGCTCCTGGGCTCAACACACACAGAGGGCTTAAGCACCCGGAGCAGCAGTGAGAAGCTACATCCAACATCCAGCAAGGACAGCCAGACCATCCCTCAGTACCACCTGTAGGTACCTAAATGCTGTCAGTGACTGAGTTTTCTGCTGGATATTTGTGAACTGGTTCCTGTCCCAGTCTGCTTCTCCTCCTGCCTGCTGAGGCAAGAACACCAAGTGCTGACTGAAGACTGGGCTGCAGGGCACTGACTGGAACCCAAGCTCTAAACCATGGTACCTAACTCCTTTTTTTGAAAATCTACTTCCAAGTACATGAAAAAAATGGAAAAGTACTGTTTATGTATTAGCCAAGAAAGCAAAGGAAGCCTTTGGAGAGGCATAAGGGGGAGCATCAGGTATATTTGTAAAGAGCAATGGAAAGATGTTTGTGTATGCGCTTTAAAGGATATGTCCAAAGCTGCACATGTGTAAAAAAGCTATTCTTACCTTAAAAATTGTTTTGGTTGTTGTGGAATGTAAAGCAAACAAGCAATAAAATTGGCCAAAGACTGGGCAGAATGTAAGAAAAGTTTTAAAGAGGAAATTCATAATAATGATTATGAATCTAAGATCTAAAATAGAGATAGTGGAAAGGTAAGTTAAATGTATAGTAGCAAATGAATGGCTAGCAGCATTTACAGAATTCATAAGGATTTACAAAAATGGAGAAGTGGAGAAAAATGAATCGTAATAGAGGTTCATTCCTTGGGAAATGACAGATTCAATAGCAATGATGCATGATAAGATAAGCTTAACAAGGGGTTTTGTCCTACATTTACATAGAGATGGAAGAGTCCATTCACATCTTGCCAGAACAGTGAAGTGCAGCTTATTCCAGCAGTAAGAGAGAGCTCTTG